>NC_063337.1:78735138-78783448 GCF_021869965.1 Rhincodon typus
TGTGTTCATCCAGCTCTATACCTTGTTATCTCAGCCTGGGTGGGAGGTTTGCCGGAGCTCTTCAGGAGGGCTTAAACTAGTGTGGCAGGGGTGTGGGAACTGGAATACTAGGCCAGTAAATGCAGAGACTGGGGACAAAAGTGTGACAGAGATACGCATGGCAGTGTAAGAGCAGGCACAGGGAAGTCACGGGGCTCAGAGGGACTGAAGGACTGGAATGCACTTACTTCAATGCAAGAAGTATAGAAGGTAAGTCAGATGAACTAAGAGCATGGATTAGTGCATGGAATTATGATATTATTGCCATTACAGAGACATGGTTAAAGGAGGGACAGAACTGGCAGCTTAACATTCCCGGATGTCGCTGTTTTAGAAAGGACAGAAAGGGAAACAAAAGGGGTGGGGAGTTGCACTGTTGATTAGGGATCACATCACAGCTTTGTTGAGGGAGGACACATTGGAGAGATCTTTCATTGATGCATTATGGGTGGAGCTCAGGAATAGGAAGGGTGAAATCACAATGCTGGGAGTTTTTTATCAACCTCCCAACAGCCCACGGGAGACAGAGGAGCAGACATGTACTCAGATACTGGAAAAGTATGAAAAGAGCACGGTAGTTGTGGTAGGTGGTTTCAACTCTCCTCTTATTAACTGGGAATCCCTCAGAGCCAGGTTCTCAGATGGAGAGTAATTTGTTAGTTGTGCCCAGGAGTGCTTTTTGAGGCAGTATGTTGACAATCCATCCAGAGAGGAGGCCATATTTGACTTGGTCCTAGGGAATGAGCCGGGTCAGGTGATTGGTATTTCAGTAGAAGAGCATTTCGGACTTAGTGACCATAACTCCATAAGATTTCGAGTAGTCATGGAAAAGGACACGTGGCCCTCAGATGAGGGTGCTTAATTGGGCAAGAGCCAATTACACCTAAATTAGACAGGAACCAGAGAATGTGCATTGGAAGAAGCTACTTGAGGGCAAATTTACCTCTAGCATGTGGGAGGGGTTTAAAAACCAATTGACTAAAATGCAGGACATACACGCCCCTGCAAAACTAAAGGATAGAAATGGCAGGATTCAGGAACCATGGATGACAAGGGAAATTGTAAGGTTAGTCAAAAGAAAAAGGGAAGCATACGACAAGTCTAGGCAGCTACAAACTGACAAAGTCCTGGAGGGGTACAGAGAAATTAGGTAGGAACTTAAATGCACAATTAGGAAGGCAAAAAGGGGCCATGAAATGTCTTTAACAAACAGGGTCAAGGAGAATCCCAACAAATAGTCTGGGTGTTTTTTTGTACAGGTTCTTTTTGGATGGTGTGGGTGGGGAATAGGTCAGCATACAATGAACCTAGATCAAAGAACGATACAGCACAGGAACAGGCCCTTCAGCCCTCCAAGCTTGTGCTGTCCCATTTTGTCCTTCCAGACGAAAGCTATATTCACTGACAGGATCTATATCCCTCCATTCCCTTCCTATTCATGTATTCGTCCAGGTGCTTCTTGAATGTTGCTATTGTGTCTGCCTACACCACCTCCTCTGGCAAAATGTTCCAGGCACTCACCATCCTTTGTGTTAAAAACGTGCCTTGCACATTTCTTTTAAACTTCCCCCCGCCTCGCACCTTGAATTTGTGTCCACCTGTAATTGACCCTTCCACCCTGGAAAAAGCCCCTCATACTTTCCACTCTATCCATGCCATTCTCAATCTTATAAAATTCTATTCGGCCATCAATCAACCTCCTGCATTCCAGTGAAAACAAACCCAATCCAGTCAACCTTTCTTCATAGCTAAAAGACCCCATTCTAGGCAACATCTTGATATAGGGTGTAGAGCTGGATGAACACAGCAGGCCAAGCAGCATCAGAGGAGCAGGAAGGCTGACATTTTGGGCCTAGACCCTTCTTCAGAAATGGAGGAGGTGAAGGGGGTTCTGAAATAAATAGGGAGAGAGGGGGAGGTGGATAGAAGATGGATAGAAGAGAAAATAGGTGGAGAGGAGACAGACAGGTCAAAGAGGCGGGAACGGAGCAAGTAAAGGTGAGTGTAGGTGGGGAGTTAGGGAGGAGATAGGTCAGTCCAGGGAGGACAGACAGGTCAAGGGGGTGGGATGAGGTTAGTAGGTAGGAGATGGGGATGGGGTTTGAGATGGGAGGAGGGGATAAGTGGGAGGAAGGACAGGTTAGGGAGGCGGGGACGAGCTGGGCTGGTTAAGCGATGCGGTGGGAGGAGGGGAGATTTTGAAGCTTGTGAAGTCCACATTGATACCATTGGGCTGCAGGGTTCCCAAGCGGAATATGAGTTGCTGTTCCTGCTACCTTCGGGTGGCATCACTGTGGCACTGCAGGAGGCCCAGGATGGACATGTCGTCTGAGGAATGGGAGGGGGAGTTGAAATGGTTCACGACTGGGAGGTGCAGTTGTTTAGTGCGAACCGAGCGTAGGTCTTCTGCAAAGCCTCTGCTTGGTTTCCCCGACGTAGAGGAGGCCACAACGGGAACAGCGGATGCAGTATACCACATTAGCAGATGTGCAGGTGAACGGAGAAAGTGGTCCCTCAGGAAAGCAGATAAGGGTGGAGAGGAAAAAATGTCTTTGGTGGTGGGGTCGGATTGCAGATGGCGGAAGTGTCGGAGGATGATGCGTTGGATCCGAAGATTGGTGAGGTGGTACGTGAGGACGAGGGGGATTCTGTTTTGGTTGTTATTGCGGGGAGGGGTGTGAGGGATGAGTTGCGGGGAAATGCGGGAGACACTATCGAGGGCATTCTTGACCACTGAGGGGGGGATGTTGCGGTCCTTGAAAAACGAGGACATCTGAGATGTACGGGAGTGGAATGCCTCATCCTGGGAGCAGATGCAGCAGAGGCAAAGGAATTGGGAATAGGGGATGGCATTTTTGCAGGAAGGTGAGTGGGAGGAGGTGTATTCTAGGTAGCTGTGGGAGTCAGTGTGCTTGAAACGGATATTGGTTTCTAGATGGTTGCCATAGATGGAAACAGAGAGGTCCAGGAAGGAGAGAAAGGTATTAGAGATGGTCCAGGTGAACTTAAGGTTGGGTTGGAAGGTGTTGGTGAAGTGGATGAACTGTTCGAGCTCCTCGTGGGAGCACGAGGCGGCGCCGATACAGTCATCAATGTAACGGAGGAAGAGGTGGGGTTTAGGTACAGTATAGCTACGGAAGAGGGATTGTTCCACGTAACCTACAAAGAGGCAGGCATAGCTTGGGCCCATGCAGGTACCCATGGCCACCCACTTTGTCGTTAGGAAGTGGAAGGAATTGAAAGAGAAGTTGTTGAGGGTGAGGACGAGTTCGGCTAAGCGGATGAGGGTGCCTCTTTGTCGGTTACGTGGAACAATCCCTCTCCCGTAGCTACACTGTACCTAAACCCCACCTCTTCCTCCGGTACATTGATGACTGTATGGGCGCCACCTCGTGCTCCCACGAGGAGCTCGAACAGTTCATCCACTTCACCAACACCTTCCACCCTAACCTTAAGTTCACCTGGACCATCTCTAATACCTCTCTCTCCTTCCTGGACCTCTCTGTTTCCATCTCTGGCAACCACTTAGAAACCGATATTCATTTCAAGCCCACTGACTCCCACAGCTACCTAGAATACACCTCCTCCAACCCACTTTCCTGCAAAAATGTCATCGCCTATTCCCAATTCCTTCGCCTCCGTTGTATCTGCTCCCAGGATGAGGCATTCCACTCCCGTACATCTCGGATGTCCTCGTTTTTCAAGGAGCGCAAATTCCCCCCCTCAGTGGTCGAGAACGCCCTCGACCGTGTCTCCCGCATTTCCCGCAACTCATCCCTCACACCCCCTCCGGCAATAACAACCAAAACAGAATCCCCCTCGTCCTCACATACCACCCCACCAACCTCTGGATCCAACGCATCATCCTCCAACACTTCCGCCATCTGCAATCCGACACCACCAAAGACATTTTTCCCTCCCCACCCTTATCTGCTTTCCGGAGGGACCACTCTCTCCGTGACTCCCTTGTCCGCTCCACACTCCCCTCCAACCCCACCACACCTGGCACTTTTCCCTGCAACCGCAGGAAGTGCTACACCTGCCCCTACACCTCCCCCCTCACCCCCATCCCAGGCCCCAAGAAGACTTTCCACATCAAGCAGATGCTCACCTGCACATCTGCTAATATGGTATACTGCATCCGCTGTTCCCGTTGTGGCCTCCTCTACATCGGGGAAACCAAGCAGAGGCTTGGGGACCGCTTTGCAGAACACCTACGCTCAGTTCGCAATAAACAACTGCACCTCCCAGTCGCGAGCCATTTCAACTCCCCCTCCCATTCCTCAGATGACATGTCCATCCTGGGCCTCCTGCAGTGCCACAACGATGCCACCTGAAGGTTGCAGGAACAGCAACTCATATTCCACTTGGGAACCCTGCAGCCCAATGGTATCAATGTGGATTTCACAAGCTTCAAAATCTCCCCTACCCCCACAGCATCCCTAAACCAGCCCAGCTCGTCCCCGCCTCCCTAACCTGTCCTTCCTCCCACCTATCCCCTCCTCCCACACTAAGCCCCACCCCCATCTCCTACTTACTAACCTCATCCCGGCCCCTTGACCTGTCTGTCCTCCCTGGACTGACCTATCTCCTCCCTACCCCGCCATCTACACTCACCTTTACTGGCTCCATCCCAGTCTCTTTGACCGGTCTGTCTCCTCTCCACCTATCTTCTCCTCTATCCATCTTCTATCCGCCTCCCCCTCTCTCCCTATTTATTTCAGAACCCCCTTCCCTTCCCCCATTTCTGAAGAAGGGTCTAGACCCGAAACGTCAGCCTTCCTGCTCTTCTGATGCTGCTTGGCCTGCTGTGTTCATCCAGCTCTACACCTTGTTATCTCAGATTCTCCAGCATCTGCAGTTCCTACTATCTCTGAAACATCCTGATACATCTTTTTGTACCTTCTCCAAAGTATCCACATCCTTCTGGTAGTGTGGTCACCAAAACTGTGCACAATATTCCAAGTGTGCCTAACTAAAGTTCTACAAAGCTGCAGCATAACTTGTCTATCCTTATACTCAATGTCCCTTCCAAAGAAGGCAAGAATGCCATCAGCCTTTTTCACGACTTTATCTACCTGTGCTGCCACCTTTCGTGATCTGTGGACTTGCTGTATAGGATGGGCATAAGGACTAAAAGTTAATGATGATATTTGCCAACTGCATGAGAAGATGGATTGTATAAGATGGGCTGAAGGGCTAAAATTGTTGATGATACTCGACAAGCTGCATGACCTTTGTTGAGTCCTGTGAACATTCCTGTATGTGCTGCAAACAGCACAATTAAAAACCTTGTTTTCTATACAAGCTGTCAGTTTTGTCTATTGTATCTGTTGTTTTCTATACTAGTTGTTTGTGATACTGTATGAGAGAGAGAGAAAGTTTCATCCCAAGGATGCTGGACTTCAACTCAGGCTGGGATCATCAACGGTCCCAGGAACAAACCTAAGCCTCCAGATCAGCCATCAATCGAGGGGTCCCCAAAGGGCAGAGGGAGGTGAGACTGAGAGAGATAGTAGGAACTGCAGATGCTGGTGAATCCGAGACAACAAGGTGCAGGGCTGGATGAACACAGCAGGCCAAGCAGCATCATAGGAGCAGAGAGGCTGACGTTTCGGGCCTAGACCCTTCATCTTATTGCTTTGTTTTCTTTTTCTCTTCCATTTATTATTACAACTATAATCATTTATTATTACCATTATAATGATTTATTACTATTTAATAAACATTCATATTTAAACAAATTGCTGTTGTTGAGCCTTCTCTTAATTGTATTTAACCGAATCTGAAAAGACCTAATTGGATTCATGCTGCGATCCAAGATACCTGCACTCCCAGTTCCCTCTGCATCTCAATACTCCTAAGGGTTCTGCCATTCACTGTATAATTTCCACCAGTACTGGACCTTCCAAATGCATTACCCCACATTTGTCCAGATTAAACTCCATATGCCGTTTTTCTGCCCATGTCTCCAACTGATCTATATCCTGCTGTATCCTCTGACAATCCTCCTCACTGTCCGTAAATCCACCAATCTTTGTATTGTTCGCAAATTTACAAATTAGACCAGGTACGTTTCCTCCAAATCATTTATGCAGATCACAAACAGCAGAGGTCCCAGGACTGATCCCTGTGGAACACCACTATTCACAGTCTTCCATTCCGAAAAGCATCCTTCGACCGCTACTCTCTGTCTCCTATGACTAAGCCAGTTCTGTGGCCACCTTGCCAGCTCATTCCAATACCATGTGACTGGAAAAATAGATTAGAGAATGACAGTAAGTTAAATTGTGAGAGTAGGACAAGGGGGCCTTTAGATTAAACTAGCAAATATTTTGTTTGAGATGAATCTCAGAGGGTTATTTTCACACGGTTTTTCTTCACACTCCTGGATAGCATACTGAATTCAATAACCTTTGAATCATTTAACAATCAATTAGGTGCTACAATGGAGAGAATTGGAGGCAATTCTCAATGAATGAATAAGATTGACTGACTAGCGATTCTGATCTGTAAGCATATTCCCCCTTGTCTTTTATTATTCACGTTGTAAAGAAGATATATTTGAATTCATATTCCAAAGCATCACTAATGAATGTGTTACCATGGTTACAGCAGACATCTCTGTCAGTTATTTTACCCATTTGAGGATAACCTTCATTGGAATGATAAATAGAGCAATATCATAAACCCACATACAAACATGCTTATTAAAATTATTTTGGTCTGTATCTTCATATCCCATGACAGAGAGTTTTTTTTTCAAAATGCATTAGGAAGTTTTATCAAAAACATAATAAGGTCAATTGAAAGGAAACATTCTTTTTGTAGGAAGTAAATGGAAGCGCGTCTTGCAAAAAATATCTTTCTCTTATGCTTGCCATAAAAAGAATGCCTTTGCCTGGGCAAGGCAGAAAAAGAATGCACAAGCTCGGATCATGGTATGAGACCAAACACTTTGTGGTTTTAACAAGTTCTTTTTCAGAAATGTCCTAGATCTTACACAGTGTTCCTGTTCCAACTTCAATTGACATTTTGCCATTACAATTGTCACAATTGACAGAGAAAGCTAATGTACTTCATCCACATAGTTGATGCATCTATGTTATAAAAGTAAAAAGGCTCTACTTTTACATAAAGCTCTCCAACAATTCTTTTCTTTGCAAATGGAGAAAAGTCTGAAGAACTGTTAATCACATTACCACCAAAGACACAACAAAGCATTTTGTTCAGATCTGTAACATGTCAGTTTTTCTGCACATTAACAAGATAAGGTGGAACTGGGATTCTGCAAATTATTTGTTTTCATAAATTAAGGTGGTGTTAATAGCCCTGAAAAAACAATATTATGTAATTGTGAAAATGCTGAAATGAAATAGTTCTTCCAAATGACTCTGTTATATGTCCTAATACATATTCCCATGCTTTACTATACCTGTTATTTAGAACTTTAGAAGCCAGTGAAAAACACAGTGAAATTTCTATAATTAAGACATTAATCAATTATATGCAACTACATTTTAGCCTTTGGGAAATTAACATGTCTAGTAAACAATGAATGCAAAATCTCTATTAATATAATCAGAACTGAGAGAGCTTAGGTTTGTCAAAACCCCATCGATGAATCCAACATATTTTAACTGAGTTAAGTGCCAAAAATGACCAAACCCATGGAGTATTGTTACCTCTGACCTCTGAATAATGTTCTTTTAATCTCATGGAATTCCCTACTGCCATATTTTGTGCACTAATGAACCAGTTCTAATTATTTTCTAAACACAGCTCATAGCTGCCTTGTCAGCGTATTTCATTCCAGGAAGCAACCATATTGAAATTCAGATATTTTGACTGCGATGATTTGAATTAACATTCGACTAAGATCTCCAATTATAATGTTCTGTTTGCTCATCTGGTCTTGGCTGCCCATCTTCACTGCTTTCAAATTTTGCATTTGAAATGCATTGATAATCATTCTGTCATTATAATCATATCTTCCACCTATTATAGAAGCAACATCACTCTCCTAAGTACATTCTATGATCTGTTTTCCTGTTTTTTGTTGAAGTGCTGAGCACATAGTCTGTGCATCCGCTTGGTGGTATGACAGATTTCAAGAATCACTCTGGGGCAAGCTTTCTGCACAACATATAATGAGATCATAACACCATTTATTCAGAACACAAAAAAAAAGACATTGTATTACATTTAGCAAAGTATGGAAATAGACCTGACATGGTGCTTTATGTGTTTTAAGCTATATGTTAGTACTTTGTTGATCATGAACCATAAATTTGTTCTTCGAATGTCTTGACTCATGAAACATATCCCATGTTTACAGATAGGTACGGAACTCATTTGAAGTCAAGTTTATGATAATGTTGTTTGAATATGCCGATTGGAATATTGTATTTTCATAGGGAATGCATTCTCTCAGGAACTGAAAAAAAGCCATTAAAATGTGCAAATGAGTCTTCAGTGTAATTTACATGTTGTACTACCATCTTCTTTGTTGCAAAGTGAAAGATGACAAGAGAAACATTGGAAAGCAATTATGACTCTGTCACACTTTAAAGGATTATTTAAAAAAAACTTTTAATAACAATTATTTTCAGAATATTAACTGAATCATGTTCAGAACTTCTGTTGCATCAATAGTTATCATGGTGCTGAACTTTAACAGGTTTCTTCAATTAAACACCATTATTAAAACTGGATTAATGCAGAATGCCTATATCAAAGGGTCTCATCAGGGTGCTGTTCTAGACGTATTCAGATTCCTAAGGAAAATGAATAATGACAAGTGATGGGAGAAATCCGAAATTGTTTCCTAACCTGGAAACCAAAATATCAGAAATTCAAACACCTTCTGTTTGATTCAGAAGGTTGTGCATTCAAATCCTATCCAAAGGGTTTGATCACATAATCTAAAGTGACACTTGAATGCAGTACTGAGTACTGTGCTATTAGAGTTGCTGTCTTTCAGATTAGACATTAAACTGAGACATAGTACAAGTATGGGGAACTCTTGACCACCGAAGGTAGCAACTAACTTATCATCTCCATCGATGAGAACTTGTTGGATTACCTGTCAATCAGCCCATTAAGAGCTTATAAAGTGAGACAGGGTGAGATCAGAGGCTTCAATAAAGGTGACAGATTCCTACAGCCTGCTTTTCAAGGCAAACTCTGGAAGCAATCCAGTGGTAAGGGCATAAAGTTATTTTTCTTCTTGTGAGGAGAGGTGTGTTGAGGGCAGGGAATAGGCAAGGAAAGTCTTGAATGGGCCTTTGCGCCCAACACATAATTGCAGATGTAGCAAGAAGAGATAGAATTTATCTCCAGAACAAGCTGCCCAATTGTTTCACCTTCCTACCACCTCTAGGGAGGAAAAAAATTACACCCATAACCTATCTGCAAGAGGTGGGTACAAAAGGTGTCAAATCACAATTTTAAAAAAAGATTTCCTGATGTCTTGGCCAACAAATAGACCTCAAACCTCAAGACTAAACACATTAACTGTTTACTCAGTTTGTTATTGAACCTAGTGGTGTGAAAAATTGGGTACTGCGTTCCCTTTCATACCTGTGTCATAAAGTAGTTAATTTTTAGGTGACACGAGTGTGAGACAGCTGTTATATATAAAGTGTTCTTTCTTCCTACAGGACCAGAGTGACATTTTCACAACAGCAAGCAGATCGTGTTAAGTGAGCAAGCAAGTGGTCCTGAGATGCAGCCTGGCCCAATCCATGTGCTGGGTGCCTGTGCCTCCAAGAAAGATTTCTTTGTACTACAGAACACAACAGCAAAGAGCGTGGGAATGCTGCTGCATGGAGGATGCTTAGGAAATACAGACAGGTGAATTAGAGAGGTGCCATGAATGGTGCTCTGAAATGCTGCTTTATCCTGAGAAACATGAAGGCTCTTCATAGCCAGTGGAAAGCTGAAGTCACCAGGTCCCTACTCTGACATCCATGTCAAGAACTCTTGACTTTCATCTTGCTCAGTACATTAAGATAGGATGTTGAATATTAATAAGGCAAGATATGCCATTAATAAGGTGTTTAACATATTATAATTCCTTTTAACTGGCATCCCAATACTGCTTAGTGAAAAACTCACCTTGCAGCTTGGCAAATGCATATGAAATGCAACAAGTTGCTCCCAACATTGAAGTAAGCCTCACCAGGCTTGTCCAATTCTGCCACAAATCACCAAAGTCCAAGATGCTCAGATCCCTGCAAGATTTTGTCCTTAGTGTCAAATGATTAAATAATGATATTGAATGGTGGAACAGGTTCCAAGGGCCAGATGGTCTACTCTGGCCCCTATCTCTTATATTCTCTTATCGAGACAATATACTACGGAAGTACATAAGAACTAGGAGCAGGAGTAGGCCGTCTGGCCCTTCGAGCCTGCTCCACCATTCAATAAGATTATGGCTGATCTTTTCGTGGACTCAGATCCACTTACCCGCATTCTCACCGTATCCCTTAATTCCTTTATTGTTCAAAAAAAATCTACCTTATCTTTAAAAACGTTTACTGAAGTAGCGTCAACTACTCCACTGGGCAAGGAATTCCATAGATTAACAACCCTCTGGGTGAAGAAGTTCCTTCTCAATTCAGTCCTAAATCTGCTCCCTCTAATCTTGAGGCTATGCCCTCTTGTCCTAGCTTCACCTGCCAGTAGAAACATCCTCTCTACTTCTATCTTATCTATTCCCTTCATAATTTTATATGTTTCTATAAGATCCCCCCTCAATCTTCTGAATTCCAATGAATATAATCCCAATCTAGTCAGTCTCTCCTCATAAGTCAACCTCCTCAACTCCGGAATCAACCTAGTGAACCTCCTTTGCACCCCCTCCAGTGCCAGTACATCCTTTCTCAAGTAAGGAGACCAAAACTGCACACAGTACTCCAGGTGTGGCCTCACCAGCACCTTGTACAGCTGCAACATAACCTCTCTGCTTTTAATCTCAATCCCTTTAGCAATGAAGGACAAAATCCCATTTGCCTTCCTAATTACTTGTTGTACCTGCAAACCTACCTTCTGTGATTCATGCACAAGGACACCCAGGTCCCTCTGCATAGCAGCATGCTGCAACTTTTTACCATTCAAGTAATAATCCTTTTTACTATTACTCCTACCAAAATGTATGACTTCACATTTATTTACATTGTATTCCATCTGCCAGACCTTGCCCACTCACTCAATGTATCCATGTTCCTCTGCAAAGTTTCACAGTCCTCTGCACACTTTGCTCTGCCACTCATCTTAGTGTCATCTGCAAACTTTGACACCCTACACGTGGTCCCCAACTCCAAATCATCTATATAAATTGTAAATAATTGCGGTCCCAACACCGATCCCTGAGGCACACCACTAGTCACTGACTGCCAGCTAGAATAGCACTCATTTCTCCCCACTCTTTGCTTCCTGTTAGTCAACCAATCCTCTATCCATGCTAATACTTTACCCTTAACGCCATGCATCCTTATCTTATGCCATAGCCTCTTGTGCGGCACCTTGTCGAAGGCCTTTTGGAAATCTAGGTACACCACATCCACTGGGTCCCCATTGTCCACCTTGCTCGTAATGTCTTCATAGAATTCCAAAAGATTTGTCAAGCATGACCTGCCCTTCATGAACCCATGCTGCGTCTGCCCAATGGGACAATCTCTATCCAGATGCCTTGCTATTTCTTCCTTGATAAGAGACTCAAGCATCTTCCCCTCTACAGAGGTTAAGCTAACCGGTCAATAATTCCCCATCTGTTGTCTACTTCCCTTTTTAAACAGTGGCGTCACATTTGCTGTTTTCCAATCTGCTGGGACTGCTCCAGAGTCCAGCGAATTTTGGAAAATTACCGCCAGTGCACCTGCTATTTCTCCCGCCATCTCTTTTAGTACCCTGGGATGCATTCCATCAGAACCAGGAGACTTATCAATCCTTAGCTCCATTAGCTTGCCCAACACTACCTCTTCCGTAATAATGATTGTTTACAGGTCCTCACCTACCTTCGTCTCTTTGTCAATCACTGGCATGTTATTAGTGTCCTCCACTGTGAAGGCCGATACAAAATATCTGTTCATTGCCTTGGCCATTTCATCATATCCCATAACTAAATTCCCCTTCTCATCCTCTAAAGGGCCAACGTTTACTTTAGCCACTCTTTTTCATTTTATATATTTATAGAAACTTTTGCTATCTGTCTTTATATTCTGTGCTAGTTTTTTCTCATGTTCTATCTTACTTTTCTTTATAGCTCTTTTTGTGGCTTTCTGTTGACCTTTAAAGTTTTCCCAATCTTCCAGTTTCATGCTGTTTTTGGCAACTTTGTGTGCCTTCTCTTTCAATTTGATAGCCTCCCTTATTTCTTTAGACACCCATGGCAGATTACCCCTTTTCTTACAGTCCTTCCTTTTCATTGGAATATACTTTTGCTGAGCACTTTGAAAAATTGCTTTGAAAGTCCTCCACTGCTCGTCAACTGTCCCACCATAAAATCTTTGTTTCCAGTCTACTTTAGCCAAGTCCTCCCTCATTCTATTGTAGTTCCCCTTGTTCAAGCACAGGACCCTGGTATTGGATTTTATCTTCACACTCTCCATCTGTATTCTAAATTCAACCATACTGTGATCACTCCTTCCAAGGGGATCCCTAACTATGAGGTCATTAATTATTCCTGTCTCATTACACAGGACCAGATCTAGGATAGCTTGCTCCCTCGTCAGTTCCATTACATACTGTTCAAGAAAACTATCACAGATACACTCAACGAACTCCTCCTCAAGGCTACCCTGACGAAGCTTGTTTGACCAATCTACATGTAGGTTAAAATCCCCCATGATAATTGCCGTACCATTTTTACAGGCATTAGTTATTTATTTGTTTATTGCCCGCCCCAATGTGACGTTATTGTTTGGTGGCCTATACACTACACCTATCAGTGACTTTTTCCTCTTAGAATTTCTAATTTCCACCCAAATGGATTCAACCTCATTCTCCATAGAACCTATATCATCTCTCAGCACTGCCCTGATGTCATCCTTGAATATCAGACCTACACCACCTCCCTTACCTTCCTGTCTGTCCTTCCGAATAGTCTGGTACCCTTGGATATTTAACTCCCAGTCGTGACCATCCTGTAACCATGTCTCCATAATGGCTACCAAATCATATTCATTCGCAATGATTTGCGCCGTTAACTCATCAACCTTGTTATGAATGCTACGAGCATTCAGGTAAAGTGCCTTTATGCTAACTTTCTTACCCTCATGATTTCCAACATCTCTAATAATATCTCCTGAGTTATCCTTCCTTTTTGCTTCTTTCATAGTCTGCCTTGAACTTAAACCCTCCTGCACACATGCTAACCTGCTGCTTACCTTTTTATTTACCATCATACTCCCTGTTGTTTTCCCTTTCCCTACCCCCCAGCTCACTAGTTTAAAGTCCTAGTGACCACCCTATTTATCCTTTTCGCAAGAACACTGGTTCCAGATCGGTTCAGGTGGAGACCATCCCATCGGTACAGATCCCTGCGGTTCCAAAACTGATGCCAATGCCCCATGAAATGGAACCCCTCTTTCCCACAACACTCCCTTAGCCACGTGTTTACTTCCCTAATTTTCTTATCCCTAAGCCAATTTGCACGTGGCTCGGGCAGTAATCCGGAGATTATGACCCTTGAGGACCTGTTCCTTAATTTCGTTGCCCAAATATATTCCCGGCAGCCCCCTGGTCCTCACTGTCGCCTCTCCCTCTGCTGCTGAAAAATGAAGAGAGATATCATGTCAAAATTATAAACACCAAGCAAAAGCACACCCATGAAGAATAAAACAGTTTATATGAAGATAAAGCAAGGAAATAAAATGAGACACAGAAGCTGAGAAAGAAGGTAATTGAACTGGAGGTCCTGGCTGAAGGTTGAGATCCAGGAGTGTTGTGTTTGTTGTATATTTTAGGTATGTTTTTTCTCAGGGCGAAGCGGAGACAGCACTAAGACAATTGAAATTGCTTTAAATATCTCAGCCATTGCAAAATTTTTATGCATGCTCATGGCTCAGGCCTTTCTGGAAGCTTTGGATTAACTTTAGCTCCAAGCCTTTTACTCCCAGGTTAATTAATCAAGCACAATGAACATTAATGAGTAAACAGACTAATATAATTAAACACGTCAATTAACTATTGAATACTGGTGTTTCATAGCCAGAGGAACTTAAAGTCTATAGAAATGGAAATGAAACCTTCCAATGACTCAGTAAATTCCAGGAAGGTGTATGCCAAGCTCCTGTGTACATAGCAGATTGACCTCCTGAACATTGTTTTCTTTAATCATAGGATGTGGGTGTCATGAACAAGGCTAACATTTATTGCCCAAGTTGAATTATTCTTAACTAAACAGCTTGCTAGAATATCTCAGGTATTTATATTCAATCACGTGCTGTGAATTTGGAGTCAGATATGCCAAAACTATAAGCACAAAGAGAAGGTTTTCTGACTCGGTGAAAACAGAAGATTTCCTTCCCTGATGATCATTAGTAAATCGACATTTTAACCACTATTCAGGCATTTCATGGTTTTGTTACTGATACTGGCGTTCTATTTCTGACTTTTACATTACATGAATTTCAGTCCCCAAATTGCCACGGTGGAGTTTAAACATTTGTCTCTGCAATAATAAATGTAGGTCTCTGGGTTACTGATTCAGTAACGTAGCCAGTAAGGTCCCAGCACTGGAAATGTTAGTTGTGGGGCAATTGGAAATACAAGTCCCCAGTGAGTAGGGTGGAAGCACCTTTCCAGGAAAAGCAGATAATTAACACACAGGAAGGTGGGAGGTCAACATCACAGAGAAAACCAATCCTCAAAGGTCCTCAGGGAAAGGAGAGGTTGACCTTCTCATGAAAGCAGAATGTAGAGCAGCGAACCCAGAAGTAAAGATTAATAAAACTTGTGAGTGACACATACTGGTATGACTTGTCTTGTATACCTCAAAACCGTACTTCACTATGACTAACACATTCATCTCCACATACGACTGTTTTTGTTTTAAGCTATGTTTTCACCTCTGGGAAGGCAGGTGTTCTCTAAGGGCTGAATCATAAGGACATGTTCTCAAGCTTGTGACTGCATACTTGTACAGCTGTGATCTAACATATGGTCATCAATAGCTTTGTTACACAAAAATTAAATGATCAAATTTAATTTATAACAGGGGCACAGTTGCATAAATAGTGACAGATAAATTATTCGATTTTAAATGATGACAGTTCTGGCTGTTAACACAAACTCTTGCAATCAGTTCTATTTAGCCAGCTATAATTATTTGAGAAAGTGATTTTATGACAGTCTTAAATAAATCCAGTCATGTTGGTGTTCTGTCTTTCTGAATTCTGCTAGGTCATTCATCTTTTCTCAGCTTTTCACCAAAACCTGTTAAGGCAGCTGCTATCTGATGGCCTACTTTATTATGATGTTCTGAATCAATCACACCAACTGTGCTCATTCACTTTAAAACAAAATCTGTGATGTAAATCCTGAATGATCTCTCTCTCAATAACCGGCTTGCATCACTTAATCCCACTGTTCCTTCTTCCCTCAGCCTCAATGGTATCAATCTTCCTCCTGTTTATTTTGTTTTAACTTCCGACTGATAATAGTTCGGTTTCTTTCTCATCAATACTTTGTCCTGTCAAAGGCTCAAAACCATTAACAGCGGATCCTTGGAACTGACTGTTCTTCAAGTCAGTTTATAAAAATATGTTTTTACTTCAGAATGTTGAATGGGGTTTGAACTTTCTAATTAATTGTAATTGAAAATGTTACTAACGATATATCAGCAGTAGTAGGAATCACTGAATTGTGCCATTGCTGAGCATTTCTAAAAGGACTTGAAGTTTATGCCCACTTGATTGGCACTACTTCCACAAGCATCCATTCCCTCCATCACTGATGCTCAGTAGCAGCAGTGTGCACTATCTACAAGATGCACTGCAGAAATTCACCAAAGATCTTCACACAGCACCTTCCACACCCATGAACACTTCTAGAAAGACAAGGGCAGCAGACATATGGGAATACCACCAAAACCAAGTTCCCCTCCAAGCCACTCATCATCCTGACTTGGAAATATATCGCCATTTCTTCGCTGTAGCTGGGCCAAGATCCTGGAATTCCCTCCCTAACGGCATTGTTGGTCAACCCACAGTTGGTGGACTGCAGCAGTTCATGAAGGCAGCTCACCACCACCTTCTCAAGGGCAACTAGGAATGGGCAAGAAATGTTGGCCAGCCAGCGACACCCACATCCCACAAAATGAATTTAAAAAAAGAAATTTTGAATAAAGTTAAATTCTTGGGATTATTTGATGCCTTAGACATTTTTAATAGGGAGATAGGAAAGGTTTTGATTAAAAAAGTTGTCCAAAACATTGACAATTTATATTATTTCTCATTTTTGAGAGAGTTTTACAGCTGTCACAATAATTATCATTACAGTTGTCATGACTCTTGCCTTCGAGTTAAAAATTGTGCATTTGAGTTCCATTTCTGAAACGGGAACCTGGCATTTCAATGCACTTTCGAGGGATTGCCGCACTGGTCATTTTTCTGCTTTGATATTGACTGAAATCTGAGCCATGTGATCAATGGAATGGTCTTCTTCAAGGTCTTGGACAAGAATTCAGTTCTCAGTAGTTAGAAATACATTATCTGGTTATCATCTCATTGCTATGGGAAAATTAAATTCCATTTTTTTACATTAAAATGTTGCCAAAATATTCAATTGATTAACTACTGTAAGACACCACGTGTTTATGAAAGGTGTTAAATAAATGCAATTCTTACTTTCTTTCCAATTAATTTCAAACAGTCGTGAACACTAAAGGCCCCTTGGGAGAAGATTTCTTTGTACATTTTGTGATTTATTTGCATTCTTGGCTTAAACTTGGTTGAATGAAGGACTGCGGAGAACTTACTACAGTTCTTCCATGCATCTGTAGCTTTCTGAATTCCTAGACCCAATTTCAAAGGAGTGACATTCCACTGCTAAAAAGGGTCAAAAAAGATAAGGACACTGCTGTAATTGCACCGATCTTCAATTAAGTAAATTCTTCAAAAGGAAAACAGACAGTTGGTTAGAAGGAACATCAGCAATTAGCTGAAATGTTCTTGAGAACTAGGATTCAGCTTTAGTTATGCACATTCCGAAAAGGTTATCTTGTTGGAAGCAGGATGTTCCTCAGTTTAGTTTTACTAAGTGTGGTCAGCAATGCTGCAAACCAATGTTGAGTAAGTACTAAACTCGGCTTCAATCCCTTCATTTGCATCTGAAAATGTCCCACTGCTCTTTTTAGTCATATTGTTTACCCTTTCCTAAATCTGGCAGCTGACCCATTTCGACCAGGGAATGTGTGTGTACTTATTATCAGCTCTTTTAGACACTTAATAACCTAAAGGAAATGTACCTTTACTAAGGATCTGCAGTTTTTGTTTTCTACAATTTATCAATTTACTTCTATTGCCCAGCTGCAGTTCAGATAGCAAGTCTGATTCTCATACTGCCATTTTTTAAAAGATGATAGAGATTATTACTGACTCTAATGCTTCAGACAAACCCTGGAAAAGGAAGATAGTGATTCCAATGACACCCATTATATTGATAGAACATAATAGTTGACAATCCGCCTGTTAATATGCACCTTCTAACTTATGTTGCATTGCTGAAATATGGAGAAAATAGCAAACTTTAGCACATTTTTGATCTCAATCTCCAGTAAAATTTTACCATGCAATGAGAAAATATAAAAGATTATTCAACATCTGCAATATTTTGGTTTAGTTATTATTCCAAGCATTTCTTCCATGCAATCAAAGGCCATTTGACAATTTAGAGCATTCATTGTGCTCTTGCTTAGAGCAGGCTTTTTTTAAATTCAAAACATCAATCAAGACATCTCTTTAAAGATTAAACAGTAAAGGCATTTGGTTTAAATGAGTTAAAGCCTATACCCCAAAAGCACAAGGTTTAGGAATCTATGTAATTTGTAAGACTTTAAATAAATACAGCTTTCATAAAATTGCAATTAAATCAAGATGATGCAAGTGTTTCCTAATAAAGATTAAGTTGCAATAACTGGTGATGTCACTGATACAGCAAGGAAAACAAATAAGGCATTTGTAATCCAGTGTGCACTTTGATATTAGTTACGTAAACATTAATATTAATTTGTATTCATACAAAAGATTCTTAAATATATCTCTGTCAGAATTTACAGCTTTTAGTCACCAGAGATTGTACATTAACCTAATATCATCAGTTGTAATGTTCAAAGGATTTAAGGACCAAACCACTGGAAACTTGCACTTGATTATCACAAGATAATAAGAATGACAACAGTCCCACTTTTTATTATATTGCTGAGGTCAGCATAATTAGAAAGAAAGCAGCAGCAGATAATGGTTTCTAATGATATATTTGAATGGATGAATAATATAATTACTGCTAGGTTGATGCTTTAAAATTCAGTTCTCAATAAATATAATGTTGTTTAAAAATCATTGAATGACAAGCTTTAGAATTAATAAGTAATCATCAGTTTTCCTCCCCAAATGTGATGTGATTGAGATGGATTATAAAAGCAGACTTGTCAAATAAAAGCCCTTTGAAAAATGTTCCCTTTCCTTAATCATTTAAAGCATTTCAGACTGCAATGCTGAAAGGGCAGCATTCATCCCACACAGCAGAGTTAGTTTGATAGAGTCGAATGGTTTCAAATAAGGTGTGCTTAATGACTCCCACAGAACTATAGGTCCAAGAAAGGCAGTTACAATGGTGATAGAGGTAACATGACCTCAGCAAGCTGGGCAGCACACTGAGTACAACTGAATTTCTGCAAATATCTTTTTCCATGTGAAAAAAGATTGCATGCACTGTAATTTATAATTATGAGAATAGTTACAGGGTTATCATTATGTTTTGTTAACAAAAAATAGGCCCAGGTGTTTTGATGGCCAATCATGTATAGTTGCATATTGTGACAATGCAGATTCTTGGAAGAAAGTTTAATTTTGCGATGAGCAAGTCCCCTCCATTTAGATTCCTTCAAAAAGGGTTCACTAAAAGCTCAGTGAATTCGGACAAATAAAAGTCCAAAGTTAGAATAGTTAGAGAATTTTAATAAAACAACTTACTCTTACTCCTGCGTAACTATTAAACTGAACCCCTGACTCACCACCAATATACCCAATCAGACTCTACCAAGCAGACATGACCAGATCCCTGACAATCACCCCCTGGCTAGACTTCTACACCCACCTGACCTCATCACTACCTCCCACACCCATCTCATCCTAAAGCACACCCCAGGAATGAAACACCATCATCCTTTTCTCTTTATCCACTCTCTCAGATTGGACACAGCAAACCCCATCCATCAGTATGACAGACCCTGGACCTGACAACATTTTCCACCTGTCGGACTCAATGCCCTCCAACATAAACCTGCAAAAATTGGTCATTACAGATGCACTTCCAAGTGTTCTATGATTTCATTAGTAGTCATTGACTTCAACCAGTCTAACTCCCAATAGTTGGGAAAGTAGTCAATTGTAACAAGAGATACTCAGTTACTGCAAAAGTGTGTGCTCCATCCAGAGTCTGTCTATAAATATCCAAATGAGATGCAAAAGTGGGCTGCTTTACCCCAGGAGTCTTTTCCACATTTTAATAAGATTATGGCTCATCCAATTACTTATTTCCCCCTTCCCTGGAGTTGTTTAGAACAAACAACACTTAAGTTTGCTTAGTTCTGTATTCATTATGTGCACTGCACTGGCTTGTGGCTCTTGCTCTTATTACTCTTGTTTGGTGAATTTTGAACCATCATGGTATCATCTTGAGCTATTGTTCAATTTTTGTATGTCTATTACTTTAATAGCCCCTTGATGGTTTCAGGCCATTTTTTCACCATTAAACCCTTCAACACTTTAAGAGTTACATAATTTTTTTTTCTTGATTTGAGCAAGAACAAGAGTCTTTCAGACTCAATATTTCTGCTAGATGGATGACTTCTAGAACATGTTGAGCATTTCTTTCTTGTTAAATCTGAAGGTTTCACTGTCTTAGCATCCTCAACTTCCTTCATTGGGAAAGTCAGAAGTCACACGACACCAAGTTATAAAAATCAAAAGAAATGCGGATGCTGTAAATCAGGAACAAAAACAGAAGTTGCTGGAAAAGGTCAGCAGATCTGGCAGCATCTGTGAAGGGAAAAACAGAGTTAACATTTCGGGTCCAGTGACCCTTCCTGAGAACTGATGGTGGCTGGGAAAACGTCAGTTTATATGTAGAAAATAGGGAGGTGGGTGTGGTAGGGAGTAAACGATAGGATAAAGCCCAAAGAGAGAGAAAGACAGTTAGACAGACAAAGGAGTTGCTAACGATCAGGCTGGGAGGGTGAATAGTTGTTAATGGGGACTGTTAGTGACTAACAACGGGGGGTGTGTAATGGCAGGCTATGTGATAACAAGGCCTGGTGTGCGGGGTAGGGGGCTGGGACATGGGACAGTTTAGGCCCTAAAATTATTGAACTCATTATTGAATCCGGAGGGCTGTAATGTCCCCAAGTGGAAAATGAGGTGCTCTTCCTCCAGGTTCCATTGAGCTTCGCTGGAAGACTGCAGCAAGCCAGAGACAGAGATTGTTGGCCAGGGAGCAAGGTCTTGCACTAAAGTGGCAGGCAACAGGTAGTTCAGGGGTTATTTTGCGAGCAGAACATAGATGTTCTGTGAAGCGGTCGCCAAGTCTATGCTTCGTTTCCCCAATGTAGAGGAGACCACACGGTAAGCAGCGAATGCAGTAGACTAGATTCTGGGAAGTGCAGGTGAAGTGTTGCTTCACCTGGAAGGTATATTTGGGCCCTTGGATACTGGGGAGGGAGGAGGTAAATGGGCAGGTGTTGCACCTTCGCCGGTTACAGGGAAAGGTGCCATAAGGCTGTGGGGAGGTGTTGGGGGTGAAGGAAGTGTGGTTCAGGGTGTCCCGGAGGGAATGGTCCCTGTGGAAGGCGGACAAGTGGGGGGAAGGGGAATATGTGTCTGGTGGTGGCATCTTGCTGAAGGTGGCAGAAATGGCGTCTGATGATCTTCTGGATGTGGGTGCTGGTGGGATGATAGGTGAGGATAAGGGGAACCCTATCGCTGTTGCGGGAGGGAAAAGAAGGGGTGAGGGCGGACGTGCAGGAGATGGGTCGGACCTGGTTGATGGCCCTGTCAACAACGGAGCTGGGGAATCCTCAGTTGAGGAAAAAGGTGGACATTTCGGAGGCTCCCTTGGTGAAGTTGGCCTCATCTGAACATATGTGACAGAAATGGAGGAACTGAGAGAATGGGATGGAGCCTTTACAGGAAGTGGGGTGTAAGGATGTATAGTCCAGGTGGCTGTGGGAGTCAGTGGGATGGTAGTGGATATTGGTGGCCAGTCTATCCCCAGAAATAGAAACAGAAATGTCAAGGAAGGGAAGGGACTATAACCTGGTGTTGTGTGGCTTCTGACTTTGTCTACCCCAGTCCAACACATGATGGGAGTACTTCATGGGGAGTACTGTTCTTGACAGCATGAACATCTATTTCCTTTGCTTGCACACCATGCTCAGGTGATCTCTGCAAATAAAATAATATTTATTGCAGATACTCAGAAGCAGATAAAAACAGTTTGAGGAAAATACCTTCATGTAGCTTGTGGTCAGATTAAATTGTCACTGTTGCTCCCTCCCTGGTTAAAATGCTCACAAGCAAAGACAATAGCCAGACATGCCCTTTCTGAGCAATGTCAGTTTGTGTTAATACACTGAATACAAATTCAACTGCATGTCCTTGCTGGCAAGCTGTAAGGGGATTTCATCATCATTGCAGTACTTTTTTTTCTATTCATTTGTGGGATGTGGGTGTCGCTGGCCGGCCAGCATTTCTTGCCCATCCCTAGTTGCCCTTGAGAAGGTGGTGGTGAGCTGCCTTCTTGAACCGCTGCAGTCCTCATTGTTGACCCACAATGCTATTAGGGAGGGAATTCCAGGATTTTAACCCAGCTACAGTGAAGGAACGGCGATATATTTCCAAGTCAGGACGGTGAGTGACTTGGAGGGCAACTTGGAGGTGGTGGCATTCCCATATGTCTGATGCCCTTGACCTTACAGATGGAAGTGGTCATGGGTTTGGAAGGCGCTGTCCGAGGATCTTTGATGAACTTCTGCAGTGCACCTTGTAGATAGTACACACTGCTGGCCGCTGAGTGTCAGTGGTGGAAGGAGTGAATGCTTGTGGATGTAGTGCCAATCAAGCACGATGCTTTTTCCTGGATGGTTTCAAGCTTCTTGAGTGTTGTTGGGGCTGCACTCATCCAGGCAAGTGGGGAGTATCCCATCACACTCCTGACTTGTACCTTGTAGATGGCGGACAGGCTTTGAGGAGTCAGGAGGTGTGTTACTCGCTGCAGTATTCCCAGCTTCTGGCCTGCTCTTGTAGCCACTCTATTAAAGTGGTGAGTCCAGTTGAGTTTCTGGTCAATGGTAGTACTAGTGGTATCAATGAAAGCTGTTCTTTTTCAGTTCCCCAGAATCATTATAGTGGACTTGCTTAAAAAAATTAATACAATGAAAATTCAGAAACGAACATTGTTAAATATTTCATAAATTGAACAAATCATTACACTGCTTTCCAATCAGTTACTTGCTACAGCTGCACGACAGCTTGTCAGGATCTGGGCAGAAGCCTTTTAGTGACTGAGCACTAATTGCTTTTTTGGCCCAGCCTCAGGTTCCTGAGCTCTCTAATAGTCACACTGAGAGATTCTGATCATGATCTGTGATGGCTTCTTCCATAGTTTCTTTGTATCCACAGAGCAGCAAATCAACCATCACAGCTTCCATTCTGGGAAGATCACTATCTTGCACTGTCTACATCAATACTCTTCTAGAGTGGTGCAAATGCCAAATAGCATGTAAAGCTATTTGCATCTCTCAAACGGCATTCAAAACCCATTAGAAAACTATTGCTTTCATCGAGCACACTTGGCAGTAGCTATTGTTCAGAGGGTACTAAAGATTTGCTTTGGCAAGTTGTGGCAAAAGATGTTTTCAGTGATTGGCATGAGATAATGAAATTTTTTCAAAGCTTTGAATCTATGCATTCAGTTTTCCAGGATTTTCACTGCTACCATGTTGCTATTCCAGTACTTAGGACTTGTCACTTTCTTCTTACTCCAGTTCCAGCTCTTTCATGTTTAAGGACAGCTGGAACTGTCCTCACCTATGTTGGTCTCACACTCACCTACTTTGAGATAATGTTCATCAGCAAAACATCCAAGGCTTGTAAAGTCAACTTTGCAATCCCTTCAGATCTGTTGAGCAGTCGGTGACTTCATGCCATGGGAAACACATCACATCTCTTCCAGTACCCACATGGGGTTTATCAATCCAGGTTTCTGTTTTGCTTCAGTTATGATGAGAGCATTTTGCTTAATGTCTACTATCTGAAATTGCAGATATTCTTCCAATTGTGTTGTGCTTTCAGCTTCTTTTGATTACACAAGATAAGTATCATTATATTTATAGCCTCAAATTGATCTTGAGGGCTTAACTTATAGGAAAGCATCCTGAGCACAGATGAGAGAAACTCATGCTGTTGCATAAAGCAAGTGCCTATCAAACACTTCATGTTCATTTGATGCACTCCTGTAATCATTCTAACCATCAAAGCTTTCATAACCTTCAGAGCAGACAATGACAAACTGTTGTAGTGCATAGTGATTTATTGGCCTCTTCAGTTGATATCTTCCTAAGAGCCAGCCTTATAGTCTTGCTTTATATCTTTCTGGTTAAACACTTACATGTAGTGTAATCGAATATCTTGCAGTTACACATTGCATCACCCACATTGAGCATACTTCTCCACAACATTTATATCTTGTCCTCTGGCCTTGATATTTCTGAAAATTTCTTTTGTGCCTAATCTGGTTTCATTCAGCTTGGAATGATTGCAATGCAATGCCTTAGTCTCAGCTCCCATTAATATGTTCAAATTAATGATTTACAATCTCAACTTCTGCACATGTCAATAATTTGCTTGAGAAATTTCTCCTCTCAGATGTGCTTTCATAGAAGTAAACCTTATCCCAATGAATCCTATCTCAGATCGTCTTTCAGTTGTCCAAACTCAGGATTCAGTGAGACATACAAATGAAGCCATACTGATCAATAGTCTACCTTTCTCCTTGAGCTTCAAATATTGAACAGTACCATGCATAAGTAACATTAACATGTGGTCAAAATGTGCTTTCAAGACCTTTCCCACCTGGCTTTTCTGCTCCACAGTGAGATCTAGGCTGTAATACAGCTTGTAACAGTCTTTACTCAGCACTGCTAATGGAATTGCATCCCTTGTGCAGAGGGTTTCAGTTAAATTAAATCTGTTGTTATTTCATAGATTTCTCTTAGGGTGGAAAAGTTCCAATTCTGTCCCATATCTCCTTTCATTGCCATAGCTGCAGAGAATAGAAAACACACAACTTTTGTTCATCCAGCAATTTAAAGTTGAAGGCTTTAATCTCTTACTGCTTTTTTCAGTAGGTGGCCGTCTTAAAACCCACTCACTTTCAGAACTGTACCATGAGTGGAATCTTATATGAGTCTGAATGATGAGGGCTATGGTGAGATTTGTGGCAGAATGGCATGAGAAGCGCAGTGAGGACGCTCTCTACATTGGGAGCAACTCATTCTCTCTTATGGAACTGGCAGAAATTGCTGATGGCATAACTCATTAATATTCAGTTTCCTATTTAGCCAGGTGCACTGACAAAATGAAATGCTGAGGAATTCATGACATGGAAGTCAGTGGGTGCCTGATGACTAGTTATTGGCTGTGAAAAAGCCTATATATTGTACAGCATGGAGCAGCCACAGGGATGATCCCGCCCATATACTTTGTCCACAGACATTGGAATGTGACATTTGCCAAACCCTCATGATCCTCACAGCACCCGCCCCCAATCCATTTGCAGGACACTTCCGAAACAAACCTACATTGCAGGGCACACCGGCAATTAACATGAAAAGGGCTGCTGCAAGAAAACTTTATACTTGGTAGGCACCCAGTTCTCAGACTAGACCAGGCTGCAGCTCAGGGCTGCTTGCTTGTTCTCTCAGCTCTCAGTCACTTGATAGCTTGCAGTATCTATGCTGTTGTCTGTTGCCCTCTCCATATCAACACCAGCAAACACAATGTTTACAGCCTGCACTGTTACTGCAGTTTACTTATTTATTTATCACTCAGTTTAACACTACAGCATAAAATTACATCAGGGTACAAACAAAGTTACCTTACACTCTCTACTGAGACAACAAGGTGTAGAGCTGGATGAACACAGCAGGCCAAGCAGCATCATAGGAGCAGGAAGGCTGACGTTTCGGGCCTACTATCTTTGATACACTCTCTACTAAGACTTGGGAATTAGACACACTGGCAAGGGTCAGACTTAAGTCACTCAGCTGCGTCTGTCCTTCTCTGAACTCCGAACTCAGGGTCCTATTTCTGTGTTGATTGTTCTTTAGTTATGCTGCTGATGTCTTCAAAACACTTTTTATGTGTTTTCCTTGAAACTTGAAAGTTCCAGTTTGACTCCTGTCCAGGACACTTGTGATTTTAAAATCATCCATCCAAGGGTGATACAGATAAAATACATCTGTTTCATTGCCTTTCCTTCTGTCTTTAATTTATTACCCTTGATAACCATGAAGGTCAAACAATGTTTTAGCAGTTTTTATCACCAGATTCCTGCCTGGTTCTGCCTTGCACAATAGGCTATTGTTCCTGTGAAGTTGGCCACCTTTTCCCCCATTATCCTCGTAGAGACTTAGCTGTTAACCAATTTCTTCAGTGCAGGAACTAAGATGCAGCCTTTCAGCTACAATGCCTTGTCTTGCTATTCTGTTTCAACTAGTGTAGTCAAGACACCAGGCAGTGACCCTCAGTCTAGGGGCCATACACCTTGCCATATGGCAGTGATTTGTGCCAGCAGCTTACACGGCAAACCCACCAGATATACAACAAGCAGGCAATCGTGTCTCAAACTCTTAGGGGCATAGTCCTCAAAGTTCATGGAGACACCTGTCATTTGGAGTCCTGGCACAGTGAGTCAAAGAACAGCTTCTGATACAAGCCCAGGGAATTGGCCACAGTCAGGGTGTTCTCAGCAGGGGATGTGCAAGTCTGAATTACAGAGGGCAGACCGCAACAAATCCTGTGGCTCCATAGCTTTCAGATTATGGGGTTAGGGGATGCATTAGGGAAAATGTAATTGCCTCTTTCCACGCTATGGAGATTCTGTGATTTTATGAACTAGTTGAATATTGGTCACTGAACAAGGAAGCTTCGGAAAACAAGTGCTATTTCAGGTGCATATGTTTAACGGCTTCCACACAGAATGCACACAAAATCCGCTTACAGCAGAGAGGTACAGGTCACAACTACAACAAGTCAGCTGTACACAAAAAGGATACAATTTCATTTTGCCAAATAATAACTTTTAAGGAGAAGACTCACTGTTCATTCCACACGGTAAATAGAAAAACTACAGATCAATGCTGTGCCTGTGGGTGACTGCTTGCATTTGATGCACTGTGCTATGGAACATTCAGTGACAAGTATTATCAAATGCAGAAAGTGTTACAGCACATTCACTGAACACTATGTGTCAAGACAGTGCTCTGGCGTTAATAGGAGACAATATATGTAAAGGAGCTGTGCAGTTCCCTTCATAGAAAAAACAATTAGCAGAGATCACCGTTATACTTGTGTGAAATTTCTAATGACAGCTTTATCTTCTGGCAAGCATGCAAATGGCAAGAAAACCCTCATTTATTACATTTATTAGTACAGCCTATATTTTATTATCCAGTAATTTTGACCAGATGAATGGCGTGTAATAAGCAGGTGTGTCCATTCACAAGAATGATCTAAAATTTACAAAATATCAATGACATGACACATTTATTAAAATTCCATTTGTAGATGACACAAAAATAGGTGGAGGGACAGGCAGTATTGAGGAACCAGGGAAGTTGCAGAAGGACTTGGACAGGCTAAGAGAATGGGTACAGAAGAGGCAAATGGAATACAGTGTGGGAAAGTGTGAAGTGTTGCACTTTAGTAGGAACAATAGAGGCAGAGACTATTTTCTAAATAGGGAAAGGCTTCATGAATTTGTAGCACAAAGAGTCCCAGTTCTGGATTCTGTGAAGGTTAACATGCAAGTTCATTTGGCAGTTAGGAAGGCAAATGCAATATTAGTATTCATTTCAAGAGGGCTGGAATACAAGAACAGAGAGATACTGCTGAGGCTGTATAAGGCTTTGGTCAGACTACATTTGGAATATTGTGAGTAGTTTTGTGCACCATATCTAAGGAAGGATGTGTTGGCCTTGGAAGGGAGTCCAGAGGAGGTTTACAAGAATGATCCTGGGAATGAAGGGCTTGTCATATGAAAAGGGGATGAGGACTCTGTGTCTGTACTGGAAGTTTAGAAGGATGTGGGAAGTTCTGATTAATACTTACAGAATACTGAGAGGCCTGGATAGAGTAGATGTGGAGAAGATGTTTCCACTAATAGGAGAGATGAGGACCTGAAGGCACTGCATTAGAATGAAGAGAGGACCCTTTAAACAGAGATGAGGAGGAATGTCTTCAGCCAGAAAGTGGTGAATTTGTGGAACTCATTCCTGCAAAGGGCTATGGAGGCAAAGCCACTGAGTGGTTTCAAGACAGAGATAGATAGATTCTTGATTTGTAAGGGGATCAAGGGTTACAAGGAGAAGGCAGGAGGGTGAGGTTGAGAAACATATCAGCCATGATTGAATGGGGAAGCAATGGGCCAAATAGCCTAATTCTGCTCCTATATCTTATGGTCTTATGAAGCTCGTGAACATTTTCTGTGAAAGAAGGAATGGATAAAAGGGCACATAAAATACAACTGCAGATTCTGGAAATCTGAAAATATGGTTTGCAGGACAGTGGCTGAAAGCAACAAATTACATTTATAGAGGCCACTAATATAAGAGGAACCCAACATGCTTCAGAACAGGAGCAAATCAGACAAGAAATGAGTATGTCTCAGAAGATATTAAAGAGGTTGGTTTGAAAGCCTGAATGTGATGAGTGTTAAGGAGCTTCTTTAAAAAGTAGTAAGTGCTGTCAAACCCTCATGTTTATATTAGACAGTTGAAGGTACAGGAAGGTCAGAAGAAGTCTATGTTGTACAAGGGGACACAGGGTTCTCAAAGGGATTCAGGGCTAAAGAATTTTTAGAGTTAGGGAAGGGCAATGATATCAACACTGGGATAAGAATTTCATATCTCAGGATTACGGGACCAGAAGCCAATAAAAGTCAGCAAGCAGGCAACTAGGAGTCCTTGATGTTGAACACAATTAGGTCTACAGAGGTTTGGATGAGTTTAAGTTTATGGAGAGGACAGAATGAGATGCTAAATAAGCAAATAAGTCAGTCATAAAGTCTGTAGATTACTAAAATATGGATGAGAAATTCAGCAATAGATAGCTTATTGCAGTGTTCAATATAGACAAAGATATATTGCTGCAAATGCTAGTCTATGGTGGATAAGCCATTTGACATCAGGTCAAATAGGTTGAAAAGTTCACAAAGTCTATTTCAAACTGCACCATAGAATCACTGGCAAATGTGCAAGGCTTGTTGCATAGTTGAGAAAGAAAAAATGGATCCAAACATTACAATATTTTTCTCTAAGAAACTGTGGGTTATCTGAAACTGGTTACCACAAACTATCTGACAACATGGAAACAACAGAGGGATTGAGAGGCATTGTAGGGAAAGAGAGTTGGGTGTCACATGTACATGTTATCTGAACCAATTGTTATGATGTCACCAAAAAGCAGCTTAAGATATAGCAGCTGAACGTGCACTCATTAGAGTTCTAGCTGCTGCAGTGTGGGGAGATGCTGACAATAAAGGTCAATTGCTGAAGATGCTCAAGTTAAAATTGGCAAGACTAGAACCAAGCATGGGCTGTCACATTAATAAAGTAATGGAAAACAGGCATTGAAGAAAGAATAGTACAACTGACAGTTGTACAACTGACAGAGATAGGCACAAAAAGATAGATCATCAATAATCACAGAAAATATCACTAATGGCTTTGATTGATGTCAGCTCGGTACTATGACAGGTATAGATTGTGAAGGGGAGGGAGATTATGTGACAACACCAATGGAAAGGGAAAGGTTTATAATATTAATGCAATGGAAGGCCCAGAAAGAATTTGGGTAATTTGTACCTGAGTGTGACAGATCATGCCAAATCTTGCAAAGATTGGGTAAACAAATTTGCCAGACAATTTCAAATTCATCCCCTTATACTTGATAACAAACAATAAAGCCCACAACAAAAGACATGAGCAGAATGGAAAAAAATGGGATTTTGTTATGGGCAAGTTTATCAAATATAGAAATCAGGGAGTGCTTGAACAGCCGAATATCAGCAGAAGAAAAATAAATGGAGAGCCAGATGTTAGAGTAATTGAGAGCTTGAAAGTGTAATTGCAAGTGCTTTAGAAGAGGGTACTTTATTTCCCAGAACAGTTGCAAAGGAGGTTAATTTGGAAAGTAGTGAAGATTGCAAAGAAATGATCATAGATTTCCTTGTCTATGATCAAGCCAGTTGCAATAGAGATAAGACAATTTGTGGATGTTAAGTTTACAGGAGGACAAAGTGGCAATTAAATCAGGCAGGAAGATGGGGAAAGGCGGGTTTAGATGGTGATTGTAATAATCAAGGATGATCAGTTGTTCAGCGCAGAATCAATGACTGGAAAGTAGGGTAGGTGCTTCAGAGGATAGAAGTACAACGCAGATTAAATAAATGACTGAAGATTAGGGATAATGTTTGTGAGGTTCTGGATTAAGATGCCTCAGGTCATAGAATACATCAGAAGTGAAATGTCTCATTTCCATAATAGAAACATCTTATAAAAGACAAAGCCACCTAAACCAGCAAAATTGAGTGAATGTTGATTCTGTCCATGTGCACCCTGACAACGTTTCTCCAGGTGTTGAACTAATTTGCATATATCAGGGTGAGAGTGAGTGGTGCAGCAGCTGGAAAATTCCTGGGTTTACAATCCATCTCTAGGTGATAAAATGGACCTCATTCTACCATGGCTGAAAACTATAAGAGGGTACTGAACAGTGGCTGTGAAGGCAATATATATGAAAGATATATGTAAAAGTTAATCATTAGGAAGGCTATTGAGGCATTAAAATTAGTTTTGCTGCTTGTGCCAATTCAGAAAACAATTGTAGTGAGATCCAAAAATGGGTGTTTAAATTCATTGTAGTCAGTTTTGCCCTTCTCAATTCTTCATTTCAGGTATAGCTACACTTTGACATGGGTGATAAGTAGGTTCTCTTATAGCCAGCAGTAAATTGACCAAACAATCCAGGTGAGCTGCACCCCAGAGTTTTCATTGACTGCAGCACAGGGAAACAGAGGACAGACTGTTATCAATATCAACCCCACCTTTACAGGTAGGATGGTGTCAAGGTAATGAGTAGAACCATCAATAACATGTCCCCGTCATGCCACAGGCGTGTTCATCATCATAAAGATAATTAGTATGACTAAATGTTGAGCAATGGAGGGATGTGTGACATTTCATGAACACATTTAACATTCACTTCCACTTTACATTTCAGACCCTGATCTGAAATTTGTTGTTGCTGGGTGGGCTTACCAGGAATCAAGAGAAATTCAAGCGAGAGCTGCCAGTTTTGAGTTAATTTGTTCGGTTAGATGAGGAGAAGCAGGAAGTACATTCTTTATGCCCCGAAAGGAAATATATGGTCTCAAGCCATACCCACCCAAACCCAAGTCAGGAATACCACAATCCCAGCATTACTAGCCTTCCTCAGCTGTTTTCAGCCTAACCTGCACCAATAATTCACCCCCATCCTTCTGCATCTCACATTCATGCAAACATCAGGGCCACCATCTTAGGAGTCTTTGCTTCTGTGCAGAAGCCCAATTGAGAGTGCAGCATGACCAGTTTCAGATAGGAATATGTCCCTCAGCCTATTAGCCACCTTACAGCAGGGCAGCACGTTGAATACTCGAGTGAATAATTGATATTAAATATTCTTGTTACATTATGGACTCAACAATGAATGATAAATCATTGTCAGTGCGCAGTTTATTTTAATGAAAAAAGGGCTTGCAAATGTAAACTAACAGTCAGCTCACTCAAATTGTGCTTCTCTTGTGTACCTAGGAGCCCAATGTGGGTTTTGAATTGCCTTTAGTTTGCACAGAACAGTGATGGAAAAGGAGATGGTCTCACTGACAACAGTTGCCAGCTGGCATGGACTGCATCTCAAAGATCCTTGTCTTCTCACCTATGTTTACATTGGAGTGATACCCTGTGCTTTCTTATCTTGTCATCTCTAACTCTCCCCCACCCCCCCGCCAACTCCTATTTACTGCTCAAGAATGAAGAATATTAGCAGCGTTTGTAAAGACTGCTTAGGAATTTCTGTACAATTAAGCTGCTTCCATCCACTTTGCCTGAAATTTATTACAAAGGATATGCAAGTGATTGCGTGATTCCCTCTATATGTTGCATTCATGGAAAAAAAGTGGATTTAAAAAACATCCAGCAACTTCATGAAAACCAACCGGGGCCATCAGAGAGCCTCTTCTAGATGTTTTTTATTTCTTGCGTCTCCAGATGTTTTTCATTTTCACCTTTCTGGCAGAATGATAATTGATTTGTATACTTAATGTTTATTGTAATTAGAAGGCTCCTGGATTTGCATGCCTAGTGTACTTTTTTTGACAGGCAAAGAAAGCATGTAAGGAATATATACCTTTTTTTTGATTACAGCAAAAGTTTTTGAAATCTTCAGTGTAAATATTCCCTTTGCTCAATGCTCACACTACTGTTTTGCCAAAGTAATGCAACAACCATACAGATCCCAGCTGAATGAGAAATTGAAGAAGAAAATGTGGTAGGAAAAATTCAGACCTAGACTTTGTGAGTCAATGGGCCTCTCCAGTCCACATATCAGGGATCTTTTCACAACAGACTATATAGGACATAAAAAGAGGCCATTCAGCCCAACCAGTCCATGTCATTGATTACCTTTCACACAAGCATCCTACTTTCATCTAAAAGACTCACACAAATGGTCTTGAGGATGAGAAACTTTAGTTGTGTAGCCCATTAGGAAAGTTTGGGACTGTTTTCCTTGGGCAAGATAAGGTTGAATGGAAGTTTGCAAGAGGTATTCGCAATCATGAATGGTCAAGACAGTATATGGGGAAAAAGAAACAAGTGTTCCCATGGCTTTGGAAGAAGACAAAAATGAAGCCAGAGCAAGGATAATTAATTGGAGGTAGTCCAATTACAATGGAAAGACAACAGATCTGGCCCAGATGAATCGGAACCGAAGTTTGGCAAGCAAAACAAAAGCAAGGTTTGATGACAAACTTGCAATAAAATACCAATGAACCTCTTGGCACTAGACATTAGAAAATCGAGGCATTAGAGAGATATAGGAAAGGTTTAGGAGAATGGTTCCAGGCATGAGGGATGCCAGTTGGAAAGACAGATCAGAAAAATTGGTGCTCTTCTGAGAGAAGAAAAAGCTGACAAGGTCTTCTGCAAAATCCAACAGTTCCAGACAGTAGATAGGGAGAAAAAATTCCCTTTGGTAGAGGGATCAAGAACAAAAAAACATGGATTGAAAATGAACATTAAGAACCAGAGGTGACATGAGATACAATGCAGTGAGTGAACAAGAGCATGGTATATACCATTGAGCAATTGTCTGAAGAGAGAAATAAAGCCTTCTGGTTATTGTAAAGTGGTGGGGGACTGGCACTTGTTGAGTCACTCTTGCAGAGAGCCAGCACAAACATAATAGGTCAGGGTTACTCTATGATTTGATGACCAGGAAGTGATTGGACTAAGATGATTATTCCATCTTTAATTCCTCCACTGTTAAATACAAAATTAAACAAATATATATTTACTATTAAACTGTCTTCTTTAAACCATATCCCATCATTTTTATAAAGGTGGATTTTGAGAATGTTTGACATTATTTCTAATCCAACTGCTTGTCAAGAACAAATAGAATTGATACTCATCTACAAATCACAAATATTCCACATTTGCTGTCCATGAATGATATCCTTTTAGATCCTAGAATCCAAGTCTTGTTAATATTTAGTGCGCATTATAGCTTACATTATACTAGCTAGCTTAATTTCCTGGTATTCAATTTTACCAACAGCAGACACCATGCTCATACACAGCAACATTACAACCGAGGGTCTTATGTCAGCAGCCTCAATAAGGATGCACATCCAGCATGAAGGCAAATCCCCTAAGTGTCCAAGCCAAACCCCTCACAGTGCCTCAGATGTTCCTCAGTTTGTAACATAATATTTCCTATGTGTATATAAGATGATCATTCAGTTCCTGCCTTTGATGTCTTCCCCGTGAAGAAGAATTGTTTTGGCACTTCTCTTCTTTGCCACATCATTAACCTGATTGTTGCTGCAATATCAGTGAAAACAATTGAGAAAGTTAATGGAGTGGGGCTGGACTGCTCTTTCTCAACTTCTCCTGGAATCTTAACCAATGCACACAAAACAGAACCTTCTAGTCACCATAATGTGGTAGATGACTGACAGAGATTTTTAATCTTCAGTGAGAGGACACGCAAACTTCAAAAGCTACTGACCAATATGATTGACTGGCAGCTCAAAGTCTCAGCAGCACAGTTCGGAACTAGTCAGCACTTGCACTGCTGAAGGGGATAGCCATAGTCAGTTAGTGTCAAGCTTGTAGGGTGTGCAGGCAGAGAACCCAGTCAGGGTAGGGGTGGGGGCATTCAGGTTCCCAAGGACAGGCAGCAAAGAATCATGTTAGGGAACGATGTGGTGACCCTTTTGGGGAAAGACTGGGAGTGAGGGGAGCAAAGGTGTATTGTTGAAATGCACACCTCCCAGAAGATGAACTCCCCTCACTTCCCTCTGTTTAAATAAGCTACTTAAACAAGCTGTCCACTGCATTCAGGTCAACTGACTTGGTAACAAGTTCATTTGGCCCTTTCTTTAAATATAGCAATTGGGCAGTTATGTTGTTGGTGATGAACGTGATGGTGGTGGTTTTGCCACCAATATTTACATGCTCCCCAGCTGAAAACATGCTTGGTGGAAGGGGTTGGGGCATAAAATCCCATCCTGAAAAAGCCAAGATCCAATATTCCAAGAAAACCCAGGAAGGGTCCTCAAATCAGTCAAATAAAATGGACAAATGCTGTTCAAGGTGTACTTAACACTTATGAACCTTCAGCACTGCACACTTTACTGAGACACTGGAATTTTTCGATCATTTTTACTTGAGCTTCATCCACACCAAATAATTAATCTTTTGGCATGTTACAGCTATCTTCAGATTTGGGACATTTAGCTAAATTGGATATTTTGCAGCTGTCAAAATCCCCGCCTTCGGCAGTAGAAGTAAAGAATGACCCATTAGGTTGGCTTAGCTTCGGCTGCTACTTGCATTGAGTGAGAATGTACAGCCTCAGCTGACAACAAAATGGCTGGCATCTCTGGTCCCAGCAGTGCCACTAGGAGTGGTGGCCACTGTTGGAACTACATCCAGTCCCCAGAAGGTTAACATTGCTCGCACCAAATACAAATGGTGTGTGTGTGTGTGTGCAGGTGTGTGTGTGTGTTGGAGTGGTGCGGGGGAGCGGGAGAGGGGGGATGCTGAGTGGACCATCTATCGCTGGGGTTAGGATAGCATACTCCATTAACAAAAACAATGAAGAAAGTGTGGAATCATTGTCAACAAGGCAGAGGGAAGACCAGGTTGGGATGCAATTCCAATGGGCACAGGGGGTCTGTAAAGTGATTTGCCTACCCTTATCTGACTATCAAAACAAGCAGTGAAAGCAGACAGACTGCTCATTGAGTACTTGACTCACTTCAACATGGGTACAATCTTTCAAGAGGAGACTTCCAAATGGTCATTAAATGGCCATATTAGACCTCAATTCACTTATGGGTGGGTATCCTCTCAACACTCCCCACTGCAGGTAACTCTGCAGCAGGGGTATATGAGTAGACACTAGAAATGATGCCGAATAGCATGGAATTTTATATCTCACCCCCACCTGCCAATCTGCCCCTGGCAACATTGGGGGAATTGGTCATGAGATCCCAGTCTTTGAGAAAGTTTGACATTGAGTGCATTTTACAGGGTGAGTAGCACTGATCGCAAAAATGCCACTGTGGAAGTTGTGACACTGAGGGTGAGAAGCAGCGATTAATGTTTGGCAGAATAAGAGTACAGTTAGAGATGGAGAGACACTGGAAATTACAAGGGCAATGTTTCAAATTGGTACAAGTAAAAGAAGGATAGGGATGAGATTGGAAGAATAGGAGTGATAATCAGGAAAGGAGCTGATCTGGTGTCAAAGTTTGCTACTTATGCAAAAAGTAGCAAATCAAAGCATAATGGAAAAGAGTGGCCTTGGGAAAATGGTACCAGTTGTTGATGAAAGTGGAGACGTATTAATGCCACTGAGAAAGATAGGACAGGATCAATACTGAGGAGAGTACAAGCAGTTATTTGCAGTCTTTGAATGCCTGAAACACTGATGCTAAATTAAATCTGACTATTATTATGCTACCAAAGATTGATCTTATGCAACAGTTTGGATTGTAGAATAAATGATAGTAGATTGCCAAAAAAGCAATGACCTCACACGGTGCAAGAAATTTAAAGGTCCATTTCTCCTCAGGGCTGGCATTATGATAAATGAACCTATTCCATATAACAGCACTAAAGTCATTTCCTGATAATTACTGAGTGTGGAAATATAATGTCACTGGTACCAAACTCCCTAAGTGGTAGTAGCTGGGGCTGAAAAAAGGAACGAAGCCTGGGGCACATTCATTTTAAAATCACTTATAATGTCCCTATAAATGTTTATTATTATGGTCCCTGTCACCAGCACAAAAATCTGCTGTTCTGCTCTTAATTCAAATCAATCGGTTAATTCAAATTCCTTGAGTCTAAATTCCTGCTCCATTCCAATAGTTTCATTAGCTGATAAAAAATTATTGAACAATTCATTTTTTAACATTGAAAACTTTGTATGATCAGTAGTCATTTCCATGAATTTTTATTCAAATCCTAAATTGCTGTGTGAAGAAGTTCTTGTCTCATTTCCTTCTTTTATGAATGACCTTACATCTGTGTCCTCATTCTCAGTCTTTTTGCATGCAGGATATTTTCCTTCCATCAACTCTGTCCAGCGCCCTCATGAATTCAAGAGCTTCAAGTTTTTTTCTTAGCCTCCTCTTCAACAAAAGAAAGTCCAACCTCTCCAATCTATCAGGGCCCAGGGTTCTAAATCACGGTCTGGGTGCCTAGGCAACAGAACCATATTGGGACTTGTAATTTCTATCCCTGCCCTTCATTTTCAGAACTCTACTCAATACTGCAGGTGAGATTTACCTGGTGTCTTTTATAAGTTCAGCAAAACGTTTTTTTTTCTCTATTCATTTACCCAGTTTTAACAAAGCCTAGGGTACTGTATACTTCACTAACTGCTCACTATCTATCCTGCCACCTTTAATGTTTTCTGCACATATCGAACCCGTTCTGCTCCTGTGCACACTTTAGGGTATCACTCTTCATTTTATACTGAACTACAATATTCTTCCTATCAAAATATGCCACTTCATTTCTCTTCAAACATCATTTACCCACTCTACCAACTTGTCAATGGGCCTTTGTGGATTTATACTGTCTCCTCAGCTCACTGTACTTCCAAAGTTTGTAACATCCAGAAATTAAATTAGTACAAATCATGAAAATCAAGGGTCCTAAAACTAATGCTGGGAGAATAACTACAAACCTTACTCTAGCCTGAAAAATTTAGTTACTAACCATTACTGTTTCCTATCACTAGATCAATTTTGTAGTCATTCTTCTACTGAGAGATAGTATGAACTGCCGATGCTGGAGTCAGAGATAGCACAGTGTGGAGCTGGAGGAACACAACAGGTCAGGCAGCATCAGAGGAGCAGGAAAGCTGACTTCTTCTCCTACTACCCTGTTTATTCCATGACATTTAAGTTTGTTGTGTTGTTGTCCTGTATCAAATACCTTAGGAACTCATGTGTATCACATCAAGAGCATTACTCTTACCAATTGTCTGCTATCTGCAAAATACTCCAGCAAGTGAGATAAATACAATTGTCGCTTAAATCTGTGATGGCTTATCATAACCAATACACAGTTTTCGAACCAATGATAAACTCTATCTTAAAATAATTTTTTAAGGACTTTTCCACACTGGAGTTAAATTGTTGGATCTAAATTGCTGACCTTGTGCTTACAACCTTTATGAACAAAAGAGTTATACTTGTACTTCTATAGTCATCTGGCAGCCTGAGTCTGAAGAAAATTGGAAGATTATTGCCTGTACAAAGAAACATTGAAGACAGGATCAGGAGGGCCATTTGACCCCTCAGGTTTGCCCCACCATTCAATATGATCATGGCTGATCATCAAGCTCAGTATCTAATCTCACCCTACCCCCTTGACACTTTTAGCCACAAGAGCTGCACCTACCTCCTTCTTGAAAACATATTGTCTTGGTGTCAACTGCATAGTGGCAGTGAATTCCACAGACTCAGCATCCTGAATGGAGAAATTTCTCATCTTAGTCTTAAAAGATTTATCTATTATCCTTGAACTACTAGCCCTGGTTCTGGACTCCCCCAACATCAGGAACACCCTTCCTACATCTAACCTGTGGAGTCCTGTCAGAATTTTATAATTTTGTACGAGATCCCCTTTCATTCTTCTAATCTCCAGAGAATACAATCTAAACCAACTCAATCTCTCCACGTGTCAGTAATACAATTCTAAGAATCAATTGTGTGAACTTTTGCTGCACTCAGTCTATAGCAAGGGCACCTTCCTCAGACGAGGAGAACAAAATTGCATGTAATATTCCAACTGTGGCCTCACTAATGCCCTGCGTGATTGCAGCAAAACATCCCTGCTTGTGTACTCAAATCCTCTTGCTATAAAGGGCAACATACCATTTGTTTTCTTTATTGCCTGTTGCAACTGCATGATTATCAGTCACGGTGCAAAATATCTAGGTCTCATTGAACATTCCCTTCACTCAAGTTACAGCCATTCAAGTGATAATCTGTCTTCTTATTTTTGTCGCTAGAGTGGACAACCTCACCTTATCCACATTTTACAGCATCTGTCATGCATTTTCCCACTCACTCGGCCTGTCCAAAATCACAGCTTCGCATCTTTCTCACAACTCATCCTTTCACCCAGTTTTATGTCATATGCAAATTTTGAAATATCACCATGGCCAGGGCAGTATCACTTTTCTTAGAGGAGAGAAAGGATTCATTTCGAACCTCATCTATGCTCCCCACCTCAATATGTAAATCCTAGTTTTGGTCTGGAAATCAGCCTTGTTTCAGCCTTTTATCGCCCATAGAACTCTTTGTGGTTCCGTTTATGTTAGCCAATGGTCTTTTTTACCCCCAACCCCCTACCCCAATAATCATTTTGATTTTATTTGCATTTTTCACCACATTTCTGAACATTCTGCAATCACCTTTGTCCTCAATCACGTTTTCCACCTGACATCTATAAGGTTTGAACATTCAGTCCCTAAGCCACGGTGGGACTGCTCTCCAAGGGATCACCTTGAGGCCAGAAGTCCAATCTGAGGCCACGCTGGGCCGAGAGACTGCCACAAACCGCCAAAAGACTGCCATGCCAGGCTGACAGACCACCACGCTAGGCCACTGAAAGATTGTCATGCCAGGCTAGGGGTCCACCACACCAGGCCTCACCGGGCCAGGAGACTGCCATGTCAACTGGAAGGCCACCTCGCCATTTCTGTGCTGCATCCAGTGCCAAGACTACGTGGCCAGGAGAAGAAAGAAGTTAGAAGAAGGGAAAAAAAGACACAAAAGAGAAGAAATAAAGAGAAAAAAAAAGAAAAGGAAATGGACAAAGTGGACGAGCTCCGTCTGAAGCATCCTACTCTGCTTCCATCTCGAATTTAGGAATACTTCCGATAGGAATACTTTCTTCCCACTTCATCAAATTCACTACTCTGCAAGCTTAAATTCTTGCAATAGATCCTACTTAAAGTACCTTGATTCCTAATGCACCGAGGAGAATACTGAGATACAGGCTATTAGACTAGACGTGATTGAGGTTCATAAGGAGGAGGTGTTAGCAATTCTGGAAAGTGTAAAAATAGATAAATCCCCTGGGCTGGATGGGATTTATCCTAGGATTCTCTGGGAAGCTAGAGAGGAGATTGCAGAGCCTTTGGCTTTGATCTTTATGTCGTCATTGTCTACAGGAATAGTGCCAGAAGACTGGAGGATAGCAAATGTTGTTCCCTTGTTCAAGAAGTGGTGTAGAGACAACCCTGGTAATTATAGACCAGTGAGCCTTACTTTGGTTGTGGGTAAAGTGTTGGGAAGGATTATAAGAGATAGGATTTATAATCATCTAGAAAGGAATAATTTGATTAGGGATAGTCAACACGGTTTTGTGAAGGGTAGGTCATGCCTCACAAACCTTACTGAGTTCTTTGATAAGGTGACCAAACAGGTGGATGAGGGTAAAGCGGTTGATGTGGTATATGTGGATTTCAGTAAAGCGTTTGGCTATTGCAGAAAATACGGAGGCATGGGATTGAGGGTGATTTAGCGGTTTGAATCAGAAATTGGCTAGCTGTAAGAAGACAGAGGGTGGTGGTTGATGGGAAATGTTCACCCTGGAGTTCAGTTACTAGTGGTGTACCTCAAGGATCTGTTTTGGGGCCACTGCTGTTTGTCATTTTTATAAATGACCTGGATGAGGGCGTAGAAAGATGGGTTAGTAAATTTGCGGATAACACTAAAGTCGGTGGAGTTGTGAGTTACAGAGGGACATAGGTAAGCTGCAGAGCTGGGCTGAGAGGTGGCAAATGGAGTTTAATGCGGAAAAGTGTGAGGTGATTCACTTTGGAAGGAGTAACAGGAATACACAGTACTGGGCTAATGGTAAGATTCTTGGTAGTGTGGATGAGCAGAAAGATCTCGGTGTCCATGTGCATAGATCCCTGAAAGTTGCCACCCAGGTTGATAGCGTTGTTAAGAAGGCGTACAGTATGTTAGGTTTTATTGGTAGAGGGATTGAGTTTCGGAGCCATGAGGGCATGCTGCAACTGTACAAAACCCTGGTGCGGCCGCACTTGGAGTATTACGTACACTTCTGTTTGCCGCATTATAGGAAGGATGTGGAAGCATTGGAAAGGGTGCAGAGGAGATTTACCAGGATGTTGCCTGGTATGGAGGGAAGATCTTATGAGGAAAGGCTGAGGGACTTGAGGCTGTTTTCGTTAGAGAGAAGAAGGCTAAGAGGTGACTTAATAGAGACATACAGGATGATCAGAGGATTAGATAGGGTGGACAGTGGGAGCCTTTTTCCTCTGATGGTGATGGCTACCACGAGGGGACATAGCTTTAAATTGAGGGGTGATAGATATAGGACAGATGTCAGAGGTAGGTTCTTTACTCAGAGAGTAGTAAGGGCGTGGAATGCCCTGCCTGCAACAGCAGTAGACTCGCTAACTTTAAGGGCATTTAAATGGTCATTGGATAAACATATGGATGATAATGGAATAGTTTAGGTTAGATGGGCTTCAGATTGGTTTCACAGGTCGGCACAACATCGAGGGCCGAAGGGCCTGTACTGCGCTGTAATGTTCTATGTTCTATGTTCTAAATTCCTACTTTGAATTAAATTCCCCAAATATTTATTGTGTCTTGTCTTACTCTAGCATCAAATGACTGTGTACCCTTTCAACAACCAAATGGATTTATTTTAGAAAACGCTCTCTTGTATACAGAGATCCTGATGAGCCACAAAATGAGAACAGCCTAGCTTCCTGTTACAGTGATTAACAACAATTTAACAAAAGGCTTTCAGTTGATTGACAGATAACTGCTGGTAATAGGCAGGCCCTCATTTAACAAGGCAATTTAAATTCTTCAAAAGGTTAATTAGTTCTAAATTCTAGGCAAGAGTCTGACTCAAGCTAAAGTAAACTTGAGAAAGACATAACAGTTAAATTCCCACCTTGAATTAAATTCCCCTCCCCCCACCAAGTCACTCTGTCTCATCTCATGCCAGCATAGTCTAACTGTGTACTTCTTTCAGGTTGCCCCAGCACCACATAAAACATTGCGATAGGAATGGATTGGATTGAAAATTGTTCTCGTTGCTTTCTGAACCATGCCAAAAGTTGTGTTAATTTTATCACAATGTATGAGTAAATTACTAGAGGTTGTGCTTAAAATGCTTTAAAAATTATGAGTGAATTGGTATTAGGCTGTTCGTCAAAATTATGAATTAGGATGTAAGTTTAAGATGGGGGCTAAAGTTAAATCACGGAAATGGTGATATTTTTTCATTTAGAAGATTTTTTTTTGTATAAAAAAGAATTGAAGGAATAGGGGAGAGGTTGGAAAACAGAGCAAACCCATTAGACTGAATGATTACAAGGTAGAAATGAGTCTGAGTGAAGGCAGGAGCTTGTGGATAGATAAACATTATCTCCTGGGCTTCATCTGCACATTCAGGGTGAGCTGTCAACATATAGAAGCAAAGAATAGAGGCGCAGGAATAGGCCTTTCTGCCCTTTGAACCTGGTCTGTCATTCACTATGATCATGGTTGACAATCCAACTCAGTGCCCTGTTCCTGCTTTCTCTCAATATCCTTTGATCCTTTAAATTCTAAGAACTATATTTCCATCTATGTTGGAAGTCTTCAATATTTTGGCCTCAACAGTAACTGTGGCAGAGAATTTCACTGGCTCAATGCTCTCTGATGAAGAATGTCCTCCTTATCTCTGTTCTAAAAGGCCTCTGAAAGCCCCTTATCTTTAGACTGTGACCCCTGGACTACCTATTCATCGAGAACATCCTTCCTATTAGAATTCTGTAGGTTTTTATAAGACTCTTCCATCATTTTTCTAGTCCTATCCATTCCAATCTCTTCCCGTAAAACTGTCCCCCCATCCCTGGAATCAGTCTGGTAAACTTTCCTTGCATCTCCTTCAATTGCCAGAACACCATTCCTCAGATAAGATGGCCAAAACTGCACATCATACTCCAGGTGTAGTCTTACCAGTGCCCTATGCAGTTGGATGTAGATATCCCCATTCCTGTACTTGAAATTTTTTTTATTTATTCATGTGATGAGGGTGTCGCTGGCTAGGCAGCATTTATTGCCCATCCCTAATTGCCCAGAGGGCAGTTAAGAGTCAACCACATTGCTGTGGGTCTGGAGTCACATGTAGGCCAGATCAGGTAAGGATGGCAGTTTCCTTCCCTAAAGGATATTAGTGAATCCGGATGGGTTTTTCCCGACAATCAACAATGGATTCACAGTCATCATTAGATTCTTAATTCCAGATGTTTATTGAATTCAAATTCCACCATCTGCCATGGCAGGATTCGAACCTGGATCCCCAGAACATTATCTGGGTCTCTGGATTAACAGTCCAACAACAATACCACTAGGCCATCGCTTCCCCACTTGAATCCTTGCCATGATGGCTAACGTGCCATTTGCCTCTTCACTGCCTGCTGCATTTATATGCTTACTTTCAGTGACTGGTGTATAAGGTAATTTAGCCATATTACACTGCATTTGTTCATGGATTTAATTTGTCCATGTCACACTGAAGCTTCTCTGTATCCTCTTCACAGCATATCCTCCCATCAAACTTTGTGTATCTTCTGCAAATTTGGAGATATAACACATAGTTTCCCCATGTAAATCAATAATATATATTGTGAATAACTGGGATCCAAGCACTGATCCATGCAGTACTCCATTTGTCACTGCCTGCCACTCAGAAAAAGACTTATTCATTTCTAATCTTTGTTTCCTGTGTGCAAACTAGTTCTCAATCCATTTCAGTGTTGATCTTTTATGTGGGACATTATTAAACCATTAGCTTCACCTTCACATGCTGTTCACCTTGCTTGAGTATTTGTTCCAAATCACACCTCTCCCTTCAACCCACAAATAAGTCTCAGTAGGACAGTTGTAGCGGATAATAGGGATGAAATTGTGTGAGTGGCTGATTGAGACTCCTGCATTGCTAAGAGAATACTTCTGCTCCTCCTGGCTTCATGTCAAGCGTGCTTTAAAAATAGTTTAACTGCTAACCTCTGGCTGGCAGCCATTACTGTCACTAAAGGTCTCATGACACATCACATTCTGAAAAGCTTTAGTTCCTAATTTTCATGAAGGGAGCAGTACATATTATTTTTGTCCCTATCCTTAGACTAAGAAATTTCACCTTAAGTAGTTTGAGCTGTGACCAAAAGCCTGACAGAAATATTTAAAAGAATGTAATCTTTTTGTTTTCTCTTCACAGATGCTGTGTGGCCTTAGAATTTTGAGGGAACATTGGCTGTGTTCTATTATCATCACTCCACCACAGGTCTTGACTTGTCAAAGCCCCAAACTCTGGAATTCTCTCTCTACATCCTCCCATCTCTTTATCTCACTTTCCTTCTCTAAGACACTTCTTAAAACTTACACCTTTGACTAATATTTTTTGGTCAGTCAACCAAATATTTCTTATCTGGCTCACTGTCATGCTTTATTTTACAAGGCACCTGTGAAGCACAATGGAACACTTCATGACATTAAGAGTGCTGTAGAAATATAAGTTGTTGTTATTGAAAGTGCAAGTGACGATGGTACACCATTGAGAAAAGGGTAGCCATTGTTTAATAAAACTAAGAAGTGCAAAATGTGACTTTTTGTTCTTGTTTAACTAATAATAAATTCACCAATGAAAATTCATACTAGTATAAGTAAACTTATAAGAAAACTTATTTTTGAAAACAAAAGGCCAAAGCTCATTTTGTCTTAGCGAGAGCAAGGAACTTGAAGTCAATCCAGTTAAATTCCAGACTAATGACATTAGTCTTTTAACTTGTGCTAGGTGTGTCACTGTAAATCCTACTTAATTGAGTTTCTGAGTTGGCCCCAAGAATTCTTCCTTTCATACCCTCAATGGACCCCAATAGAATGCACACCTCAATCCTGGCTTGAGTCTACTTGAAAGCTGAAGGAATATCCAAACAGAGATAGGAGGAACTGCAGATGCTGGAGAATCCGAGACAACAAGGTGCAAGGCTGGATGAACACAGCAGGCCAAGCAGCATCATCGGAGCAGAGAGGGTGACGTTTCGGGCCTAGACCCTTCATCAGAAAAGGGGGAGGGGAAGGGGGTTCCGAAATAAATAGGGAGAGAGTGGGAGGCGGGTAGAAGAGGGATAGAGGAGAGGATAGGTGGAGAGGAAACAAACAGGTCGAAGAGGCGGGGATGGAGCCAGTAAAGGTGAGTGTAGGTAGGGAGTTAGGAAGGGGATAGGTCAGTCCAGGGAGGATGGACAGGTCAAGGGGGCGGGATGAGGTTGGTCGGTAGGAGATGGAGGTGCGGCTTGAGGTGGGAGGAGGGGATAGGTGGGAGGAAGAACAGGTTAGGGAGGCAGGGATGAGCTGGACTGGTTTTGGGATGCGGTAGGGGGAGGGGAGATTTTCCCTCCCCACCCTTATCTGCTTTCCGGAGGGACAACTCTCTCCGTGACTCCCTTGTCCACTCCACACTCCCCTCCAGCTCCACCACACCCGGCACTTTTCCCTGCAACCGCAAGAAGTGCTACACCTGCCCCCATACCTCCTCCCTCACCCCCATCCCAGGCCCCAAGGAGACTTTCCACATCAAGCAGATGTTCACCTGCACATCTGCCAATGTGGTATACTGCATCCGCTGTACCCGGTGTGGCTTCCTCTACATCGGGGAAACCAAGCGGAGACTCAGGGACCGCTTTGCAGAACACCTACGCTCGGTTCGCAACAAACAACTGCACCTCCCAGTCGCGAACCATTTCAACTCCCCCTCCCATTCCTCAGATGACATGTCCATCCTGGGCCTCCTGCAGTGCCACAACGATGCCACCCGAAGGTTGCAGGAACAGCAACTCATATTCCGCTTGGGAACCCTGCAGCCCAATGGTATCAATGTGGATTTCACAAGTTTCAAAATCTCCCCTCCCCCTACCGCATCCCAAAACCAGTCCAGCTTGTCCCTGCCTCCCTAACCTGTTCTTCCTCCCACCTATCCCCTCCTCTCACCTCAAGCCGCACCTCCATCTCCTACCGACTAACCTCATCCCACCCCCTTGACCTGTCCGTCCTCCCTGGACTGACCTATCCCCTTCCTAACTCCCTACCTACACTCACCTTTACTGGCTCCATCCCCGCCTCTTCGACCTGTTTGTTTCCTCTCCACCTATCCTCTCCTCTATCCCTCTTCTATCCGCCTCCCACTCTCTCCCTATTTATTTCGGAACCCCCTTCCCCTCCCCCTTTTCTGAAGAAGGATCCAGGCCCGAAACGTCAGCCTCTCTGCTCCGATGATGCTGCTTGGCCTGCTGTGTTCATCCAGCCCTGCACCTTGTTGTCTCGGAATATCCAAACAAGCTGGTCTCAGAGGCTGTCAAGATTCCTTGCCAAAAGGTCGGTCTGCTTTGTCCACTGGACTGACATCACTAAAATCCTGCCTAATAATTTGCAGTTGGCATTGCAGGTATGGCTTGCATTTGTGTAACAATCATACTGCGCACTGACCCTGTTGTCAGGATTAAAATAAGATCTCCACTTGGTGCAATGTGAGGTTGTCAATGGAGGCAGAACAGACCCACAGGGGTTTCAAGGCTAAAGAGAATAACGGGTTACCTTTCAAATGGCACATTTTGACAGTACTGGTCATACCAATGGATCAACAACTGGAGCAGTAAGAAGTAGTTATTTATGCCTGCTGCACCTTTTAAGCCCCAAAAAGAATTATAGTGGTCTTCCACTCTCCCTCTGCATCTATTTAACATACATTTGGTAGCAGATGTCCATATCATTCCATTTTCATGGGGTGATTTGAATATTCTGTCTGTTCAAAATATCCAAGAAAGGACATCGGTGCCCAATTTCCAGCCACATAGTACACAAGGAGCAGACCAGAAGAAAGTTTGGAGAAACATACCCTCAACTAGAAAAGACTTCCTTATCCTTCTTACGATTGTGAACTTAAAATAATTAATGAATCAGAATGAAATAAACTTTACAGATACTTCCACCTGAGTGTTCCAATAATTTACACGCAACCGATTTGTCACAAGTTCAATTTCTGCAAAGAGCTACCTTCCCTTTCTCCTGAGAATGCAAGCTGTCAACCTGTGTCGAGATGAAAGGCACCCACTGAGTGATGGATGCTGCAGAAACCCGAGTTCACATGCATTTTTCAACACAGCTATGTAACATTTGACACACCTTATTGGAATAGATTTTGTGGTGTTGAGTAACACAAGGAGAAGTTGTTTTTAATCTGAGGGAGGGTTTTCTTTATTACTTGTTTGCCTTTATTTCAAACACATACCTGAAAACCCTGCAACAGGATTTATCATTGTTAATTCAACTATAAATTGTGGTGAAGGCAATGAAAATTGCACCGTTCATTGCTTTCTTTTAATTAAAACTACAAATTTATTCCACCGTGGTTCTAAAGAGATATTTTACAGGGATAGCGATCTAGTAATTCTAACGTATATCACTCAGTTGTGACACTATGCTGAGTTACATCAGCTCTGCTCACTGATAGTGCTGGATTTTAGAATTAGACTTAGGTTTATTGTCACATGCACTGAAGTTGCAAAAGAACAGGAGTACAGTGAAAAGTGTATAATGTTGCCAACACACGGCGCTGTCTTAGGAACAGAGTACCCAGGTATAAATCAAAGGTAAGAAAAATAGAGAGAGGAAAGAAAAATAGTTACACTACATTACAGATATACAAAGTATAAGTTAAGAAGTAAGAGATAAAGCTAAAAAGATACACATTACAGTCTTACTATAAGGGCTTCTATGCGGTCTCACCAGGCGCTACTGGTTCTAAACCAGTAGCCATCTTTGTTCTGGGTCCATTGGCCGCCATTCCCACTTCACTCCGGTCTCACTGACTGCCTTCCACACTTCATTCCGGGCTCACTGACTGCCTTCCACACTTCACTCCGGGCTCACAGGCCGCAATTCCCACTTCACTCCGATCTCACTGACCACCATTCCAACTTCACTCCGGGCTCACTGACCACCAATCCAACTTCACATTGGGCTCACTGACCACAATTCCCACTTCACTCCAGGCTCACTGACCACCATTCCCACTTCACTCCAGACTCACTGACCACCATCCCCACTTCACTCCGGACTCACTGACCACAATTCTAGCTTCACTCCGGTCTCATTGACCACAATTCCCACTTCAGTCCGGGCTCACTGATCGCCATTCCCACTTCACTCCGGCCTCACTGACCACCAATACCATTCCACTCCGGGCTCACTGACCACCTTCCCCACATCACTCTGGGCTCACTGACCGCCATTCCCGCTTCATTCCGGGCTCACTGACCGCCAATCCCGCTTCATTCCGCGCTCGCTGACCGCCATTCCTGCTTCACTCCGGGCTCACTGGCTGTCGTCCCCACTTCATTCTGGGCTCACTGACCACTATTCCTGCTTCATTTGGGCTCACTGACTGCTATTCCCGCTTCACTCTGGGCTCACTGACCGCAGTTCCCGCTTCATTCCGGGCTAACTGACTGCCATCCCCACTTCACTCCGAGCTCACTGACCGCCATTCCCATTTCACATTGGGCTCACTGACCACCATTCCCACTTCACTCTGGGCTCACTGACCACCAATCCCACTTCACTCTGTGCTCACTGACCACCATCCCCAGTTCACTCTGGTCTCACTGACCACCAATCCCACTTCACATTGGGCTCACTGGCCGCCATTCCCACTTCACTCTGGGCTCACTGACCACCATTCCCACTTCACTCCGGGCTCACTTACTGCCATCCCCACTTCACTCCGGACTCACTGACTGCCATTCCCTCTTAACTCCGGTCTCACTGACCGCCATTCCCACTTCACTCTGGTCTCACTGACCACCAATCCCACTTCACATTG
>NC_063337.1:78783458-78792635 GCF_021869965.1 Rhincodon typus
TCCCACTTCACTCTGGTCTCACTGACCACCAATCCCACTTCACATTGAGCTCACTGACCGCCATTCCCACTTCACTCTGGGATCAAGGTACAAATACTGCACACCAGAAGTAGCCATTATCATCTATCAAAACAGGAGAACAGTGACTCTTACTACAGTGACCCCTGCTATTTTCTTTATGGGAATTCCTTAGGTAATGTCTGTAATCTGTCAAACTCTACCAGTATGGACTGATAGGAGCAAAACTGGCAATGAATGTAATTTGAAAAATTCCGGGTATCCAGGCAAAGTACTCATTCGCAAACTGGAAGCTTTTCCTGCTGAGCTAGTCTTTGCAATCTCTGTGGATGTTCAATTAACATGTGTATAATTGTGGGCACCAAAAACAATGGAGAATATAACTGTCACATCGAGTTCCACAGAGAATGCCTCAGTAATATTTACTGCTGCAGATGCTTTGGAAAATTAATAAAATGCAAAAAGTGTCACTAAGAGAAAAACAAATATATCTTGAGAAATGGTTTTACTAAATGACTGATTCTTCTAGTTTATTCAGTTGAGATTTAAACTATGCCAGTGGCAGAGATGATATTCCAGGAGAAATAAGAAATCATTCTCTATAGTGCATAATATGTTAAATCCTTGTTTATGTTATCAAAGAGGGGCTTGTGTAGGGAATCTAAAATGTGAAAGCATTGCTTGCCAAATCAATGAATTAAATGAGCAAAGGGCTTGTTTTTTGATCATAAGCATTGCCCCAGAGTCAAAAGAAAGTGAATCGGATTTTCCAGAGCCCTAACCCATTTGTGCAATCTGTGTTCATACTGAGCAACCTTTTAAGTCCATCTAAAGGTCTATCACACAGAATGGGGATTATTCTCGAATCCAATGCTCACAATAGGGATCGGAATAAATGGGACTAATAGACTTGAGAATTGGGGCCACGATCCTTTGGACATTACTCTGATCTGCACTCCCCGTGAAAGTTGGATCCATGCTAAGAACATATTATTGCAGAATGTGAGAGCCCTTAATTAAAATATTAATATTAATACTAATAGTCCTGGCATTTGTGGTAATGGTATGCATAGGTAATGAGTGTTATTGCAATTTCCAGATCTTCTTTCTTGGAATGTCCTATGCATTAACCCTCCCATGTGGCATGGATAATGATGGTCAAGTTCAATGTGAGGTTTAACAAGCTGAATTTTTCAACAGACGTATTTTAATTCATGGAGAGAATATTTCAATGGAGGTGAGCAAATCTCATGCTTCTTCCTCACTTAAACAATTTCAGTGTGCAACTTGCGTGTGAAGCACATTCAAGAGGGGCCAAGAGTGGACATGGCAAGTATAATGAATGGCTAACCTGCACCTCTTAAAGACAGTCTGTCCGTCTTAAAGAGGTTCAGACCCTGCTGCATGCTGTAAAACACTCATTCATAAGATTAATATTAAAAATGCATTAATGACCAGGTAGAGGGTTTGCCTGACAAATGAGTCAGGAAATGAAAAGAAGGAAAGATGTCAAGTTTCTGCAAGAAGTTCTCAATACAAACCTTGGAGCACATAGGTTGGGAGGTCGGTTTCTAGAATCCAAAGCTACCCACATGTTATTGTGGATAACATTCAGGACAGCCCGGCTGGAGGGAAGGGGCATGAAGGCCTCCTCTGTGCCTCCTCTTCTCTTTCCTTCTCCTCCTCTTTCTGAGTTGGCCTCCAAATGATGAGTGGCGAGGGCTGTATCTTTATTTTAGGATGTGAAGGATGCAGCAGGCCAGCACATAATTGGGAACATTTTCTGGTGAATACTAGAGGCCACTTGCGCCCCCCAACTTCCCCTGATTGGGTCCATTGATTCAGGATACTGTTGGTTGATGTCCCATTTGCTGCATGGTTCTCATTATATGTGTGGTCTGGTGGTTGAGGGGAAGCATTAGCCAAGTGTAACAGGGATTCAAAAGCGATGTGCTGTGGATGTAGGAAATCTGAAATGATACAAAAAGTCCTGGGAATATGCAGTATGTCTGGCAGCCGTTTACTCAGTGTGGACAGTTTCCTTGGTCACCAAGCTTCTATTTCTGTTTGGTGGTTCATAGGTGGTTAGTGAGGTTCATTGCTGCAGGATAAAGGCATTGTGGCTGCTGCCAGAATAGTGGATATTCAGAGAGAAGACCAATTGTCACAGTTATACTCCTGCTGGATTTTGTTAGAATGGTAGCACTTGCAACTGCAGAACTCCTTGCTGATGAATGGTAAAGTCTGCTGAGCCACAAGAGATTGAATTCTATACCCGTGGGAATCTCATCTCCTCCTGCTGTCCATTGGTCAGGGTGAAGACAAAGGAAGGGCGGCACGGTTTCCCCTAGGTTAGAACTGCTACCTCACAGTGCCAGGGACCTCGGCTCGATTCCAGCCTTGGGTGACTGTGTGATGTTTGCATGTTCTCCCTGTGTCTGCATAGGTTTTCTCTGGGTGTTCTGGTTTCCTCCCACAATCCAAAGATGGGCACGTTAGGTGGATTAGCCATGCTAAATTGCCCTGTGGTGTCCAGGAGTGTACAGTCTAGGCGAATTGGCCAGGTAAATGGGAGGTTGCGGAGTGGATCCTGGTGGGATGCCTTTGGAGGGTCGGTGCAGGTTTGGTTGGCCAAATGGCCTCTATGTACTTTGTAGGGATTTTATGATTCGACCAGGAAGTCGCCTTTCCTTCTCTACTAAGTTTTGGTCACTTCCCCGGTGAGCAACTAAATTTGGATAGTGGCAAATGTTGCCTGCTCCTGCCAGGACAGTCCCGATTACCTAGATTGGATGAGTTCTGATCACCTTTATAGCTGCAAGCAACACTGTTCTCAACCTATTGTGAGAATCTAGGTTGGAGGGGTGCCCCAGTTCAGACTGGTTGGTGAAATACAGGCACCCCTCACATACTAGCTGAGATGGAGTGGGAGAAATGTGTTGGAAAGTTGAAGAAGGAATAGCGTCTTTCACTGAGGAGCACCCCTCCTCTCTCTGTATGTTGCTTCTTCTCTCTGCTGCCTTTGTCCCATTTCCACATCGTCATTTGGCCCAGAAAGGGGTTGCATCTGCTGAAATAACATTTGTTCTTGACAATAACCAAATAATAGCTCAAACTGATTTGTCAGCACCCAACACCGCTCCTTGCCAAAACCAAAAGTTAGCAAAGCTTTGTGGCTATTTAACAAATCTTCCTGTCAAAATCATGATTTAACCTACTGTTTTCCTGCTTTTATCACAATTTTAAAATTCTTCAAGCTATCTTCTTCTATTAGATTTTGTCCATGTTAAATTGCCCTTGTGTGTCATTAAATCCAGTCCACAATATTCCTAATGCTGCTACCTTAGTATAAATTAAATCTATGGTTGTTGACTTTTCTCCTGTTGTTAAGCCTCATGGCAAATGGTAATTACTCCTTTCCTGATTTCTGTCTTTTCCAGGCTAAGGGTCTGCTCATCCCCAGTCTCTTGTTTCCATGTAGTTTCTCTCAGTAGAGCAAAACTCTTTTGCTATGAACACCGACCATCAACTCCCATTCTGTGTCTATATCTTGTCCCAGATATAGACCATTATCACTCCCTTTGCTTTTTGTTCTGTTCAATTTGCTGCTTCTCACCCCTTTTTCGACAGCATAAAACCTATCACATTTTAAGCCCCCCTTTTGTTCTGAAGAAGAGCTGTGTTGAATTTCGAACATTAACTCTGTTTCTCTGCCCATAAATGATGCTGGTCCTGCTGAGTTTTTTGTTTCCCTAACATATCCTGTTTTTATTTCAGATCTCCAGCATCTGCAGTACTTTCTCTCCAGTCACATTCTGCAAGAATTATGTAACCTCCAAATCATCTTCATGTGAGAAGTTTGCAATTTGGGGGAGATGCAGCAGTGATTCATGTAATTATAGTTTTAGACATTTTTATGCATCTTAACATCTAAATGTTAACTATGGGGATATTCACTTGGGGGGAGATGTTGTTGCATAAGATATGTCATACAGTCTTTGAGCGCAGAACATGGCAGTCAGCAGAGACAAAAATGCCACCTCTGGCTCCTGATAGTCTCAAAAATTATGCCTACTAGCCATTGTGCAGGTATTTCTTCTATAGTACAGTGGTTGGGTTCTAGTGCAGCCTCGCACTATAGAAAATCACGTTATAGGGAAATCGCTATAGAAAATCACTATACTGTACAGTGCAAAGTTTGTGTTATCCAAACAGCATCCACTACTCATCAATTGCGTTACAGCCAATTCACATTAACGAAATAAGCATTATAGCAGAAATGCCTGTAATTTACACCTATCACTATCATGCACTATTCTATCTCTTGTTATGTGAGAAGGCTTTTAATTTGAGGGAAGATGGAGTTACATTTCACATGTTTTGGTTAACTGAAGTGACCTCCTATTAATCAAGAGTCCATTGGATGGACACTCAGATGAAGCTTCCTTCAATTGTTACAATGCCAGAGTATGAAAAGTACTCAACTCATTCCTACCTGAATAAGATCTCCTGAAGACATCAATCCAAAACATATTTTGACTTAATCGTCCCTCATGATCTCTCAATTATGCAACAAGTAAAGCAGCAACAGAAGCTAAAGCTATCTAGAAGCTGCCCCACTGACTCTAGCCACCATCATAAGCATTGCATGTTCTGGCATCGTAGCTGACTTTCACCACTTCACAGTGGGGTTGGTGATAGAATAGGAAGGTTAAGGCTTGCTGTTGCTCTAGTGCCATCACAATAAGGCCACATTAGAAGAGATCTGTCTTGAACTCTCTGAAGACAAGCTAACCATGTACATGGGGAGGTTGACCTTCTATGCTTTCAGGATCCCATGCAATTTGCAATGCCACCATGAGCATGTCATAGTACTCACCAGGAGCTGACCTCTCAACCTTCGTAGGATTCAACTTCCCACATAACTCAGGTTGGTTCAGGAGGAGTTCAGCTGGAAAACACCAAGAGGTGATGGATTCTACTAAGCAGGATAGAACAAGCTGGCAGCGTTCAAGTCTTAAGTTGAGCATGAATATTTCATTCACATTGTTGTGTCCACATATTTGAAAACAATTTCAAGATTGAACAAATCAACTCTGCCATTCTTCTAGTCATTTTCTTTCTTAGAGGAAACTACAGGCATTGATTTCTCAAACAGCAATAATGAGGGCAAGAGTTACAATGGCATCAGGAGCTAGCACTGGCTGCAGAGACACAACAGCCTACACAAGAGAGCAAATGAGATGGTGAGCCTTTCCCCAAAATCATATTCACAGGCTTCATTGCAGCTATCTGCAGCTGACAGATCAACAGTGCTGATAAAGCCTTGTGGTATCCCAGAAAGTTGTCACCTATGTCTGGCAGCTGCTGGACGAACATTAGCATCCTTATGGTTTAGGAGGAAATCCCATTTTCAGTTTTCTTTTGTGTAACAATGGCCCACAGTTTCTATGCCTCGTGCTTATTCCAGGGAGCCATTGGAGACTTCTGCAGAATCTCACAAACATCTAATCACAAGTGTATCTGGGATGTGATGATGCCGTGCTTACCAAGGCTGACCTTTTTATAACTTTTTCCTTGGATGTTGCACATCAGGCAGTTAGGGCTTGGACTTTGATGCCATTGCAGGATTTCTGCCTAGCTGTCAGATCATCCCAGAAATCTTCATGAATAGGAAAGGCTTCCACTCTGTGAATGTATGAATCATTTGTGACCACAGCGGCTGGATTTTGCAGGTCTTTTATCCAGGGAACTGCTGCAATGCCGAGATTCAGAAACATTCACAGGTGTCTGCATCTTTCATCTTCATTATCACATAGAAGGATGGTTGGTTAGCAACAAGACTTACACTCATACCTGGCTCCTAACATTAGTCAAGAGCCACTTTCAGTTGTTTCAGCGGCGGGAGTCCGGGAGGAAGCGCGAGGGCAGCCTGGGAAGGTAAGCTTTTCGATTATAAAAGTCTTACCTCGCGTGACTCCATTTTTGGAATAAGTGAGGTAATATATTTGGGCGGTTGCTTTACCCGAAACACTACCTAGGTAGTGTCTCCCACCCATCCTCCCCCTCTAACCAAAAGAAAAGGTTCTGAGCACTGATTTGGTAAGGCTACTAGTTTTTTTTTATTTGTCTGTTTGGGAATTCAGAACAGTGGGAATGGATGTTAGGGCAGTTGTACGCTCCTCCTGTAGAATGTGGGAGGTAAGGGTCACCACTAGTGTCCCCACTGACTTCATCTGCAGGAAGTGCACCCAACTCCAGCTCCTCGGAAACCGTGTTAGGGAACTGGAGCTGGTGCTGGATGAACTTCGGATCATTCGGGAGGCTGAGGGGGTAATTGAGAGGAGTTACGGGGAGGTAGTCACACCTCAGGTACAGTAAAAAAGTAGATGGGTTACAGTCAGGGGACGGAAAGGGAACAGGCAGACAGTGCAGGGATCCCCTGTGGCCATTCCCCTCAAAAACAAATATACCGTTTTGGATACTGTTGGGGGGGACGACTTACCAGGGGTAAGCCATGGGGTACAGGTCTCTGGCACAGAGTCTGTCCCTGTTGCTCAGAAGGGAAGGGGGGAGAGGAGGAGAGAATTAGTCATTGGGGACTCCATAGTTAGGGGGACAGATAGGAGATTCTGTGGGAACGAGAGAGACTCGCGGTTGGTGTGTTGCCTCCCAGGTGCCAGGGTCTGTGATGTCTCGGATCATGTTTTCGGGATCCTTAAGGGGGAGGGGGAGCAGCCCCAAGTCGTGGTCCACATAGGCACCAACGACATAGGTAGGAAAAGGGATGGGGACGTAAGGCAGAAATTCAAGGAGCTAGGGTGGAAGCTTAGAGCTAGAACAAACAGAGTTGTTATCTCTGGTTTGTTACCCGTGCCACGTGCTAGCGAGGCGAGGAATAGGGAGAGAGAGCAGTTGAACACGTGGCTACAGGGATGGTGCAGGAGGGAGGGATTCAGATACCTGGATAATTGGGGCTCATTCTGGGGTAGGTGGGACCTCTACAAACGGGATGGTCTACACCTGAACCAGAGGGGTACCAATATCCTGGGGGGGAAATTTGCTAATGCTCTTCGGGAGGGTTTAAACTAATTCAACAGCGGGGTGGGAACCTGAATTGTAGCTCCAGTGTACAGGAGGTTGAGAGTAGTGAGGTCATAAATAAGGTTTCAAGGTCGCAGGAGTGTACCGTCAGGCAGGAAGGTGGTTTGAAGTGTGTCTACTTCAATGCCAGGAGCATCCAGAATAAGGTGAGTGAACTTGCAGCATGGGTTGGTACCTGGGACTTCGATGTTGTGGCCATTTCGGAGACATGGATACAGCAGGGACAGGAATGGTTGTTGCAGGTTCCGGGGTTTAGATGTTTCAGTAAGATCAGGGAAGGTGGTAAAAGAGGGGGAGGTGTGGCATTGTTAGTCAAGGACAGTATTACGGTGGCAGAAAGGACGTTTGATGACAACTCGTCTACTGAGGTAGTATGGGCTGAGGTTAGAACCAGGAAAGGAGAGGTCACCCTGTTGGGAGTTTTCTATAGGCCTCCGAAAAGTTCCAGAGATGTAGAGGAAAAGATTGCAAAGATGATTCTGGATAGGAGCGAAAGTAACAGGGTAGTTGTTATGGGGGACTTTAACTTTCCAAATATTTTCTGGAAATGCTATAGTTCGAGTACTTCAGATGGGTCAGTTTTTGTCCAATGTGTGCAGGAGGGTTTCCTGACACAGTATGTAGATAGGCCAACAAGAGGCGAGGCCACATTGGATTTGGTACTGGGTAATGAACCAGGCCAGGTGTTAGATTTGGAGGTAGGTGAGCACTTTGGTGATAGTGACCACAAATCGGTTACGTTTACTTTAGCGATGGAAAGGGATCGGTATATACCGCAGGGCAAGAGTTATAGCTGGGGGAAAGGCAATTATGAGGCGATGAGGCAAGATTTAGGATGCATAGGATGGAGAAGGAAACTGCAGGGGCAGGGCACAATTGAAATGTGGAGCATGTTCAAGGAACAGCTACTGCGTGTCCTTGAGAAGTATGTACCTGTCAGGCAGGGAGGAAGTGGTCAAGCGAGGGAACCGTGGTTTACTAAAGAAGTTGAATCTCTTGTCAAGCGGAAGAAGGAGGCTTATGTAGAGTTGAGGTGTGAAGGCTCAATTAGGGCGCTTGAGAGTTACAAGTTAGCCAGGAAGGACCTAAAGAGAGAGCTAAGAAGAGCCAGGAGGGGACATGAGAAGTCTTTAGCAGGTAGGATCAAGGAAAACCCTAAAGCTTTCTATAGGCATGTCAGGAATAAAAGAATGACGAGAGTAAGATTGGGGCCGGTCAAGGACAGTAGTGGAAAGTTGTGCGTGGAGTCCGAAAAGATAGGAGAGGTGCTAAATGAATATTTTTCATCAGTATTCACACAGGAAAAAGACACTGTAGTCGAGGAGAATACTGAGATACAGTCTTTTAGACTGGACGGGATTGAGGTTCATAAGGAGGAGGTGTTAGCAATTGTGGAAGGTGTGAAAATAGATAAGTCCCCTGGGCCGGATGGGATTTATCCTAGGATTCTCTGGGAAGCTAGAGAGGAGATTGCAGAGCCTTTGGCTTTGATCTTTATGTCATCATTGTCCACAGGAATATTGCCAGAAGACTGGAGACTAGCAAATGTTGTCCCCTTGTTCAAGAAGGGGAGTAGAGACAACCCTGGTAATTATAGACCAGTGAGCCTTACTTCGGTTGTGGGTAAATTGTTGGAAAGGATTATAAGAGATAGGATTTATAATCATCTAGAAAGGAATAATTTGATTAGGGATAGTCAACACGGTTTTGTGAAGGGTAGGTCGTGCCTCACAAACCTTATTGAGTTCTTTGAGAAGGTGACCAAACAGGTGGATGAGGGTAAAGTGGTTGATGTGGTGTATATGGATTTCAGTAAAGCGTTTGATAAGGTTTCCCATGGTAGGCTATTGCAGAAAATACGGAGTCATGGGATTGAGGGTGATTTAGCGGTTTGAATCAGAAATTGGCTAGCTGTAAGAAGACAGAGGGTGGTGGTTGATGAGAAATGTTCATCCTGGAGTTCAGTTACTAGTGGTGTACCTCAAGGATCTGTTTTGGGGCCACTGCTGTTTGTCATTTTTATAAATGACCTGGATGAGGGCGTAGAAGGATGGG
>NC_063337.1:78802635-78811726 GCF_021869965.1 Rhincodon typus
AGATAATGTAACTTGTATCATGCAATAAACTACATCTTGGTAGGTCAGAGCCCCTTCTTGTTAAGTGATTGTTCCCCTATTACAGTAAACCAAATCAATGGACTCTTGTGACATGGTGGTAGTGTTCCTACTTCTGAGCCAGTAAGTTCCATTTGCTTCAGAGGTGTGTCATGACATGTCTGAATACGTTGATTAAAAAAAAATCAGTTCTTGGGTCTAGTCAAGGAGAGAGGAATGGTGTTAGCATCCTTCTAAACACCAGTAGAAAGGGATTAGGATGAGCTCCTTGTCTTCTTGATCTTGTATTTGAACATAAAAGTTAGAATCCATGACAAATCACGGAAATTGTGCCAGTGATTTTCTGGAATACGTTCCAGGCATGCTGGCTTCAATACTGAGTGTTGGATGAAAAATTACACCAGTCAATAATAAAACAAAAATCAAACAGTCCTGAAGCATAATCTGTCACCATTTTCTGTGAAATCTGGTCCCAAATAGTTGTCAATTGTCAGCATTTGGCCATTGAATTGCACAATTCTCAATGTATAATTCATACACCACTACTGGAGTACATTCCACTCCAGCAAAGGTGAGGGGATTGTACTAAACTCTCACAGTAGTCAAAAATCCCCATGGGTGAAATTTGCAGCCTATTAAGGCAATTAAAATATCAATAAAGAGTCATTTTATGTCTCCAATGAGTCTTTCCTAATGGTGCACATGTTTCGTTCTGTCAGGAACCTGTCCAGGTAAGGAAGGTGAGATTATGGCAGGAAGGCATTGATGCATTAAATCACTATCATTTTAACTCATTAAAGAGGAGAAAAAAAAACATGACATGAAGCAGCTAGCGTTAACAGAAGCAACCCCAATGTTGGAGACAAGTAATTTGGATAGTTTGCAACAAAAGAAGCTTGGTGTCATTGCACTCAGGTCAGTTAGATGGCAGCATTGACCTTTAATGTCATGCCCTTATTCAGGAACATGGGTTTCTTTTACTCTGAACTGGGCTAATCCATGGAGGAAGAGCTGTTACAGTATGCACCGTCCACAGCAGCAGAGAAATCAAAACTGCACAGAACCAACAGCTGCAGCATCAGACACAGGGTGCAATATCTTGGCTATTGTAGAAGGAATTGTTATAGACCAGACAAAATCCCCTCAACACATATTAAGAGGATAGCCAAGACATAACTTTTTCTTATTTTACAGGTAAATACAAGACGTTGAGTTCCAGATGCCATTCGAATGGTCAAACCACTCAACTTTAAGCAAAACACACTTTATTTTTACACTACAGTTAAAATACAGACAAAATTTTTTAAAAAATGATCGGCTACATTGTAACTCTATCAAAATGCTGAAGAAAATAACGTATATATTCACTACTACAAATGAACTGTTCCAATAATTGCAACATCTCATAACCACACTCTTGGCAAAGGCAAATTCAATAAAACAGATTGTCTCACACACAATTCTACCAGCAGGAAGAGAGTCCCAGCTTTTAGCTGTAACAGAGAGAGGCATAAGAGCTTCCAGAACCAACTTCAAGACCTGAGCAACTGCAGAAAGCTAAACTAAAAGTCTTGGTTCTATGGGAAATTGACCCCACCCATTCATGCTGCTTCTATTGTTCCAAACTTACAAAAAAAACCACCCAAGGCTTCACAAACTGTTTACTTTATTGACTTTGAGCAGACGGTTCAGTAACTTTGTTTTAATCTTTCTTTATAAAAAATACCTCAGGACAAAATACACCTCTTAAAGCCATAGTATTGTAACAGAATGCATGCAACATTGCACCCAGAAAGGCACTAATTCCTCTCTCCCTACCACAAGATCTATGAGGGTCACCTTCTTGGACCCATCAATGCAACAGTGCCTATTGCCTCAGGTAAGCACTGACTTGTGCTCCCAATGAAGAATGATCTGATGCCATTTGGAGCAGTAAGCAACCAATTTCCCATGATGGTGCAAGTGACTGTTAAGTCATAGAGACATGGAGCTGTACAACACAGAAACAGACCTTTCGGTCTAACTTATCCATGCCGACCAGATATCCCCAATTAATCTAATCCCATCTGCCAGCATTTGGCCCATAACCCTCTAAACCTTTCCTATTTATTTCCCCATCCAGATGCCTTTTAACTGTTGCAATTGTACCAGCCTCCACCATTTCCTCTGGCAGTTCAATCCATACACACGCCACCTTCTGTGTAAAAAAGTTACCTCTCAGGTCCTTTTTAAATCTTTCCCCTCTCACCTTAAACCAATGCCCTCCAGTTTTGGACTCCCCTACCCTTGGAAAATGACATTGGCTATTCATCCTATCTATGCCCCTCATGATTTTATAAACTTCTATAAGGTCATCCCTCAGCCTCTGAGTCTCCAGAGAAAAAAGTCATAGCCTATTCAGCCTCTCCCTGTAGTTCAAACCCTCCAACCTTGGCAACATCCTTATAAACTTTATCTGAACTCTTTCAAGTTTCACAACATCCTTCCTATAGCAGTAAGGCCAGAATTGAAAGCAGTATTCCAAAAGTAACCATAGCAATGTCCTGTACAGCTGCAACATGACCTCCCAACTCCTCTACTCAATGCACTGACCAATAAAGGCAAGCATATCAAACGCCTTCTTCACGATCCTGTCTACCTGCGACTCTACTTTCAAGGAACTATGAACTTGCATCCCCAGGTCTCTTTGTTCAGCAACACTCTTCAGGACCTTACAATTAAGTGTATAAGTCCTGCCCTGATTTTCCTTTCCAAAATGCAACACCTCACATTGTTTGAAGCTTTAAACATCCAGTTCTTTCCAGATCACCTGGAAACATCTGTTGGTTTTAGGTTTGACACAGTTGTCCAAAGTGTTGTAGGTTGTGCCTCCATGGTTAGCTTTCCTCAGGTTCAGGATGACATCAATTGTGCGATATGATGATCAAGCCTCCTATGGACTGGCCATATTGTTATTCATAAAGGCTTCCAATCATTCAATGTGCTGCTGATATTCTGGTATGTACTGCTGTAGAATCTTGAGGATGTGTTTAGAGTTTCCAGAAAGTGACCTTGATGTCTTTATCCTCAGCATAGCTTCAGTAGAGGTCTCCTGGGTGACAAGGGTGAAAGCTTAAAGACCTGGTTACTGATACCAGTGTCAACATAGACAGGAGACAGTTTTAATAAGTATCTTCTATCTACCAGAACCAGAATAGAATAAATTGATGGCTTACTCAAACTGGGCGCCTAAACGGTTCTGAGGGTAGTCTTCCGTATGAGCTGGTAAAGGTAGCACACTAAGTCAAGATGTGCTGAGCATTGCAAAACCTGGAACTCCAAAGAAAATTGGAGCTTGCATCAGAATATGTAGGCATCCTCAGACAAAAATGTATTGGTGAGAAATGAATATTCCAAGGTGCATGCTGGCGTTGGCATGCATGGCAGAGAAACCTACAACACACTCACCCAAACAACTGAGGGTACAAATCCACTATAGCCCTCACACTCAGCCATCCACCTAGCACATCTATTGCACACTTACACAACAACCTCTTTCTGCTCACAAAGGTCTCCACCACACAAATCCTATGATGTTCATTGGCTCAACCATTATCTTGGGAGTTACCACTGAGCAGAAATTTAACTGAAGCATCAATATAAATACAGTGGCTACAGGAGCCTGGGAATTCTGCAACAAGTAACCCATCTCAAAATCTGTCTTCAAGCACAAGTCAGGAGTTAGATGGAATCCTCTTTACTTGCCTAGATGAGTGCAGCTTCAGCAACACTCAAGAAGCTTGACACTATTCAGAACAAAGCAGCCTGTTTAGTTGGCATGCCATCTGCTACCTTCAATGTTCTCTTCCTTAAACACTGGTGCACAGTTTGAGCAGTATGTACTTTTCATAAGATGCTTCAAATTATCTCAACAAGCTGACAGAAGATTTAACAGAAGCTTTAAACCTGTAACAACAAGGGGTACCAGCATATTGAAGCACTTCCATCTGCAAGTTCTCTTCCAAGATACACACCATCTTGATGTAGATGTATATCAGAATTCCTTCAATTGCTGTGTCAAAGACCACAGTGGATTCACCTACAGCAGGTGGACTGCAGCAGGTCCAGAGAACAATTATGGATGGACAATAAATGCAGCCTTGTCAGTGATGCTCACATCACAGAAATTAATAAAACAAATAGTCATTTTGGTGGTCTCTTTGGGATTTTGTACATTTTCACATTTTGTCACAGTTTGTGGAATAGTGGAGCACAACTATCGGTGTACTCTTCCTAAGTGAATCCTAACACCACAGATTCCCCTTTGGAGTTTAGAAAGTGCTCAAGTGCATAAGACCAGAGGCTCAACATCTGTGGCTAGTTGAGCAGAGCCATATACTTATACATAGTCTTAGTGACAGCCTCTGCCTGCAGTACCTATCCCTAATCACTCACGAAGGGTTTATCTCCATGTGCCACTTTTTCTATGTGTAATCAATTCACCAAGTATGTGTGTCTGCATTGGTGAATGTTGCACATGAGTTGTGTGGATGGTGCATCGTCAGAATGCTGCTCTTCCTCTAACTATCCTGCTTCCTCCCTCAGCTCTCTCTCTATCCCCAGCAGTGCCCTGGTGTAGATAATGCTTTCATCTGTCTGCTTCGTCTTTCATCAATGAAAGTATACATTACTACCACTTTGCAAATTATCAGTGCAGCACACTTTATTGGCATCAGTATGGCAAAGGATGCCACCCCACCTCACTTCTGTGTCTCTCCCAAGTGTTCGTGTGCTCTCCTTTACTGCAATGACGAAGCAAAATGATTAAAGATCATTACTAGATCACTATTAGTACATAAGCACAAAATTTCAGGGGCTCACTATGAAACACTGAATGTGAGGTCAGCAAACTAAGGATCAATGTGATTGGTTGGAAGATAGGGAGGCAATTTGCAACACGGACAGATATCCTATGATTGCAAATAGAAAGCTTCAATGGTTTCCTGTGCTGGCAAATGGTACAATGATGTGAGTTAGGTGGCTACAATGATGTGAGTTAGGTGGCTACAATGTTGCATCGTACCTACAGATTCAAGAATAGCTTCTTCCCCGGTGTTATTAGACTTCTGAAGTGACCTCTCAAATTTTAATTTTAATTTTAATCTCACTCTTTGTGCACCATTTTGCAGCTGTAACATTGTATTTTTCACTCTGTTCTATTACCCTAATGCACTTTATATGGTATGATCTGCCTGTACTGCACACAAAACAAAACTTTTCACTGTACCAAGGTACACATGAGAACAATAAATCAAATCAAAATATTCCAACTGTTCACCTTCCCCTCAGCCTCCAGCCAATCCTGTTTGGTGAGGTTGGCTGTACTATTCCCAACATCATCAGGAAACAATATGGACCTCTGTTCCCTCACAGCTTCTACCATGACCTCAAGGGCCTCATGCATAAATCATGGTTTTGTCCCTTCCACTTTGACATCCATGTCCAACCTTCATTTGATTCTGCAGCTTTGCTGTGCCATATGTACAGTTCTCCCACTCTTTTGGATGCTGGTGCCTTTTCAATACTATAGCCTCAGTCAGGCTTTTAACAGCTCCCTCTGTCCACTACAAAGACAGAGGTGCCCTCTAAATTGGCTGTCCCACACAAAAAAAAAATCATTCAGCAGTGCTACACATAACAGGGTACTGACAGCCTTGGGTGCACCTGCACCCACAATCACTACCACAGACATAAGATTGGCCTTATTGAGCATGAACCCATGGAAAGCAATTGGCCTGGTTGGAGTACCCGACTGTGCACTCAGATCCTGTGCAGACCAGCTGGGAGGAGTATTTGACCTCTTCTTACTATGATGTGAGGTTCCCACCTGCTTTAAGAAGACCACTATCATCCCAGTGCCAAAGAAAAATCAGGCAATGTGCCTAAATGACTACCACCCAGTGGCTCTAACATCCATCATTATGGAGTGCTTTGAGAAGTTTGTATTGGCACACACATCAACTCCATCCTCCCAGATTTCCTATTTCAATACAATTTTCTTAGCAACACAATAATTCCACAGCAAACACCATCTCCTTGACCCTACACTCATCCCTGGAGCATCTGGACAACAAGGACACCTACATCAGACTCCAATTTATTGACTTCAGTTCCACCTTCAACACCATAATTTCAACAAAACTCATCTCCAAACTCTGAAACCTAGGTCCCTGTTCCCCCTTCTGCAACTGGATCCTTGACTTCCTGATCCGCTGACCACAATCAGTAAGGACACACAACAACACCTCCTCCACAATAATCCTTAACACTAATGCCCTGCAAAGTTGTGTACTAAGCCCCTGATTATACTACCTATAACTCACAAATGTGTGGCCAAATTCAGCTCTAACTCCATTTACAAATTTGTCATAGTGGTTTGGATCTCAAACAACGATGAGACAGAGTATAGGAAAGAGATAGACAGCTTATTGGCATGATAAAAAGACAACAATCTGTCCCTCAATGACAATGAAACAAAGGAGCTGGTCATCGACTTCAGGAAGTGAAGGCCATGCCACTATCTGTATCATTGGTGCTGAGGTGGAGGTGGTTGAGAGCTTCAAGTTCTTAGGAGTAAATATCACCAACAATCTGTCCTGGTCCATCCACGTTGGTGCTACAGTCAAGAAAATACACCTATGCCTCTACTTCATCAGAAGACTAAGGAAATTCAAGATGTCCACACTGATCTTACCAATTTTTATAGATGCACCACAGAATGCATCCTATTCAGATGAATCACAGCTTGGTGTGGCAACTGCTCTGTCAAAGACAGCAGGAAATTACACAGGGTTGTGAATGTAGCCCAGTTCACCACAAAAACCGTTGACTCCATCTACACTTCTCGCTGCCTCAGGACATAATCAATGATCCCTCCTACCCTGGTTATGCACTCTTCCACCCTCTTCCATTGGAGGCGGAGGCAGTAGAAAAACTATTCAATATCCAGACAAGAATGGAATTCGTTGATGTTTGGGCGCAGGGGAAACGAAGGTGAGTCCTTTACTGAGGACCGACTGTTTGTCCTCAGTGAGGGGGAGGTCTGGGGGAGATGGTGAATACCCAGCAGGGCTTGGGGCTGGATTTAGGTGTGGAGCTGGAGCTGGAGTTGGGGTGCAGACTGTCTCGGGACTGGGTGTGTGTATGGGGATGGTCACGTAGGTGGAAGCAGAAGTGATGTTGTCGATGGCGTCAGTGGGAGAGGTCGAGGCCACCACATGGTTAATGGTGCCCTGCAAATTAAGAGTGAAGTCCTGGACAGGGTTGGGGTCTGAGGTGATGGATGAGGTCTGTGTTTGGAGGTAAGCACGAACAATTTTAGTGTACTTACGATCCTTGGTGTGTGATAGGGAGGAGAAAAAGCATGGTTGAGGACATGGATCCTGCGTAGAATCAAAAACAGAACAGGTCCCTTTCAGATCTGGGAGAAGGAGGCTCTGAGATGGGGTGGGGCTGACTGTAGCGCGAGGAGATGCTGGCACATTGCTGCAAGTGTGGAGCTGAGGATCCGCAGAGAAAACTGTTTTTGGAGTCTCTGGATGTACTATAGATAATAGTTGTCTCAGTTTGGTCCAGATTGGGATGGCCTGAAAGTTTTTTGGAGTCCATTGGGGATAAGCAGGTTGCGCAGGCAGTTACTTAGAAAGGACGTGGCTGTAGTACCAGGTTTGTTTAAGTTTGTGGTCAAAGAGCTTCAGGGCAGAGGAGTTCACTAGTGGGAGAGCAATCCACTGAGATCTTTCTGGGGGGAGAAGGACAACTTCTTCAAGGTGGGTATCCTTGGAAGAGGCTTCGCAGTGGGGTTATAAGTCACTCGGAGATAGCAAGAACTGGTCAACTGTATCTGTTGCTCCCGATGTGGCCTCCTCTATATTGGTGAGACCAAGCGTAGACTTGGTGACCGATTTGCGAAGTACTCGTGCTCTGTACCCTATAATCAACAACACTTTCCAGTTTGTAACCATTTTAACTCCCCCTCCCACTCCCTGGGTGACATGTCCATCCTGGGCCTCCTGCAGTGCCACAATGACACCACATGCAAATTGGAGGAACAACACCTCATATTCCACCTCAGAAGCTTACAGCCCGATGGCCTGAACATAGAATTCACCAGTTTCAAAATCTCCCCACCCCCGGCCTCATGCCATGTCCAACCCTCCCTCTCATCCCCACCTCCTTGACCTGACACAACCTGTCCATCTTCTTTCCCACATATCCACTCCACCCCTCCCATTGACCAATCCCCATTACCCCCTACCTGCATCCACCTATCACCATCCCACCTACCTTCCCCCAGCGCCACCCCTCCACCCTCTATTTATTTTCCAGCTCCCTTCCCCCTCCCCAGGCCTGATGAAAGGTCTAGGCCTGAAACAATGTCTCTCCTGCTCCTCTGATGCTGCCTGACCTTTGGTGTTCCTCCAGCTCCACACTGTGTTGACTCTGACTCCAGCATCTGCAGTTCTTGTTATCTGTGAATGAAAATTGTCAGTTGACACAGGAAGACTGGATTTCTATGTGACCACTATCGATGACCCTGCACCTGTGTGAAGTTGAGCAAGAAATTAAACCTGAGTTTCCAATCTTTCTGACTGGCATTGTTCTATTCATTTAATTACTGACCCTGGCCTACACCCATTTACATGCCACTTAATTTATCTGTGGGCCCCCAACTGGTGTCTGTCAGATTCCTTGACGGATCCAAAAGCTAATAGGTTGAGATTGGTGGTAACTGCAGCCACTCGCAGTCACATGGTCTCAGAGGGAGAAGGTCTCCTTCTCAGAGACTGCAGATGTCTGACACTATCTGAGGCTCTTTTAACATGTGCTCAGATGTGTTAAGGAAACTTAGCCTGTAATTCTTTCCGCAGGTATGCTTCCTATAAGCTGCACATCTCCACATCTCCACCCTCTGTATCTCCACCCTCTGTATCTCCACTCTCTGTATCTCCAGCCTCTGCATCTCCACCCTCTGCAGCTCTAGCCTTTGTATCTCCAGCCTCTGTATGTCCATCCTTTGTATCTCCAGCCTCTG
>NC_063337.1:78811736-78811918 GCF_021869965.1 Rhincodon typus
TGTATCTCCAGCCTCTGTATGTCCATCCTTTGTATCTCCAGCCTCTGTATCTCCACCCTCTGCATCTCCACCTTCTGCATCTTCACCCTCTGCATCTCCAGCCTCTGTATCTCCACCCTCTGTTTCTCCAGCCTCTGCATCTCCACCCTCTGTATCTCCAGCCTCTGTATCTCCACCCTCTG
>NC_063337.1:78811928-78846814 GCF_021869965.1 Rhincodon typus
TGCATCTCCACCCTCTGTATCTCCAGCCTCTGTATCTCCACCCTCTGTATCTCCAGCCTCTGTATCTCCACCTTCTGTATCTCCAGCCTCTGATGTTCCGCTCTCCACCACTTTCAACTCAGCAGCAGCCTTCTCAACTCCGCCCCTTTCTGTTACTCCCCTCTCCATGAGTTTGGTCTCTGCTTTCCCCGCTTCACTGCCTTCACTGCTTCTCAGCTCTCTGAAGATCTCCCCTGTGCTGCTCGCTTCTCTACTGCTCCCATCTCTGGCTTTCCTCTCTTTAATGTGCCCTTCTTTGATACTCCCCTCTCCACCATTCCTCTCTCCATTGCACCCTTCTCTGCACCCCAATTCTCTAATGCTCCCCTCTGTGCTATTCCCTTCTCTGTTGTTCCCTTCTCTGTTTCTCCCTTCTCTAATTTTCACAGACATGCAGCATGCTAGTGTTCCTGGTATTGCTCCTCACCTGACAACCAACTAAAGGCAAAGTAAGTGGCACCCATTGTCATGTGACATTACAAGCCTTCAAAGTCTAGATGGTTAATTCTCATTAAAGATAGGGGTGGCACAGTAGTTTGGTGGTTGGCACAGTGGCTCGGTGGTTAGCACCGCTGCTTCACAGCACCATGGACCTGGGTTCAAGTCCAGCATCAGGCAACTGTCTGTTGGAGTTTGTACATTCTCCCTGTGTTTGTGTGGGTTTCCTCCAGGTGCTCCAGTTTCCTCCCACAGTGCAAAAATGTACAGGTCAGGTCAATTGGCTGTTCTAAATTGCCCATAGTGTCCGGGGATCCTCTCATCCAGGGGTGTGTAAGCTAGGTGGATTAGCCATGGGAAACGTAGAGTTACAAGGAGAGGGTAGGTGGGATAGTGTTTGGAGAGTTGGTGTGGACTTATTGGGCTGAATAGCCTGTTTGCACACTGTGGGGATTATGTGATACTGCATGCAAAATCTTTCATACCTGTGAGAACTGAGTATATACATTTTCCTATTTCACAGCGATTGTTTCAGATTCCTCAACTGCTTCTATTTGCTGATATTCTTTTCGTTAAGCTTCAAGAAGCCACGGGAACCCCGTGATTAAACTCAAGCGAGTTGGTTTATTAACGTAACCGAGTGATTTAACATCTGCCTCTCCCAAGTGGGATTCAATCATGCAGGCGAATATGTTCAGTTTTTGCTGAAGTTTGCAGTTCAGAGCTGGCTTTCCTTTGAACTGACAACATTGCCCATTTTAACTCACACTCAAACCCACTGGGTTGTGCACTGCTCATTGACTGATGTTGCTGCTAGGCACAGGAATGTCTCGGGAGGAATAAAGGTTCAGGGCTGGGTTATCTGAGATGTAGTAACTATTACCTGCAGGCCACAGTACAGACATCTCTGTCGCTGCTTCCCCCTGGTGAAGTACATTTTGTAAAGGCAATCTTCCTCACAGCTGAGCCTTGCACTACAGAGTGCAATTGCATGAAAGCAGCCAAATGTAAGATAGCAGCCTCTGATTCAATTAAACCGACACCCTCTCTTCATCTTCATCATCCTCCAAAAATCAGAACATGCAACAAGGAGAGCAATCCCAGTTCTTAGCTGCAGCAATTAAAAATATTCCTGCTGAAACCTTACATAAAAAATATAAGCAGAAATATGTTTAATGCAGCTGTCAAATTTCCAGATGATGTCCACAATCAGAAAGTAGGCCTGTATGGAATGTAGTGAGGCTGCCTTGTAAAACCTGCCAAAAGCTGGCAATATATGCAGCTGCCATTTTTTTAAACAATTTTACGCGAGCAAGCTGAGTACGTAGCATATTCCCTGTGAAAAATATGGAAATTGTATGAATGTTCATTAGAATTTATTTCATTATTCAAAATCAAGCTCACATGCCTTGGGGTAGCCCAGTAGGCTGAGTTAGTCAAATGTGCTCAAGTTGAAAAAGGGTCAAAATTTGCTTATGTTCATATCCATATCCAACACCTCACACCGTGTCGTTCAGTGTCACTTTTTGTTTTATTTTCTGACATCGACATTTTTTCATCCTTAACTGTTGTGGGGTTTTAACTGGAAACATAATTGGATCAAGCTTTTTGAATAGTTGTGTTAATTTTTTTTTGTTTACTTCGTTCAATTTTCCTGCTGACACTGTTTCGGATATGTTGCTGTAACTATGGAGCTATCTTGTCTCAGAGGCAAGGATATAAGGAAATTGTTAATACTTAGTGAGGCCACAATTCTTTTTCTGCAAACTTTACATTTCTGCAAATTTGCGTATGGGAGTTGGCTTCTGCTTTGTCATTTACATGATATAAATCACACTTGTTAGAAAGTTCAAGTGGTTTATTTCTAGCTGTTGAAGTGGGAAATTTACATAATTACATTTAATTTACCATCAGAAAAAATCATGCTTCCAGAATGCTAAGAAAGCACTTTTTGTACCTCTAATGGAAGCGTTCATAGTTCATCCATGACTTTCTGCAGAATGCTGAACATATCTGTAATGAATGTGTCCATTGGAGCAGAAATTATCATTTCCAACATCTCCATGTCAGGGGATCAAATCATCTTGCTATTCCTGGTCAGATTCTAAACCAAGGTCCTAACTGACTATTTAGATCGATGTCTATGGCCCCCTTGAAATTTTTTGAAGAACCCAGACCATTTTTATGTCTTGGCCAATATTCAAGCTTTATCTAACAGCTAAAAGTAGGTTTCCTTGGTCTATATTATTTTGCTATTTGTGGCACTTTGTGGTGCTCAAATTTGCTGCCACATTTACTTACACATAAATATTTCAGAAAATAACTAATTAACTGTAAGACATAGGAGCAGAATTAGGCCATTTGGCCCATCGAGTTTGCTCCATCATTCAATCATGGCTGATATGTTTCTCAACTCCATCTTCCTGCTTTCTCCCCATAATCTTTGATCTCCTTATCAATCACGAAACTATATATCTTTGTCTTAAGTACACTTAATGATTTGGCCTCCACAGCCTTTGGGGTCAATGAGTCCCACAGCTTAACCTCCCTCTGGCTGAAGAAATTCGTCCTCATCTCAGTTCTAATGTCTTCTCCATTTCCACTCTATCCAAGCCTCTCAGTATTCTATAAGTTTCAATCAGATACCCATCGTCCTTCTAAATTTAATCAAATACAGACAGTGTCCACATCTCCAGAATCATTCTCGTAAAGGTCCTCTGGAGCCATTCCAAGGCCAACACATTCTTCCTTAGATAAGAGACCCAAAACAACTCAAAACATTCCAAATATGGTCTGACCAGCTCCTTATACAGACTCAGTCATACATCACCACTCTTGTATTCTAGCTCTCTTGAAATGAATATTATCTTTGCATTTGCTTTCTTAAATGCCAACTGAACCTGCATGTTAATCTTAAGAGAATCCTGAACTAATACTCCTAAGTCCCTTTGCACTTCAGATTTCCAAAGCCTTTCCCCATTTAGAAAATAGCCTATACCTGTATTTTTCCTGCCAAAATGCATAACCTCATACTTTCCCAATGTATTCCATCTGTCACTTTTTTGCCCACAGTCCTAGACTGGCCAAGTCTCCTCACATCCTCAACACTACTTGCCCTGTCTTTGTGTCATGGCCAAACTTAGCAACTCAGTTTCTTTGTCCAGATCATTTACGTATATCGTCAATAGTTGTGGTCCCAACACTGACCTTTGCGGAACTCCATTAGTCACCAACTGCCAACCTGTATCTTGCCCTAATTTATTTAGCAGTTTCTTGTATAGCACCTTGCCAAAGGTGTGCTGGAAATCCAAATAGATCACATCCACTGGCTCTCCATTGTTCATTACCTCCTCAACGAATTCTAATACCTTTGTCAGGAATGACCTCTCCATGATGAAGCCATGCTGACTCAGCCCTATTTTACCATGCATTTCCAAGTACTCCACAATCTCATGCTTAATAATGGACTCTAAAATCTTACCATCTGAGGAAGGGCCACCAGACCCGAAACATTTTTTCCTTCACAGATGCTGCCAGACCTGCTGAGCTTTTCCAGCAGCTTCTGTTTTTGTTCCTGATTTACTACATCCGCAGATCTTTTCGTTTCTAAAATCTTACTAATGACTGAGGTTAGGTTAACTAGCCTATAATTTGCTCTCTTCTGCCTCCCTCCCTTCTCAATCAGGGATGCTATATTAACCATCTTCCAGTCCTCTGGGATCCTCCCTGACTTCAATGGTTCCAGAAAGATCACCATCAATGCCACCATAATCTCTCAGCTATCTCTTTCAGAACGCTGGGATGTGGTCCAGCTGATTTATCCACCTTCAGACCTTTAAGCTTCCTGGGAACGCTTTCCTTAGTGATGGCCACTACACTTACATCTGCCCCCTGATTCTCTGGTACGGCTCTGGTGTCTTTCATCGTGAAGACCAATGCAAAGTATTTAGTAAGCTTCTTAGTTGTTACTTTTTTGTCATTACTACTTCTGCAACCTTCAGTGATCCAATGTCCACTCTTATCTCCCTCTTACTTTTTAGAAAAAAAGTGGAGTCTCTTGCAATTTTTTTTATATTACGAGCTAGCTTCCGATCATATTTAGTCTTCTCTCTTCCCCCTCCCTTATTGCTTTCTTTTGTTATCCTTTGCTGGCTTTTTAAAGGCTTCTCACTAATCTTCACTGCTATCGCTAGGACAGGCGATGACATAGTGATACCGTGGCTAGCCTAGAAATTCAGGTATGCTTTGGAGACCTGGGTTCAAATCCCATCACAGGTGAAATTTGAGACAGGAGCTTGTCAGATTGATTGGAAGTTGAACTTAGCTGAACAGCAATGGCAAGAGTTTCTGAGGGTAATTCAGGAGGCACAGCATGAATTCATCCCAAGGGGGAAGAAACATACTAAGGGGAAGACAAGGCTGACCCCCTTATCATAAGGTAGCCAGAGGCTTCAATTGTAAAAGGATAAAGAGCTTAGAAAAAGACAGAACTAGTGTTCTCGTCATAAGGAGGATGCCAATCTTGGTTGGAGAAGGTCAAAAGCTTCATTAGAGGAGCTATGAAGAAGTTAATCATATCATAGAATCCCTACAGTGTGGAAACAGGCCCTTCAGCCCATACCAACCCTCAGAGCATCCCACCCAATCTACACATCCCTGAACACTACAGGCAATTTAGCATGGTCAATCCACCTAGCCTGCACATCTTTGAACTGTGGGAGGAAACCCACACAGACATGGGGAGAATGTGCAAACTGCACACAGACAGTCGCCCAAGGGTAGAATCAAACCCAGGTCCCTAGCACTGTTAGGCAGCAGTGGTAGCCACTGAGCCACCATACCACAACTCCAGACTCACAAAGAGTGCGGCTTGTGCTCAAGTTGCCCCAAAGGTTTGCTCATGTATATTGTTTCCTGGACCCTGAATGCTTTGTTCTCAATAGACTGTTCAAATTCCTTCATGGCCTCACCAGTCCATATTTTTATAATTTATTTCATCCCTACAATCCTCCCCGAATCCTGCATCTTCACAACTCTTCACCTTCATTTACCCCATCTCTGATAAATATGTCTCCAGTTGTCCAGTTCCTACATTTGGAAATTCATTCTCTGGTACACTTCGCCTCAACATTTCTTTCAATTCTGTTATGATACACCTTAAATACTATCTCTTTGACTAGGCTTTTGTTCTCCTTTTTTGGCTTCAAGTCAATTTTTGCAGTTTAAGCACCTTGGGAATGATTTACTACATTAAACGCACTGCTGATGTGCAATTCTTGTTATTGTAAATTCAATGCTGGACCCTTCCTCAAACAGATTTATACACAGCTCCCTGCGGCAGTTTGCCAGCAGAGCCTCTTAGAAATGAAATATTTAAAAATATAATGAGTCGAGGCAGCATTAATGTTTATCAATGACAGCCTGTTTGTCAAATTATCTAGGTCTTTAATAATGCAGCAACATTTAGGATGAAACATTTAGTTCAACAACATAGGGCTGAACTACCTTGCAGAATGCTGAGACTGTGTAATGAAATGCTTGAATTAAGGTAGGTTATTGATGAAGCAGAGATAACACAGCGTGCAGCTGAAGGAACACAGCAGGCCAGGCAGCATCAGAGGAGCAGGAAAGCTGACGTTTCGGGTCGGGACACTTCTTCAGTAAAATATTTTTTCTGAAGAAGGGTCCCCACCCAAAACATCAGATTTCCTGCTCCTCTGATGCTGCCTGGCCTGCTGTGTTCTTCCAGTTCCACGCTGTATTATCTCTGACTCCAGCATCAGCAGTTCTTACTATCTCTTATTAATGAAGCAAGTTTGATAAGACACAATGAGAAATCTTGCTAGGACCGCTGGTGAGAAGATCTCCAAAAGCCTGATGAAAAGGTAGGATTCTTCTCAGAATCTTTTTACAGCTATAAGATACTCACAAATACAACTAATCAAAAAGTCAGGCGAAATGTCTTTGCTCAGAATGTAGACGTCCATACCATGGAGTTGTTGAATGATATCAATATATTGAGGGGACAAGATGTTAAGCACATGAAGGAGAGTGAGGAATCTGCTGATTCCAGGAAAAAAGATGGCAAAATAGGGCAGAAAGGACCTGGATGGGTGAAGGGGAGTCTCTCAGCAAGTTCCTCATTCAATAAAATGCAAAGAATCCTGTCCCTCGCAGGAGAAGACCGGGTGGTTCATGTGGGGATGTCAAGGCAGCCATGTTGCAACAACCAAATAAGTTTGATTCTTCATTTCACTGCAACTGTCATATTAGCTGATTTCAATGTCATTCGCTACACACACCTAACCATTGGCTGCAGCCCCTTCTCTCCCTTGTGCCTTGTAGGTGCCAGAGGAATATTCATGAGCATGTTGGAGAAACCATCTGCTCAATAGAGGCACTACTCTCAACCTCTGAGGAAGAGAGTATTGGGGCTGTCCGAAGACTTACCAACAAGCCTGCCTCCTACATCCTCCACCTGCTCAGATACTGATACCTTGCTGGGTACATCAGACAAGGAAGTTTGGCAGCACATGCTTGTGAGCACCTAACTGTAACAGATCCTCAGCTGGCCAAGGAAGAAACAGCCCAGGCTACTGACACTCAGATGACTGCCTTCTGCCTTCTTCCCATGGCCTGTGTAATGTTGTGAATGAAGTGGTCAGCAATGTGTGGGGTAGAGACATGTACAGCACACACGGAGCTAATGCATTAACACCGCAAGGTATTAGGGGACTTGCAGATCAGTGCATGGGTCTGGGAGTAATCTTGTTGGCTTCTAGGGGCTTCATGTTGGTCAGAATAGTAGTTCCTTTCCCTAACAAGTTGAGAAACTTGACCTACCCACTTCAGGTGTGGTTGCGCTTTTGTTTTCCCGATTACACACTTTCAGTTTCCAGCATGATGGAAGGTGATAGTGAATACTCCTGGACCATTGGTTTTCAGCATCCACTTCTACATGTCAGTGAGATCCCTCCTGATAGCATTTCCAGTGAACCTTGTAGGCTTCGCAGCTCTCCAGGTTTCCACCCACTCCATCTATGTGAGTCTACACTTGCCCATCTTCATCCCAGCATGCCATGTGTGGTAGTTATATACTGTCTTCCACAGGGTGCACCTGATTGTGTGTGAACCCACTCCTAACTCTGCGTGGTGTCATTCCCATCCATGTTTTGCTGTATCCTTTTCCCATTACAAATACAGTTGCGCACCCTCACAATTGTCATCCCTCTTCCTTATAACCTACAGCTTCTGGTCGTCACAAATATGTTCTCAAGTCTCCTTGCCGTGGCAGTGCCCCCAGCTTTGGCCTATCTCCTTTCATGAAAAACCCCATTAAACAGCAAAGGGAAACATGGGGCATAGGAGAGAACATAGGAATAGGAGTAAGCCATTCTGAGCCTGCTCTGCCATTCAGTGAGATCATGGCTGAACATATATCTCAAGGCCACTTTCCCATACTACCTGCATATTCCTTGACTTTATCAGTCTTCAGAAGTCTGTCAATTTCAAGCTTGAACATGTCAATGTCTCCAAAGCCCTCTCAGTATGAGAATCCAAAAGTCCAACACTCTCTCATTGAAGAACCTCTCCCTCAACTTCATCACAAATGGTCTATCCATTATTCTGAGGTTTTTTTGCCCTTGTTCTAGAGGAACTTTTGCCTGCCCTGCCCCTTAGAACTTTGGGTGTTCAAAATTAGAAAATACAGGCCCAGTTACCTAATCTCTTCTCATAAGCCAATCCGGCTATCCCATAATTGGCCTGGTAAATTCCATTGCATTCCTTCTACGGTTGATGTGTCCTTCCTCATATAAAGAAAACAAAACTGTGTCCAATGCTCCAAGTGAAATCTCACCAAGGCATCATACAATTACAGCAAGACTTCTTTACTCCCGTACAGAAAGTCCCCTGTGTAGAAGACCAACACCCCATTTGTGGGAACATACTCCATACTCATTAGTGACACCTCTGCCAAGGAGTCTCTGGGACACCATTTAGCTGGCAGCCCTGAGGAGTGGAGAGTTCCTGTTCCTGAGAGGCAGGCATCCCACCTCTAACTTATTAATGTTCATTTTTGTTGGGTGAGTAGTCACCTCACCACCCCTCAATACTTTGGCTGCATTGTACCTTCTAAAATTTAACCCAACTATGCAGGTCCTAGTCTCACCTTAGCTCTTGAGCACAGAAATGAAGGCTGAGACTCCAGAGCAGTGCATTGTACAATCAGAGAGACTGACATGCGCTTTTCAATGCTTGCATTGGTGGATGGAAAGCATTCCTTGATCATATTTCGATAAAAAAACAACGTTGTTACCTTCAATGACCTACTGGCTTCTAATTATCCCTCAATCTGGTCACTATCACATTGCCATTTGTGGGAGTTCAAATTGTCTGCTACAATCCATTTGTTACAACAGTGATGAACTTTAAAAATTACTTATGTATGTAAAGCACTTTGAGATGTCTGGTAGTTGTGTAAAGTGTTATATAAATGCAAATGCAAGTCCATAAAAGAAGAAAATTATATGGGTCTATTAGAAGGAGCCATTTATTGAGACAAAAAGATTTAAGGCTCTGGTCCCAGCTGCAAATATGAGATCAGGAACAACAAGATGTGCTGTTTAGAGCTGACAATCAAGTGATTGGCAGAAGGACCAAAGGTGAAAAACTCGTTTACACAATAAATGATTAGGAGCTAGATTACATTGTATGATAGAGTGGTGGAAACAGATTTAGTCAGTAGCTTTCACGACAGAATTTGAGAAGTATTTGAAGGAGGAAAGCATTTCCAGTGATTCGAGAAAATAGTGAGCATGTGTGCCTAACTGCGTTGCTCTTTGAAAGAGTCAGTGCAGACTCAATGGCCTGAATCTTACGTTTTCTTTTGGCTAAGTACAAGTTGCGCTGAGTATTTTGGAGGAATTCTTGCCATGAGACCAAGTAAGATTTCTCTGCAGTATGTTACCAAACTTGTCACATTAACTACCCACCTCACACTTATGGCAGCACCTCCTCCCACTCCAAGTCCAATTTTACCCTTTCCTTAATGCATGCCTCATTCCCAGAACAACTCACCACTCAGTGGATTCCATAGGAAGAGCAATAACACTTGCACCAGTGCTATCTTTGAAGGGCCACTAAGTATTCACACAGGCATTAGCCCTGACTGACAGTGTGATGGCACAGTAGATACAAAGCCATGTTGCTTATGGTGCATACCCAAAATGGTTGACACTTCCTTGCACATACAACCCTGTTCTTTCACTCTAGTCACTGCTTAACTAAAACCCCGCAGTTTACCTGTCCTTACCTACATCCAAAATAAACTCTCTAAGTTACTGCTACTCTGCCCCAGTGCCCACTGGAGACCTGCAAATTGTCATTGTCCAATAGGCAATCATCACATAGATGTAAACAATTGGACAATTGTATGCATGAGCTTTTATTTACAGTCATCAAAGGGAACACAAGCAAAACTAATTACTTTTTTACATTCTATGATTTGCATCCAGCTCTCAACCAGTTACAAATCTGGTCCTGTCTGGTTTGTAGCACCTGATACAGCTGAGCTCTGTCATGTACAAGGGGAGCTTCCTCCTGCCCAGTATCCTCACCGTCATCCTCAGAAGATTGCTCCTGCTCGTTCAATTCCTCTGCATCTATTATATCACGTCATTTCCTGCTCAAATTGTTCAGAACACAGTGTGCCAGGATGATGCAGCACACTCTGTCCAGAATATACTAGAAGTCCACACCCCTGCCCACCTCTCCCCCAGTGGAACTCCATCTTCAGTAGCCCTATCATCTGCTCCACCACAGCCCTGATCAAGGCATAGGCACCAATGGTGAAGCTGCCACAACAGCTGAGTGATCAAACATGTGCATTTCGTATCTAGAGAAAAGCAAGTAACGTGGGGAATGTAGCTTGTACTGATCATCATCGGCATCTGGCTACCACGTACTGACATCCCACACCCACCACTGAAGCCCCCATTTATCTCACTCTATCCCGAAAACCCATTTCTACCCATTCACCCCAATCCCATGTGGGGACACATCGCATTGAGTTTCACCTGTAATTGCCTTCCCTGAGCATTGGATCCTAATGATGCACACCCTGTTCCACTCCCCCTTGTGGTGGTCATAGTGGTGATCACTGCCAATTGTGACCACACCGCCCCACTCCCCACCATAATCTACCAAGCCTTCCAATGCTGATCTGTATACCAGTCCCACACACTTTGAGTTTCCCAATTACTATCATTGTCGTCACTTCTACACACACCTCTGTTCCCTCCACAATTGCCATGACTGCCTCACCTCTTTTGGCAGGGTTTTGCCAACTGTCCCTACATGCTTTCCTTCATGCACACCCCACCCCTGCCAATTGATCAATGGCCAGATCCCCACGCCCCTGACCTGTGAACAGACTCATACCTGATGGCGTTGGGACTCTCTGACAGACTTAACTGGTCTGAGGAAGAGTCCACTATGATCCCCCTAGTTTAGTTTCTGTTGCATGGACCTCCGAGGTCAGTCTGAAGCACCAACTTCCTCATGTGGACGTCGTGGATAAGAGTGGCTATGTGAGCTATACCATGTAGAGAGAACGTTGATTTGCGCCCACTCATTTTTCAATATGGTTGAATATATTTTTTCAGTGCTTTTGCCACACAGGCTGCTGGTGTGTGCTGGAAGTGTTAGATTGATCTTGTGGTACCAAGGCTCTGGCTAAGTTGCTGATTTGCTGGCAGTCATGGCATGGCAATGCAAGGTAAGCATTGATGCTGCAAGAATGCAGGTAGTTCCTAAGTGAGCATGTGCTAACAGAGCCAAAGAGCAGCTCCAAGATGCAGCCTGGTCCAAATCATGAGATGGGTGCCTGCCCCTGTACACAAAGTTTCTTTACACCAAGCTATCAATACTAGCTGTCAGTGCTTCCTAGAATGCAGGTTTGTGCTTCCTATGAATCCTACAAGTGGATCTGTGAGGTTCCATGACGTCCATGAGGAGTTGGCAAATGTGAGATGCTGATGTCTGTGGATAGGGAGTGTATGCAGTTGGTAAACATGTATCATTCTCTGAGATGCTGTTTAGTGCTGAACAACATGGAGGCTTTTCACAGCCAGCAGTGAAGTCGCCAGTTACCCACACTGACTACCACATCGAGAATTCCCAACGTTTGACTTGTTTGATGCATTTTGTAAGATAGGAGGCAGAATATTAAAGAGGTGAGTTGTGGCATTGGTAAGACATAAAACATGGTATAATCGCCCTTAATTGGCAACTTGCTGTTGTCCAGTGAGAAACTCATCTTGCAGCTTGGTAAATGCATACAAGTTGTAGCAAGTTGCTCCCAATGTAAAGGTTGGCTTCACTGGTATTCTTGCAGAATTCTGGCACAAATCTCATCAAAGTTCACGGTGCTCAGGCCCTTATGAGATTCCGAATAAAAACCGAAAGAACTGCGGATGCCATAAATCAGGAACAAAAACAAAGTTGCTGGAAAAGCCCAGCAGGTCTGGCAGCATCTGTGAAGGTAAAAACAGTTTCGGGTCCGGTGACCCTTCCTCAGACCTGGGCTTTTCCAGTAACTTTGTTTTTGTTCCTTATGAGAGTCCTCCTGATGGATGTAATGGCCTCCTTTTGTGCTGTACTAGTTTAAAATTTAGTGTAATTGTGGAATTATTTGATGTTCATTCCCACAAAAATATGTGACTCTCATATATTTACATTGGAGCATTGTAGATATTTTTAATCGACCTGTTCAGATGCGATGCAATAAGTACACTGAAATGTAAATATCTTGATCAACATGACTACAATGTATATGAAACTGAATAATTTTGTAAGTACATTGTCTGATGCCACTTGGCTTATATACACATATGAGCTGCATTTATATTCTCTCACTAACAGAACATATCTAAGTCTCCTCATGTTAGCTCCTAAAGTTCAGATTACTGATGTAGTAATTACCAGTCTGTAGCTTCCAACTACCTTTTGCCACAGGGGATGGTTCTACTGACAGCATCACGATTACTTAAATAAATTGGCTCCTTTGGAGAATTCTCTGTTTAGTCTTTGAAACATTAGAAAAAACCATGCCCTTAGGCCCTGCTGCCTGAATCTCCAGGCCCAACAACACTTGTCCAAAAGTAATTGGCAGAATGGTTATATCGTGTGGTCTGCTGCTTACTGATTTCAGCTCTTGTATTCATCTCAACCCATGACCCATAATATCTTTCTATTCATTAGGGCGTAAAAGTCTCACTTTTCCAAATTCAGTCAATTGTTATAGAGGATAACATCTTTAAAGAACTTATTAAAGTTGAATAGCTAATGCTGTGTTACTACGTATGTTACTATGAAACTCAATAAAAATATATTTGTATCATAGATAGTGTCAGAGAGTTGTGTTGTCAGGACCATGACCAGTTGTGTTTTCTGCACGGGCAGGGGGCACAGAGTATGTCAGGTGGACAGCCAGCCACCAAGACACTCATCTGCTTTCCCACCCTTTGTCCTATGGAGGATCTTAAGTAGCCAATTATTGTCCGCGACTGCCATAAAATGCTGGACAATGGCAAGCGGGGAGAGCAGAAAGGCCTTTTTATTTCAACTTTGCTGAAAAGGCGTGCAGGACAAGAAAGCACATCATTCAGAATTGTCCCACGTGCACTGGGGACACTACCCCGATATGTTACTCCCCTATTTGTTTTTCTTCACTTGCTTTCCAAACCCAGTTTCCCCATACCCCATCAGCTCTAAGCCAAGGAACATGAATCCAGGCTTTGCTGGCCAGTTATCAAGACAGCATTGTCTTGCAAAATCAGTTGAGGAAATGGGCTACAGTCAATGGGTGCTGTTCTGCAATGTCTATCAAGAGGATTGTCACTTGGGTCACAGTGTGTTTGCTATCTAAGGGAATGAATACATTCATAGGGGACACTTGGTAGGATGGGCTCTGGTAGGATTGGGAAAGGGACAGGATGGTCTCAAAAGCGCTTTGGTCCTTATCTGGAAAGGGACCAGGGCTATTGAAGGTATCAGCATCTCAATAGCTGGGGGCTCTGGGGGCTAACTGAGTACAGCAATGATCACATCAAGTGCTCAATCAGTGGTCCTTTGCAATAGAAGGTTACTGCGGTATACAGACTCTCAAGCCATTTGTGTTTACTGTGGCTTCCAGGGGGCCTGGTTCACATGCACACTGTGTGCAGTCTGTGCAGACCCACCATCATTTTCTGAGGAAATTGCTCCTCAAATTTGTTCCCGTTTCAATTCCACGCTCCTAATCGTTGGCTCTAGTTACAGAGAGGGGTTGACAGGTCAGAGGAAGCCTTTTTGAGTCTGATATTAGACCTGGCCAAGTTGGCTATGAGCAAGTCTAAGGCAGCATATACTCAATAGGGGAGGGGTCTTGTCCTCCTTTCTGCACCCAGATATTCCTGAGGAGTGAGCATGTGGTATCCACAGGAATGCTCGGCTGGAATATATTATCTCCACTAAAAGAGACTTTGTCATTTTTTTTCCTAAATTAAAATTGAAATTTAATTTTGGTTACAATGCTTTAAAGGGGCTGTGACCCTTTTATCTGATTTGGCTTGTTTATTTTGGTTTAACTTGTTCCAACTGATTTTAATAAGCGTCCCTCCTCCTATCCAATTTTGTTTGCAATTCAGGTAGAACTGGTTGAGGGTATATTGTTGCCTCTTACAGATCTTATGATCTCTCAGGTCAGCAAGGGTCAAGAGATCAAGGCTCATATGGCACGGTGGTTAGCACCGCTGCCTCACAGCACCAGGAACCCGGATTTGATTCCACCCTCGGGTGGCTGTCCGTGTGGAGTTCACACGTTCTCCCCGTGTCTGTGTGGGTTTCCTCCCACAGTCCAAAGTTTTGCCGGTTAGGTGGATTGGCCATGCTAAATTGCCCATCGTGTTCAGGGATGTGTAGATTAGATGGGTTACAGGGAGATGGGTCTGGGTGGGATGCTCTGAGGTTCGGTGTGGACTTGTTGGGTTGAAGGGCCTGTTTCCACACTGTAGGGATTCTATGATTCTCATTCACTAAATCCTCATCATCCACATTGGCCAATGCACACTGTCTCTAAAACCATAAACGATCACATTGTATTTGGCACATTCTCACACACAAGAGGATGTTAAAAGAAGGCTCATGGGGGAAGGTAAGTTGGTGATAAGTGTAGTTGTTGAGGGGGTAGGGGGTGGTAAAGATCTTTCAACTGCATTGTGCCAAGGTCACATTGGCACATTTTTGGGTCAACTGTCAAGAGGCCAGGATGACTAATGTGCATGAGATGCGATATTATAAGGCTACAAGGTAATTCAATCGGATGAAATGCAACAAGCTCTATTGCAATGCAGAATCACAAGGGATACAAGATGCTTGGGGCTGTGGTCAGGCGAAAGACTAATCTTTTAAAAACATATCCTGGAACTAGCTGGGGAAGTTTGTCAGTGTTCTCATCCAGTATGGTCTATCATCGATGTCTGAGGCCTAATGGAACTAGGGAACAGGAGATATATATTAATTAATGGTTACTTTGGCGAGAACTAGGTGTATGAATATAGGGATCAAGTCATTGGTGCTGTTGGAGTTAATAGCATCAAACTAGAAATGAAACTCTGACTAGAAAATTACTTGACATGATTCTCTAACTAGCATTTTAACTTTTAATATTTAACTGTCAGTGGTAGAACATCCCTTTCATATTATTTCTATCCAAATAGTCAAATAATTCTGTCTTGAATACCTCATCTGAGCCTGCTTCCACCATACTGCAGGCAGTGTATTCCATAACCTAACTAATCAATATATATCTATCTTCTATTCCCTTGTTCCAATAGGACTCAGACTTCGATGATAGGTCCTAATGGATGAGAACACTGACATTCTTCCCCAGATAGCTGTGTGAAAATAAATTCTTACCTCGCATTTGCATGATGTACCTTATTTTTTAAAAGGTAATTCTCCTTTTTGTTCTTCAAGTTCAGTTGATGATGTCAACCACACTGAAACATAAATTTAGCTGTAAGTGAAAAAGTCCAAGTTTTTGACTGTCAAGAAACTGATCTAAGGATCCCCTTCATCTTGTCCCCAACCTACAGTTTCTCCCAAAACCATCATTTTCCCAGCCTTCATCTCTAATCTCCTACAATATCAATTAGGACAGTTCACAATCTGCTCCAATGCTAAACCTGACAATTATGGCATGGAACAATCCTTTTTCTTTGAATCCCCAACGCGCAGGTCCCAGCTGACATTTCCTACCATCAGCTATGACTCCTGGCCTGGTCAGACTGCCAATTTGTCTAGTTATTGATAGGAAATGCATACCCTACAGATTGTAACGATTTGAACTCAGAACACAACCCTCTCTGCACTCCTTCTGCCACCTTGAAATGTGGTGCTCAGTGGTATGATTGCCTTTAGTCAATAGTAAATGGAAGAATGATCACTTCATTTTCCAAGAGGCACAAATGGGAAAAGGGGACCTATTGAATAAAATGCAATGCGATTATACTCATTGTTCTATTGTTTCAGCTGTTAGTCAATCGACAGCCACAAGACAATGCACAACCGCAAGACTCCAAGGCTCAATTGCTGAATTTATTGAGTACAATTAGCTGTGGTACTTCCAGGCTAAAAAATTCAAAAAGAAAGACTGATCACTTGGATTAGACTAGGTGATGCGTATAGAAATCAAATAGAAAATGTGACAGTTACAAGGGTTACTAGAAAGCATATACAATGAAAATGCATACCTGTTTTGGTGTGGATATAAATATAGATCATCGTCTCCTTCAGGCTGAAGTTACGTTGAAACCAAAAACCTCAAAAATGGAAAAGAGGCGTAATCATTCAGACTTTGACATGGTGAAGGATGTAAATGACAGGATGTTAGGGTCAGTCCCTGGGTGAGATGTCCAAATTTGTTACGGCTTCAGGCGGGAGACCTCAAGCTATTAAGCACCTCGGTGCAGAGAGATGAACTCACTTCCTCAACTGGTCATAACAAGGTTAATTTTGAAATGATTCCTTCTCTTGTAAATATCTTTCTGCCAAATAAATGCATTTTTGACAAGAATCAGTTTGACCAGGCCTTTTTGAATTAACAGAAAAAGTGAGGTTTTTTTTACTATTAAACATGAGAAAAATTAGTAATCCAATAAACAGATTCGAAACAGGAGGCAAGTCCAAAAGTCCAAAAAGAAGTTAAAAAGAAATATATGGGTCAATCCTGAAATGGTTGTGATGAATAATGAGTTGAACATTGTGGCTGTTTCAGTGGATGTTACTGGTAGGATTGATGTTCATTATCAAATAGTTAATTTCAAGATTCCTGGTTTTGTAGTGTGATTGAAAGTCTTTTGTCCTGATTTCTTTCAGCAGTGGCTGACAGTTAGAGTCACAGTTAGAGTGAGAGAGTTGTTTTTACTTCATCTGCTGTGCAGTGGTTTTTCACAGTGCTGTAACGCTCATAGCACACTAGTCCACACATTATGATGGCCGCTCACGACCACACAGGCCAGGGTTGAAGCTTTCATTCAATCCTTGTCCCTGTGTATTCTTGAAGAGATGGTGGGTAGGGTGAGTGGTGATGGTGGCAGGAAACACAAATACATATCTCACCATATTCCTGACTCTTCTATCCATTATGTTCACATTCTGAGATACTCTCAGAGGATTACAAGTTCAGTTTATAAATCATTTTTTCTGTTTGAAACTTCTTTGATACCTCATCGGGTGTGAGATTCCAGAGTCTCTCTCTCTCTCTTTCTCTTCTTCTCTTTACAGGCTGACACAAAATCTAAACTTGCAGCCAACCTTTGGCTGTATGTCCTTTCCCAAATTAAAAAGAAAACACTTGTAATTAATGTTTGATTTGATCTGATTTGATTTGATTTATTATTGTCACATGTACAGAGATACAGTGAAAAAGAATGTTTTGCATGCTAACCAGACAAATCCTACCCTACATAAGTACAACAGGGTAATAGAACAGAATGCAAAATGTAATGTCACAGCTACAGAGAAAATGCAGAGAACAATCAATTCTATGTCCATTCATAAGTTTGATAAAAGCAGGGAAGAAGCTGTTCTTGCATTTGTTGGTATGGTTTTTCAAACTTTTGTATCTTCTGCCTGAGAATGGAAGAGAATATAACCGGGGTGGAAGGAGTCTTTGATTATGTTAGCTAGTTACCCGAGGCAGTGGGAAGTATAGATGAGTCAATGGAAGAAAGGCTGACTTCTGTGATGGACTGGGATGTTTTCACAACTCTTTCTAATTTCTTGTAGTCTTGGTCCAAACAGTTGCCATGTAAAGCTGTGATGTATCCGGATAGGATGCTTTCTATTGTACATCTATAAAAATTGGTAAGAGTAATTGTGAACATGCTGAACTTCCTTCGTCTTCTGAAGAGGTAGAGGTGTTGGTGTGCTTTCTTGAATGTAGCATCAAAGTGAATGGACCAGGACAAATTATTGGTGATATTTAATCCTAGGAACTTGTAAGTCTTCACCATCTCCACCTCAGCACCATTGATACAGATTGGGGTGTATCCTCCTCTCAGCTTCCTGAAAGCAATGACCAGCTCTTTCATTTTTCAGACATTGAGGGAGAGAGTTTGTCTTTATTACGTGCCACTAAGATGTCTATCTGCTTCCTGTATTCTGCCTCATTGTTGTTTGCGATCCGACCCACTAAGATGATGTCATCAGCAAATTCGTGAATGGAGTTAGAGCTGAATTTGTCCACACAATTGTGAATGTAGTAGAAGAAGAGTAAACCTTGCGGGGCACCAGTGTTGAATATTATTGTGGAGGAGGTGTTGTCATCTATCCTCACTGATTGCAATCTGCAGCTCACGAAGCTGAGGATCCAGTGGCAGAGGGGAGAGCAGAGTCCTAAGTCCTGAAGTTTGCAGATGAATTTGGCTGGAATGTGGCATTAACAGCAGAGCTAAAGTCAATGAATAGGACTCTGATGTAGGTGTTCTTGTTACCCAGATTTTCCAAGGATGAGTGTAGGGCCATGGAGATGGTGTCTGATGAACCTATTGTGATGGTAGGTGAATTGCATTGGATCAAAGCAGTCTGGTTTAATATTCTATCTGAGGTTGCAAATGGTGTTCCACTCTTAAAGTGAAAAAAAGAAGTATAAAATTCTCAGGAATGAGGAAACATTAAAAAAAAGGTCTCATAACAGGATTTAGAATATAAATGGAAAATATGACACTTTGCGACATGCTCTAAAGGAAATATTACCAAAATAGAAAGAAAAAGAGATAAGGAGTAGATGCCCTGTGAGATACTAACATTAATGATAGAAAAGGAAAAACAATAAACATCAGTATAACAAAGTTGAAAAGAAAATAAAGAATGCATGAGATTGGCAAGCTAACATGAAATGATATAAAAGCTTGCGGGATACAACAATGGAGTTGGAAAGAACTCACAAAATGGGAGTTACAGAAGGTGAAATCTTTGACTTATCAAAAAGAAAATGACAAGCATGAGCAAAAGGATCGATAGTAAATATAAAGGAATTGTGCGATGCTCCAAAATAAGAAACTCCTTAAGATGTAGCGGCAAATGATGATAAAACATTATATCAGAGATAAAGAATGTTTTGAAATGGTGCAGAAGAAAAGCTTCAGCAGAAAGAAAGTAATAACAGAATATCCACAATCCCTTGGAGAAACAGCATTGGAAATGATAACAGAAATATCTGAAGAAATATAGACAAATTGATACACTTCAAGTGATTTGAAACATTCGTTATTGGATAAGATTACATGGGATTCAGAGAAAGCTTGTCAATTGGATACAAAATTGGCTTGACATGAGGAGACAGAGGATAGTGGTGTAGGGTTGTTTTTTGGACTGGAGGTCTGTTACCAATGGATTCCTACAGGGATCCACTGTTGTTTGTCATTGATGTAAATGATTTGGATGAGAATTTTGCAGGCATGGTCAGTACGTTTGCAGATGACATGACAATTGGTGGTAGAGTGGACAGTGAAGAAGGTTATCTAAGATTACAAGGTGATCTTGACAATTAGTCCAATGGGTCAAGGAGTGGCACTTGGAGTTTAATTTGGATAAATGCGAGGTATTGCATTTTGGCAAAACAAAGCAGGTCAGGACTTACACAGTTAATGGTAGCGCCCTGGGTAGTGTTATTGAACAGAGACCTACAGGTTCAGGTATATAGTTGAAAGTTTTGAAAATTGCATCGTAGGTGGACAAGATGGTTAAAAATGTGATAACACTGTGTGGAGCTGAAGGAACACAGCACGCCAGGCAGCATCAGAGGAGCAGGAAAGTTGACGTTTCGGGTTGGGACCCTTCTTTTCTGATTGGAGAGAGTTCAGAAAAGATTTACCAGGACATTGTTGGGACTGGCAGGTTTGAGTTATAAAGAGAGGCTAGATAGGATGGGACTTCTTTCCCTGGAGCATAGGAGGTTGAGGGGTGACCTTGTAGAAGTTTATGAAATCATGAGGGGCATAGATAAGGTGAATAGTAAATGTCTTTTCCCTTGGGTGGGGGAGTTCAAAGCTAGAGGGCATATTTTTAGGGTGAGAGGAGAAAGATTTTAAAGGGATCTGAAGGGCAACTTGTTCACACAGAAGGTGGTTCATACGTGGAATGAACTGCCAGAGGAAGTGTTAGATGCAGGTACAGTTACATTTAAAAGACATTTGGACAGGTATATGAATAGGAGATGTTTAGAGGAATGTGGGCCAGACACAGGCAAGTTGGACTAGTTTTGTTTGGGAAATTTAGTCATCATGGACGAGTTGGTCTGCAGGGTCTGATTCCATGCCATATGGCTCTTTGATTCTATGACTCTATTACATATGGTCCATAGACTATGGAAAAGCATTTATTGTGTTTCTCACTAAAAGTTAGTTGATGTGTTGCTGAAATGTGACACTGACAGTAGATTTATCCAGAGCCTATATTGAGGTCCAACAGTGAGCACAGTGAGCAGAAGAGGACATTTTTTTCAACTGATGGGAAGAGCACCACAAAACTGTTATCAACTAAATTTTACCACCTGTACAAAGAACAAATACTTAGAGAACTGAAAATACTCCCAGGGATAAAAGTTGGAGATGAGAACTCAAAAAACTCACAGTATAACAATGCTCTTTGCAGAATCAAAAAAGGCCCTATATTAATGTCTCACACAGTATGAGAAGAGAGTGCTGATTGCTTGGCATGTGGAGGCATTGTCATCTAACACCAATTTGACGACGGTTACCTGCCAGCATAGTTCTTTGCATACATGAGATTATTTGGCAAATTTTGTCTAATCGTGGGATCACATCAAATGTTGCATGCTATTTTCAGTTTTGCAAGTGCACAGTGGTTGGTTACAGTCAGTCCAGTACCTTGTCTGTGCAAGGAACTGAAGGAACATGTTGTTTCATACGACCTGCAAAACCCAGCTGACATTGGAACTGCAATTCATATTACAATGTTATTCATTTATATGAATAGACAAAATACCTTTTTTGGCTTAATGGCATTCTGTTAGGGGTGAAAGCCACTCGTTAACATTGTCTTGTAGCAAAACGAAACAGTTAGTTTCAATTCCTGCTGAAAATATGGCAATACAATTTTTTTTTTCTTAATCTAAGGTAGATTTGGCACTTTTCATAACAGAAATAATGGCCTTCATTCCGCAAAAATTGAGAAGAGATATTTGTGGAGTTTGAACTTCACTACTCCCAATAATCTCACAACAAATCAACATCCGGTGAAGATGCTGAATCCTTTAAATTTCACCTGGCTCAAATATTGTGGAATTTGAATCAACTTGCAATGCAAAAACCTGGCAGCATTTGTGGGACCTCAATGCCAAACCTGATCCACACATCTGTAAACCTGACAAAAAGACAGGAATAGCCATTCTTACCAATGAAGACAATATCAACAAAACACAAAATTCTTAATATCAAGTTCAATTTCATATATTCTCTGAACCTGCAAACAAGCAGTTGTATGTTTGGAAGATGCTGTCTAAGGAACTTTGGTGGAAGCTTGCAATACATCTTGCAGGTGGTACACACTGCTGGTGCATTTAGATAAATCCATGTACAGACAGGGAAAAGAGGGATATGAACCATGTGCAGGCAAATGGGATTAGATAAGAATGACGTAATGAATGGCACAGATACGGTGTGCCGAAGGGACTATTCCTCTGCTATACTGTTCTATATTCAATGCTCTATGTACTGAGCATCATTGGCGGAGGGAGTGGATGGTTGTGGATGTGATGCCAGTCAAGTGTATTGCTTTGTCTTAGATGCTGTCAAGCTTTTTGAGTGTTGTTGGAGCTGTACTCATCCAGGCAAATGGGGAATATTTCATTACACTTCGGACTTGACCCTTGTCTCTTGTATGTAGCTTGTGATTGGCTGATAAAGCCACTGTTTTTGTAAAGCTAGTTCAGTTCAGTCTCTGATCGATGGTAACCCCAAGATGGTGACAATGTGAGATTCAGTTATGATTATGCCATTGAATGTTGAGAGGCGGTGGTTAGATTCTCTCTTGTCGGAAATGCTCATTGCCTGGCATATGTATTGTGTGAATGTTACTTGCTACATTTTAGCCCAAGTCTGGATATTGTCCAGATTTCACTGCATTCGGACATGGGCTGCTTCAGTATCCAACGAATTGTGAATACTGCTGAACATTGTGCAATCATCCATGAATATCCACACTTATAGAGAGAGTCATAGAGTTATACAGCACAGAAACACACTGTTCGGTCCAACTTGTACATGCCGACCAGATATCCTAAACTGATCTGGTCTCGTTTGTCAGCATTTGGCTCAAATCTCTTTAAACTCGCCCTATTCATATAACCATCCAGAAGCCTTTTAAAAGTTGTAATTGTATCCACCTCCCCCACTTCCTCTGGCAGCTCGTTCCATGCACGCATCACCCTCTGTGTGAAAAAGTTGCCCCTCAGGCCCCTTTTAAATCTTTTCCCTCTCACCTTAAACTACATTTTGGACTCACCTACCCTGGCTAATCACCCTATCCATGCCCTTCATGATTATATAAATCTCTATGAGGTCACCCCTCAGCCTCCAACGCTCTAGCGAAAAATGCCCCAACCTATTCAGCCTCTCCTCTTAGATCAAACCCTCCAATCCCAGTAAGATTCTTGCTAATCTTTCCTGATCCCTTTCAAGTTTAACAACATATTTCCTATGGCTGGGAGACCAGAATTGCAGACAGTATTCCAAAAGTGACCTACCCAATGCCCTGTACAACCGCAACATGAAGTCCCAACCCCTACACTTGATGCATTGACCAATGAAGACAAGCATGCCAAGTGTTTTCTCCACCACCCTGTCTACCTGTGACTCCACTTTCAAGGAACTATGCACCTGCACCCTTATGTCCATCTGCTCAGTAACACACCAGACGGCCCTACCATTAACTGTATGAATCCTACCCTGATGGGCCTTACGAAAATGCAACACCTCACATTTATTGATTAAACTCCATCTGCTGCTCCTCGGCCCATCGGCCCATCTGATCAAGGTCCCATTGTACTCTGAGGTAAGCTTCTTCTCTCTCTACTACACCACTAATTTTGGTGTCATCTGCAAACTTACTAACAATACCTCCTATGTTCACATCCAAATCATTATATAAATGATAAAAAGCAGTGGACCCAGCATCAATCCTTGCAGCACACTGCTGGTCAAAGGCCTTCAGTCCAAAAATCAATCCTCTACCACCACCATCTGTCGCCATCTTAAGTCAATTTTGTATCCAATTGGCTAGCTTCCCCAGATTCCATGTGATCTAACCTTGCTAATCATCTACCATGAAAAACTTTGTTGAATGCCTTGCTGAAGGCCATGTAGATAATAACTACTGCTCTGCCTTCATCAATCTTCCATGTCACCTCTTCCAAAAACTTATTTAAATTAGTGAGACATGATTTCCCATGCACAAAGCCTCAGAATTCCTTCCAAAAACTTACTCATCACTGACGTCAGTCTCAGTGGTCTATAGTTTCCTGGCTTTTCTTTACCACCTTTCCTTATTAATGGCACCACTTTAGCCACCCTCCAGTCTTTCAGCACCTCACCCCTGGCTGTCAATGATACAAATATCTCAGCAAAGGGCCCAGCAATCTCTTCCATGGCTTCCCAAAAAGTTTTGATCTTATGATGGAGGGAGAGTCACTGTTGAAGCAGCTGAAGATGCTTGAGCTTTCAACATTGTTTTGAGAAATTGTTTTGAGAAACTGCTGCAGAGACTTCCAGCAACAATTTTATGTTGTGCCAGGTATGACTCCAACCGTCAAAGTATTTTCCCCCTGACTCCCATCAGTCCAGTTTTAATAGGGCTCCTTGATGCCACATTTAGTCAAATGCAGGCTTCCAGTCAAGTGCTATCACTCTCACCTAACCTTTGGAATTTAGTTATTTTCTCCATGTTTGATGAAAGGCTGTAAAGAGGTCAGGAGCTGAGTGGTTTTGTGGAACCCAAAGTGGGCATCACTAAGTAGGTTGTTGCTGAGCAGGTGCAACTTCATGGCACTGTTGACCACATCTTCCATCACTTTACTGATGATCAAGAGTAGGCTGATGGGACGGTAGTTGGCTGGTCAGATTTACTCTCCTTATTGTGTACAGGACATACCTGGGCAATTTGCCACATTGTTGGATAAATACCAGTAATTGTAGCTGTGTTGAAACACTTTGTCTAGTGGTGTGGCAAGTTGTGGAACACAAGTCTTCAGTACTATCACCAGAAAGTTGTCCAGGCCCACAACCTTTGCAATATTCAGTGCCTCCTTCCCTTTCTTTGGAAACATATGTGGTGAATCAAATTGGTTGAACATTGACATTTGTGAGGTTGGGGACTCTGCAGGAGGCTGAGGGGAATCATCTTTTAGTACTTCTGACTGAAGAATGGTTTGAATGCTCCAGCATTATTCATTGCACTGATGCGCTAGATTACATCATCATTGAGGATAGGGATGTTTGTGGAGCCTCTTCCTGAAGTGATTAAGAGCAGATTCTTGAAAGATTTAATTGTATCCCAGAGCTGTTTTAACCATGCTGTCCGAATGTGGATGTGCATCAGGAAACATAGATTCTACAGACCAAAACCCTGTTGTGAACTTTGTGCACCAAAGGATTTGTTGGAAAATCAAGCAAGTAGGTTGGTGTGGGAAGGCAATGGCCTAGTGATATTATCACTGTTAATCTGGGGACCCAGGTTCAAATCCTGCCACGGTAGATGGTGGAATTTGAATTCAATAAAATATCTGGAATTAAGAATCTAATGATGACCATGAATCCATTGTCGATTGTTGGGGGAAAAACCCCATCTGGCTCACTAATGCCTTTTAGGTAAAGAAAGTGCCACCTTTATCTGGTCTAGCCTACATGTGACTCCAGACCCACAGCAATGTGGTTGACCCTGAACTGCCTTCTGGGCAATTAGGGATGGGCAATAAATACTGCCTAGCCAGCAATACTCTCATCCCATTAACAATTTTTTTAAAAATTACAGGATTGTTTGCACATCAACATTAATCAATGAAATGTCCTGTACAGCCCCACCTATTCCATGTCTGAAATTCTGACATGGAAGCACAGAGGAGCATCCATACCAGGAATGCAAATTGTAAAATCAGCCATTTTCCTCAAATCTTGTGTATTGTATCCACTGCACCCAATGTGGCATACTCTACATTGGAAAAACCAAACGCAGACTGGGTGACCGCTTTGCAGAACACTTCTGCTGTGTGCACAACGTGACCTCAAATTTCCAGTAGTCAGTCATTTCAACACAGCGTTCTGCTTGCATGCCCACTTGTCTGTCCTCAGCACTCTGCAGTGCTCCAGTGAATCACAGTGCAAACTGGAGGAACAACATCTAATCTTCAGACTAGGCACTTTACAACCTTTTGGACGTAATATTGAGTTCAACTCCTTCAAATTGTCAACCAACTCCCATTTCTTCCATTTCTTTTAGCTTTGCTTGTAACATTCTCTGATACCGTGTCCTCTCTCCCCTCCCTCCACACCAGTGGGACTGTCTTCCCTTTCAATTTTCTGGCAATGAGACAAGCCATTGTTCTGCCACTCTCACATTCCAATCACTTAATCTGAACTATTGGCATCTTTTCTCCACCAGTACTCTACACCCAACAGCACAACAATCCCCCACCCCAACTATGGCAATAAATGTTGTTCCCACGCACACTTCACTTTAGCTCTGAAGAAATCATCTAGACTCAAAACATCAGCTTGCTGTCTCTCCTTGGATGCTGTTTAACCCGTTGTGATCTTCAGCATTTGCTGTTTTCAGAACCATCAGAGGCAGTTGTCCCTATGTTTCAAGGATGACAGCTATTCAGGTTTGTGAATTTCTGCCGTACGGGTTCGCATGTGTCTGAAAAGTCTGATTCTGGATTCACAGATCATTGTGTACAAGAAGCAGGATGACTGAAGGGACAGTGGGATCCAGAGAACAGGATTTAAATCCTTTGATTTCCTTCTCTGTCGTCACTATGCGTTAGGGTGTTGGGACTCACCTTTAAGGTATTGGGACTCACCGTTAAGGTGTTGGGACTCCAAGAGCGTAATGCAATTTAATGGATAAGTTGTTACCATTCAGACCATTTAGTAGCAAACTCCTACCAGTCATTGAGGGCAATGCCGTGCATAGCCTAAAAGTCCGTTAGAAGCATTTTTTTTTGCCTGTGTTGGCCAGTTTTGAACTGAAAGAAGGGGATTGGTGCGAAAGACCCACCTGTACGGTGTTGCCAGTTCATCATCAGGAATTTTGTCTGTTTATGTGCTGATCTGATTTCAAGGAGGACAGTCGCATTCGTTAGACAGTCCTCCGACTGAATTAAGAGGATGCAGCAGAGGCAATGCTAATTGAGTTTCTCTCCAGCACTTACATGTCACCGATACACAATCCAGATTCACTGCTGTACAGGCATGTGTAGATGATGCAAAGGCTGTACAATAAGCCTTTTGTTGGCTTGTGAATGTCATTGATGTTGACATTTACCGAAGCGATTGGTAGAAGGCTGAGCTGGAATAATTGATCCAGAATCTCATTGGCAATGAACATATTTAGAGAGAGGTGGCAGACAAGGCTCAACATGGCTCAATTTTTCTAGAGTCCCTCCAATATAAGTAGTGGGATAGTTAGCTGTTTTGTTTAGGCATCATCCAAAAGCAGGTCAAGCATCTTTTATGCAGAATTTAAAGCTATCAAAAGTGACATGCAAATCTAGTGCAGTGTGTGCAACAGCACTGTAGATGTTTATCTACTATAGATCATGTATGCCAATGGAGGTCAGCATAGTTTTGGCATGAAGGTAATTGAGGTGAGAGTTTTCCATCTAGATGGTGTTTAATACTCAGACCAGAGGGCAGCTGACCTTTGATGAGTTATATACCCATTGGCAAGTATATTGTAAATTTTATAGGCTATCACATAACTTAGGTTGACCCTAGACCCTAAGCTTATGTTGATCCTAGATGTTAATTTTGAAGCCATATGTTTCAGATTCCCCAGTCAATTCACTTAAAAGTCCCATTGATTCCTGGGAGGCAACTTTGATGAGTTTTAATTTGCAAACTGACTTTGCTGTGCCGTAACTTGATCTTTCAATGTCAACTCACTTTAAATTAAATGTTATTGCTGAAGAGCTGGATACACATACATTGTCTTTCAGTTGGAAATGTTTGGTGCACTTCCAGCACTGATTTTAGAGGTGAAGCTGTGATTCTGTCCCACTCACAGAAATAATTGATCAAAGCATTCAGGAGAAATGTCTTTAACCAGACACTGGTAATGATGGAATTTGCTTTCATGTGGAGTAATTTAAATCAGTAGCTTAGGTAAATTTAAAATAAATTAAACAAGTACATGAGAGCAAATAATCTGACGTTATACTGATAAGGTCAGATGAAGTAATGTGGCAAAAAATGCATGTGGAACATAAATATATAGTATAAGTCAGTCTGTTCTGTGCTGTAAAATCTCTACCGTTTTATGTAAATATACAACGGTATAGTTTGATTCTTCAACCATTACGTCCTAGCTGAAATATTCCTGTGATTTTTGACTTTTTCTTTTCTCTTTTTACTCGTGTTTACTTTTTTCTGAAGCATTTCTCCACACCCACACAAAAGAAATACAGTACCAAAATGAGAATAATTGTACAGCTTCACATGACATCACATCAGTGACTGTGCAGTGTTCTGAAAACACAAAGACAGTTACCAATTACATTAAAAGCCTTTTTGCTTTCTGAAGTTCAGGGGACATTTCTTCTATAGCTCTTACATCTCTGCAGGTTATAATATTAAAATGATCAATTTACAAATAGTTGCAGTTGCATTTCCACTCAGTGTTCAATTTTTGCTGCCATTACGAGCATCATATTTGTTTCCCAATGTGATCTTTTCCCGAATGGTGTAATTTAGCTTGTAACACAATTTGAAAGGGTTGGCACCAGGGACATTTATTTGGTTGGAAATCATAGATTCCACCCTGATGGTGTTATACCAGTGCCCAAATCATAGGTATACCCTAGGGGCAACTCTCCTCACCAATCACCATGTGTTTACAGAGTGCCCACTGGCAGCAACAGCTGCGGCCACGAGGACCAGATCTAATCCTAGACCTTCCACACCAACCAGCCCTCCCACCAAGGCTTGTCTGACTGACCCTAGTTACCCTGCCCTACTAATTTCGTATCCTGTGGCCTCCCAGCATGGTCCAATTCTCAAGATCCTCATCCTGAAAGACCCAAAGAATCTCAATGGCAGAGAGGGATTTCCTGATTTGGATACAGTCCCATCAGGGCTTCTGGATGGCAACAGTGGGATTGGCACTGGTCTCTAGTCAGTGGATGGGGGTATCACTATGGCAATTAAATACAGTCCACTTCCAATGTCTTTCTTTCTCCAAAGGTGATTCCTGAGTTGTTCCAACACTTCTGATTTATTTTGGATTTTTAACACCTCCGGTGTTTTGCTTTGTTTTAATATTAACATAGTTTTTGATTTGAGTCACATCTGTTGACTTCTTGAAAATATCTAATGAGAAAGAATACCTTATTTCAGAGGCTTTCCAGTGGGACATACTCAACTCCAGACCCCTTTAGGCTAATTAGAAATTGCTGTTGTCCGCTCTGTCTGCAATTATCTCAGAAATGCAGCCAAACATTTTTTCTCTAAAGTTAATGAGTTTGATCTTACATGAACAGTTAATTAAGGTATCTGCCAGAAAAGAAAATTCTAATCCTTTTTGCTTTCCTGAAGGCACTGATCATTATCACTTGCAATCCCCATGGAATTAGTATCCCTGCAAAGGTGACAACAAATGGCCCGCTGTCCATATCCAAACTGAGATGTTGTCATTCTCATTTCTTTGGAGAAAATCTAATGCAGGTGACTGGAGTCACCTAGAATTTCATGACACAAAAGCAGTTCACTCAACACAAGAGGTTATGATCTGCATGGGCCCTCTTCATGTCGTACTTCATTTCACCTTCCCAAACTTATTCTACCATCGCTTTCTCCCTCATGCATCTTCCCCTTCCAAACACCCATGTCAGAATCTAAGCAATAACAGGGAAAGTACAGTTGAAAGTATGCAGCAGAGTTGGGTGAATTCTCAGTTCCACAAACCTGACCCAAAAACAATGCTCTGATTTTCGTTCTGGGTGTGTGAAGGTGTTGTACGGAAGGAATCATGCCAACTGCCTTCAGAAAGAATGCAGAGGTGGGCTGTGAAATAGACCTACCTCAGTGATTGGGGACCATGTTGCAGTTTTTTAAAGAAAAATAAAATGAGAGAAGCAGCAATTTAGCCTTCACACCCCCTCACCCCAAACACTCCCAATGCCCCATCCATGAAAACCAATGCCACTTGGAGTCTCCCTAAGCACACTCTATGACTTTATGTAGCCCCAATTCCAATATTTGCACCTCTAACCATTTTTCATGGTTCCTTAGTAACCCTATGACAACCTGACAACCTAACCCCCTCCACCATCGCCTTTGGATTATTATCGCTCTCAAGCCAATGTAGTCTCAGTTCAAATCAACTGATGTCTCCCCTTTTGTTTTCTATTCATTCGTGGGATGTGGGCGTCACATTTCTTGCCCATCCCTAGTTGCCCTTGAGAAGGTGGTGGTGAGCTGCCTTCTTTAACCCCTGCATTCCTCCTGCTGTGGATTGACCCACAATGCTATTAGGGAGGGATTTCCAGGATTTTGACCCAGCGACAGCGAAGGAGCGGCGATATATTTCTGAGTCAGGATGGTGAGTGACTTAGACGGGAACTTGGAGGTGGTGGTGTTCCCATATATCTGCTGCCCTTGTCCTTATAGATGGACATGGTTGTGGGTTTGGAAGGTGCCGTCTGAGGATCTTTGGTGAATTTCTGCAGTGCATCTTGTAGATAATACACACTGCTGCTACTGAGCGTCGGTGGTGGAGGGAGTAAATGTTTGTGGATGTAGTGCTTATTAGAAACTTGCATTTATATTCATAGTCCCATTCCAAAGAATTTATAAGCACTGGGAACTATCGATCAAAATGTGAACTGACAGGCACCCCCACTTTAATGATGATAAATTAAGATCAATCATTTAGCAATAAACATTGAGCTTACGTCAACAGATAACTGAAGTAACAGGCATTGAAATTTGAATATTTTTTCAGAAGGTTCTTTTGCCAAATATTTAAAGTGCCCGAGATTTAAATGCCTTGACATCTTGAGAGCTCCTTTTACAGTTCCAATGAGTTTGACAGTTCCAATGAGTTTATCCATACGAAAAAAAATCGAAAGGGAATTTAATCTCTCCTAAGGAGGACCTTATTTCTCTCAAAGGCTATCTCATCTCTTCTAAAGATGTCTTTGAACCATATCCAAAATGATACCATACCTCTCCAAAAGGGAACCATAACTCTGTAAAGGACTCTTTTAAGAGTAGACTGGCTCCTTTAAGGTCTTAAGTGTTAAAGTGTGGTTGAAAATCCCCTGAAGAAAATTTGATACAAATCCTCAAGCCAGCTGCACTTTAACATGTGCAGTTGTCTTTGTGAACTTTGGTTATCCAATATATAACAAAATCTCATTCCCCAAAACCCCAGTGAAAATGGCGAGTGCTGGTTTCGTGGGTGGAACTTTTGGATTCAGACCTCAAACACCATTTTGGCTAAATTCGGGACTGTCTCCATCTGCATGAAAATTCAGGCCAAAATATTTAGTTGTTTAAGTAGCTTACTAATAAAACCATGAGACATGGAAACACAAGCAGGCAATGTGGCCCATTGAATCTGCTTCAACATTCAATGAGATCATGGCTGATCTGATAATCATTAACTCTACATTCTTACCTTTTCCCCATATCTTTGATATTCTTATTAATTACAAATCTATCTCAGCCTCGAATATACTTAATAACCCAGTCTCCACAACACTCTGCAGTAAAGAATTCCACAGATTCACTACTCTCTGAGAGAGAAAAATAAACTTTTCATTTCTGTCCTTACTGGTTGACCCCTTACTCTGAGATTTTGCCATCTGGCCCTAAATTCTCCCACAAGGAAAAATGCCCTCTCTATATCTTCCCTGTGAAGGACCCTAGCAATCTTATATGTTTCTACAGTCACTGCTCATTCTTCTAAATCCCATTAGTATAGGCCCAATCTACTCAATTTCTCCTCATAAACCTAACCCTCTGTACCTGGGATCAATCAAGTGAATGTTCACTGGACAGACTCCAATGACTATATCTGTAGGAACATAGCAATGGGAAGAAACCATTCAGCCCCTCCAGCCTGTCCCACCATTCAAGAGAACATAGTTGACTTGTGGCCTAACCTGCTTTTTGGCCCATATCCCTTAATACCTTTGCTTAACAAAATAATTACCTATCTCAGATTTAAAATTAACAACTGATATAGCATTAATAATTTGTGAAGGAGGGTTCCAAAACTCTACCACCATTTGTGTGTAGAAATACTTCCTAGCATCTCTCCTAATGGTCTGGCCCTAATTTTTAGACTATGCCCTTTCGTTCCAGAATCCCTAACCAGTGGAAATAATTTATCTATACCTACGTTGTGTTTCTTTGTTAATGTCTGCAGATACTTTGATCAGATCATGCCTCACCTCCCAAATTCTAGAGAAAACACGTCTAATTTGTATAATCTCTCTCATAGCGCACCTGCTGAAATCTAGGTATCATTTTCGAAAACCAACATTGTACTCCCTCCAAGGCCAATATATCCTTCCTAAGGTGTGGTGCATAGATCTGCTCACCATACTCCTAGTGGTGTCTAACCAGGGTTTTGCATAGCAGCAGCATAAATCTGTGTCATTGCACTCTCCTTAGATAAGAGGCCAAGATTGTTCTCAGCTGTGTATTCTAGCTGTGGCCTGATTAGGGCGTTGTAAAATTTTAGCAAAACCCCTTATTTTTATATTCCATTCCCTTTGAATTATAGACCAACATTTTATTTGCCATCTTAATGACCCGTTGAACTTGTATGCTAACTTTCTGTAACTTATACAATGAGGACTCTCAAATCACTCTGAGATGCAGCTTTCTTCAATCTTCCTCCATTTAAATAATATGCAGATCTTCAATTCTTCCTGCCACAGTACTCATCTCACATTTTCAAACATTTTGTTCCGTCTGCCAAATTTTTACTGATTCATTTAATCGTCTATATCACTCTGAAGGCCTTTGTGTCAACAACATCACTTGCCCTCCCACCCATTTTTGTGTCATCTGATAGTTTATGCTACTTGTGTTAAGTTCAAGCTGTAATTGTCATCTCTCAATGTTTTCTACACATTAGTCAGGCTGGAATGGCTTGGCAGCAATTCTTAAGAAATGCAGGTAGAGATTATTTCCAATGCTGTATGCTTTTACAAAGACATTTCAATTGGCTTTGAAGTGCTTCTGGATGTTCTGAAGTTGTGAAAGGTGCCGATGTCGCTCCATCCACCGCCTCCACAGCCAGCACCTCCAGAGGAGACAGTAGCACCCAGACCTGCTGGGTCTTCACCATCCCCCCAGACCTTCCCCTCACTAAGGACGATCAGTCCTCAGTAAAGGACTCACCTTTATCCCCCTCCACTCTAACATCAACGAATACCGCTCATGCTTGGATGTTGAACAGTTTTCCCGCCGCCTCTGCCTCAGCGCTTACTTCTTTAATCGTGAGCTTAACCCTCCCTCTACTGATCCCTTCTCCCACCTCCAACACACCCCCTCCTCCTGGACACCACCCCAAGGCCTCCTACCCTCCCTCGACCTCTTCATCTCCGACTGCCGTCAAGACACCAATCACCTCAATGTTTCCACCCCTCTCACCCATTCCAACCTCTCCCCCACAGAACGTGCAGCCCTCCGCTCCCTCTGCTCCAATCTCAACCTCACCATAAAACCCGCAGACAAGGGAGGCGCAGTTGTAGTATGGCGCACTGACCTCTACGTCGCCAAGGCCAGGCGCCAACTCTCCAACACTTCCTCCTACCACGCCCTTGATCATGATCCCGCCCCCGACCATCAAAACATCGTGTCCCAAACCATCCACAACCTCATCACCTCAGGTGACCTCCCACCCACAGCCTACAACCTCATCGTTCCCCGACCCTGCATCGCCCACTTCTATCTCCTTCCCAAAATCCACAAACTTGACTGCCCTGGTCGACCCATTGTCTCCGCCTGCTCCTGCCCCACCGAACTTATCGCCACTTATGCCGACTCCATTTTCTCGCCTTTGGTCCAGGAACTCTCTACCTACATCCGTGATACCACCCACGCCCTCCACCTCCTCCAGAACTTCCAATTCCCCAGTCCCCAACACCTCATCTTTACCATGGACGTCCAGTCCCTATACACCTGCATTCCCCAAACGGATAGCCGAAAGGTCCTCCGTTTCTTCCTGTCCCGCAGGCCCGACCAGTCCCCCTCCACTGTCACCCTCATCCGCTTAGCCGAACTCGTCCTCACCCTTAACAACTTCTCCTTCAATTCCTCCCACTTCCTACAGACAAAGGGGGTGGCCATGGGTACCCGCATGGGCCCAAGCTATGCCTGCTTCCTTGTAGGATACGTGGAACAAACCCTCTTCTGAAGCTACACTGGCCCTATCCCCTACCTCTTCCTCCGTTATATCGATGACTGTATCGGCGCTGCCTTGTGCTCCCACGAGGAGCTCGAACAGTTCATCCACTTCACCAACACCTTCCATCCCAACCTTAAGTTCACCTGGACCATCTCTGATACCTCTCTCTCCTTCCTGGACCTCTCTGTTTCTATCTCTGGCAACCACCTGGAAACTGATATCCATTTCAGTCCTACCAACTCCCACAGCTACCTAGAATACACCTCCTCCCACCCACCTTCCTGCAAAACTGCCATCCCCTATTCCCAATTCCTTTGCCTCCACCACATCTGCTCCCAAGATGAGGCATTCCACTCCTGGACATCCCAGATGTCCTTGTTTTTCAAGGACCGCAACATCTCCTGCACAGTGGTCGAAAACACCCTCAGCCATGTCTCTCATATTTCCCGCAACTCATCCCTCACACCCCCACCCCGCAATAACAACCAAAACAGAATCCCCCTCGTCATCACGTACCACCCCACCAACCTCCAGATCCAACGCATCAACCTCTGACACTTCCACCATCTGCAATCCGACCCCACCACCAAGGACATTTTTCCCTCCCCACTCTTATCTGCTTTCCAGAGGGACCACTCTCTCCGTGACTCCCTTGTCCGCTCCACACTCCCCTCCAGCCCCACCATCCCCAGCACTTTTCCCTGCAACTGCAGGAAGTGCTACATCTGCCTCTACACCTACCCCCCCACCCCCATCCCAGGCCCAAAGAAAACCTTCCACATCAAACAGATGTTCACCTGCACATCTGCTAATGTGATATACTGTATCCACTGTTCCCGATGTGGCCTCCTCTACATCGGGGAAACCAAGGGGAGGCTTGGAGACCGCTTTGTGGAACACCTACGCTCAGTTCACGACAAAAGACTGCACCTCCCAGTCGCGAACCATTTCAACTCCGCCTCCCACTCCTTGGACGACATGTCCATCCTGGGCCTCCTCCAGTGCCACAACGATGCCACCCGAAGGTTGCAGGAACAGCACCTCATATTCCGCTTGGGAACCCTGCAGCCCAAGGGTATCAATGTGGGCTTCACAAACTTCAAAATCTCCCCTACCCCCACCGCATCCCAAAACCAGTCCAGCTTGTCCCCGCCTCCCTAACCTGTTCTTCCTCCCACCTATCCCCTCCTCCCACCTCAAGCCGA
>NC_063337.1:78846914-78878729 GCF_021869965.1 Rhincodon typus
CCCTAACTCCCCACCTGCACTCACCTTTACTGGCTCCATCCCCGCCTCCTTGACCTGTCCGTCTCCTCTCCACCTATCTGCTTCTTTATCCATCTTCCATCCGCCTCCCCCTCTCTCGCTATTTATTTCAGAATCCCCTTCCCCTTCCCCATTTCTGAAGAAGGGTCCAGACCCGAAATGTCACCTTTCCTGCTCCTCTGATGCTGCTAGGCCTGCTGTGTTCATCCAGCTCTAAGCCTTGTTGTCTAAAGAAATGTAAGTTCTTTAAAAAAGCTTCCTTAAGTTTCCCTGTGTTTTTTTTTTGCAATCTATCCATTTGAATCCTTTTACTTGGTTTGCCCCACAGGCTTTGCATTTTCAAGTTTCCTGGTTTTACACTTCCCATTGTACTTAAGGTATTTTGAAACAATATAGAAAATACAAATATACGTAACTGCATTACATGATAAAGAACAAAGTGAGGCATCTGTTAATTTTGAAAAGTTCAGTTGAGAATTTCAATAGTGTGTGAAGACAACTGAAGTGGGGAGCACTAAGTGGTGGAGGAGGGGTTGAGGGCAGGCTGGAAATGTGGGATTTGCTACTGCATTCAAAGACAAAAATGTTAGGCGCATGGTCTCTAGGTAAAGCTATTACACTGGGCTCAAGATCAATGGCCCCACTGATCAGAGAAACATCTGGCCCAATTGCAGCTAAGACAGCTGAACAGACACGAGGCACAGCAGTAAAGATGCTTTACTTTGCAGATGTACAGATGCTGTGAACCTTACTCCGATCCTTTCCAACTAGAATTGCTTTCTGAACAGCCTGTCCTTTTGCAGAAACAAAACAATGACTGGTCTCTGGTTGCTACTTAGCTGTTGCTGATTTCAATGTAACTGTCATTTGCTACATTGATGGCTTCAACCAAGGCAAAACATTTCTGTCACTTTACTGCTGAGACTGCTGTAAAGTGACTGTTCACATCTTTCAATTTTCACCTGTCTCCAGAGACCACACAGAGGTACATACAGAGGAAGAATCGATAACATTGCTGGACTAGTAATACTGAAAACATAAGTTTGAATCTGACCATGGCAGATGTTTAAATTTAAACTCTATAAAACTCTAGAATTAAAATGCACTGTTGGTGATTATAAAAACCTATCTGGCTTACTAATGCCTTTCAGGGAAGGAAGTCTGCCAAACATCCGCTCTACATGTGACTCCAGACCCACAGCGTCATGGGTCGCTCTTAGCTACCCTCCAAAGTGACCTATCACATCATTTAGTTAGGACAAAAAGGATGAACGAAGGATAAATGTTATCCTAGTCAGCAATGCCTACATCCCATGAGCAAATTTTTAAAAATGTGTCTTGTGACACTAATATCCATGACAATCACAACTCCAATTCCAGCCTTCTCCTTAATCCATGGATAAGACATTACATCTTAGCTCTGGTAATCAATGGTCATCTGGTCTCAACTGCTCATTGCACTTTCTAATTATTCCCTTAATTGACAGTGTCTGAGTTGGTGCCTGAAAGTGTTGCAGGTAAAAGGGATTGGCTGGGGCGGTTGGGGGTGCAGGGTTGGGGGGACAGCTGCATAGTGAAGCTAAAGCAGCTCAAAATTGTGAAATTCCTCACACTTCTCTGCATCACTATCATACTAATATCTCTCAGGAGAACAACTTTCCTAAGTGCATACTGTTATCATTTTAATCTTCCTACAGACTCTGCCCCAGTCCCATCAATTCATTAATCACCTGTATCTGCAGGTTAGGATGATGGAAGATTTAAATAGGTGAGCTGAATCTCCTCTGGACTAAGGAAGGAGAGGAAAGAGTTAGGAACTGTGTATGGGGATGTGGGGCCAGGAGAATGTTGGAGGTGCTGTGGGGACAGAGTGTGTTTTGTGTTACTTTAGTGGGTTTCCAGATGGATGCTCAGTTATTGGCATCAGATGAGTAACTCAGCATTTCATCTGATGCTGGTAATCTACCACAGACCTTCTAATCTCCACAATAATATTTACTTGAGTGTTTGCATTTGCTTTCAAAGGGATGAGACGTTTGAATGTAGGAATTTCTTTCCCCAACTCCGGCTCCAAGCCACCTAAGTGGCCTTCCTTGGATAGATTTCATGGAGTTGTGAATATAATGATGTTGACGATGTGTTTTGGCAGATCTCTGTTGTGCAAGATAAGGAAGTAGAGCTTGCCCTTAACACAGTGAGAATTATTTGTGTAATTGTAATGTTATTTGAAGGAGGAGATGTGTGAGTTGTGTGCAGGTTGAATAAGTCAGGAAAAGTGAGTGAGTACATAATCTTTCTGCATTGTCATGCCTTTGAACCTATCATGGCACCGTTCTGTAGCTGTGGAGGAAAGGGAGTTTGCTATCTGTACCACTGCAATCTCCTTTTACACAGCACATGCATGTCAACTGTCTTCACTCTCAGGCAAAACCTGGAGGTCTTTATTGCTGATGTTCTGTCTTCTTCTTCAAGATGGTTGCCTGTCCAGTTGCTCCCTGGACACAGAAACTAATTACGCAATCATCCATTTGCTGATGTACTCCAAAAATACTGGTGGAATGTGGATGTATTAATTTGAAAAAGAAAGGAAAGATTACAGCACCTTGACTGCCTTTCAAGCTTGTCATCCCAGGATCCTGATGAAGAAATTCAATGGAACACTGCCTCTAAAGATTGCCCGTATAGGAGACTGCGGTACCGCCTATTAACTTGTCTATCCTTAGACCGATTGAGATCCTTAATTGTTCAATTCAGTAGCAATTAATGTGCTTAGTATTCCTTAATTATTATAATACATTGGACATCAGAAGGCAGATGACAATGGAAGAGCGCCAAAGTTAGTAAAAGGGTGGAAGGACAGGGAACATACCTTTTGAAGAGAGCTCTGTGCACAGTAAGGTCATACTCTCTCTTAGTACCTCTCCACATGACTTCCAAAACACGCTCCTACATTCTCGTTCACCACTCCCCTTTACGATCAGTCTCTGTCTGAAAAAGTCTGACTTAACTATCTTCAGAATCCATGTTGGCTTCAAACTGGGTCTCCTTGGGCTGCCATTCAGCAGCCTCCACCAATCTGTTCCAATGCTACTAGGACCTGCAAGAGCTGCCATCTCTCGAAGGCAGGACATCATGTCTCTAAGGTGCAGAAGTCTCGCTCTCAGGTATTTAAGGCCACACATACTGTAATATTGCTGTGGTCAGATTTATTTAAGCTGATCAGTTTCCAATTGTTTTTTCTCAGCTGGGGTCTGGAGGAGTTGGTGGGATGGGGGAATGAGTCAAACTGTATGCCTGCATAAAAATGTCAGTGGATAATTACCTGATAAGTGGGTTGACACAGGAGCATTTCCAGGAAATCTATAGGTCACTCCCTTTGCAGCTTACTGTCAAATGCAACTATTTGCTTAAGACAGCAATGGTACTGTTAACCATCACAGGTCATTATTTTTCTATGGACCTTGATATCACATTGCAGTGTTGTTGCTCTCTCCCTGCTCTTGAACATCCTTTGTTTATGTGTGCCTCAATCTCCTTTCACCTGGCACTTCTTAAGTGGTCATGGCTGCCACATCAAGAACGAAAGCCATTTTATTTTTGTCATCCTGTGAGAATAAGTATGTTCATGTACAGCCAGCTGTAAGTTGGATTTATACACAGAATTCTGATTAAGAATGGCAAAATTGTCTGCTTCAAGGTGATAAGCTCTATTTAATAAGCTTAACTGCTGTTTATCCAGCAGATTCACAAATCTGCTTTAGCAGCTAAATCTTGTGTCAGTCGGTAAATTTTCATTCATAACAGATGAATGATTCCATGCATCTAGGCATACCATTCCCAGATGTTGCAGACAGAAAGGTCAAGAGCTTCATTAAGAAGTATAAGACAAAAACTTCAGAGACATATCAAACAACAGACAGAAGCACAAAGCAAAACCTGGAATTAAGCTCAGCAGCAGATAAAAGTTATGGTAGCAAGAAATTCTTGCTAATTCTATAACAGTAAGAGGACTGCCAGAAAACAACTGAGACCTTAATAAGCGCTAATGAGCAAATATTGAAGGTGAACAGAGAATGTTTTGTGTAATTAACAATACTTGAAGTTTTCATAATAGTAATATGGCCTCAATTAGCAGAGATAATCCAAGGTAGATTATGGATTCTGCTTCACAAGAGGGAAACTGTTGAACAGTATTAATGAATGGACACAAATGGATAGATTTGATTTATTCTACTGTAAAAACAAAGAGTAGAGAAGAAATTTATGAGTGATGAAGGCTGTGGCAGTCACATTGGATTGTAAACTAGATGACATAGAGACCTTATTCAAAAAAATGATTGTAACCTATTAAGTTTTATGTCAGTGTACAGATTAGGAACAATTATCAGAAGAAAAAAAAATAGTTTTACGTATAAGTTAACAAGCTACTGAAAAACATATCAAATTACATGGAGTCACCAGCACAGAAACCGATCATTCTTCCTTAATGATTTACATGGGTGTTTATGCTTCACACCAGGTTCCTCTCATTCCTCTTTGTTTAACGTTATCCCAAAACTTTTGTATTCCTTTCTTCCTCAAGTATTTATCTGGCTTCCATTTTAATGTCTTCTATGTTGTTGTACTCATTAAATGGTAAGTTCCACATTTTTTACCACTCTTTACATAAATACATTTATTCTGAAGTCCTGATTGGACTAAGAAGATACCATTTTATATATGTGACTCCTAGTTTTGGTGTCCCCAACTAATAGAAATGTCAAAAGGCCTTTTAGTCAAAGAATAAAAACTGGCACTAAAGCATTTTTCCTTACATCCCTTAATGCCTTTGGTTAACAAAATCTAGGAGTGCCTGATGTAAAGTTGACAAATGACCCAACATCCAATATGGCATACAGAAGAGATTCACTCAAAAAAGACCTGGAATTAATCCTTATAGAGACTTGGATTATCATTGTCTTTAAGCTCTTTGTCAAGATGTCACTCTTGAGCTTTCTTTTCCAGGAGACCTAGACTGAACACATTCAAGTAGTTTATTTTTCTGTCAAGTAAAATGTGAGGTGTTTCGCTATGATAAAAATTTCACTAATGTTATGAGATGCTCAATGAAGAAATCTTGGTACTACTTTTTATTTGGTTTGAAGATTTTCTTAGCATTTTTTTTACTCTTTGTCTACCTGTGTTTGCGTCTTATCTAATTCATTTCTAGTAAGAGTGATTACCTTTCTATTTAAGTTTTAAATTATAAAATCGTGAGGGGCATGGATAGGGTGAATAGCCAAATTCTTTCTTTCTAGGGTGGGGGGAGTCCAAAACTAGAGGACATTGCTTTAAGGTGAGAGGGGAAAGATTTAAAAAAGTCTTGAGTGGTGTGTGCTGGAACAATCTGCCAGAGAAAGTGTTGGAGGCGAGTACAGTTGCGACATTTAAAAGGCATCTGGATGGGTATATGAATAGGATGGGTTTAGAGGGATATGGGCCAAATGCTGGCAAATGGGACTCAGTCAGATTGGGATGTCTGGTTAATGTGAATGATTTGGGTCCATGTTGTATGATTCTATGACTCTTTAACACTATCTTTCCTTGCAGTTCTACAGTGTTAACACTGGACTCTGTTTTTCTACTGTCCTTCAACATTATATCTTTCCTTCTTTGAAAAGCATTGTTTTGAGCTGCTGTGCCTCACCATGCTCCTATTTTTCCTACATTTTTACTTTTATGTCTTTACCTCACATGCAATTAATGTTCCTTTTTGCTGCTGGATGCTCCAATATTTTAAAAATATAAGACTGACTGTTATTGGAGGAATTCATGAATAGTGTCCATTTGCAGTTAACGCTTTATCTGGAAGACACTGCATAATCTCACAGAAAGAGATAAGCCATTTGAGACTGAGACTAAGAGGAATTTCTTCACTTAGAAGGTAGTGAATCTTTCTTTAACACAATGGTTATGGAAGGTCAGTCATTGAGTATGGCCAAATCAATAGATTGCTCGAAACTAATAGCGTCAAGTGATTTGTAGATAGTGCAGGAAAGTGGCATTGAAATAGATGGCCAGCCATTAGCTATTGAATGGTGGAGCAGGTTTGAAAGGCTGAATGGCCTACTGCTGCTCATATGGGCCACAAAGTTCATAAAATAAGGGAAGACTCAGTAATGGCAGTTGTTTATGAGTTAACATGATTAATAACAAATAAAAACCAAAAGAATTGTGGATGCTGTAAATCACGAACATAAAACAGAAGTTGCTGGAACGACTCAGCAGGTTTGGCAGCAACTGTGAAGGAAAAAACAGAGTTAACGTTTCAGGTCCGGTCACCCTTCCTCAGAACTGGATTATGATTAATCAGCTATGATTAATAACAAGCCCCAATTTGAAACCAACCAGCCCACTGGTGAACACATGGCTAGTGGCATTAAGGGCGTGTACTTCCTAAATCCACGATAAGCAGCATTGGCTGGTTACAAGGCTTAACTGCCAAACAAAACATGGTGTGAGCCAACTTTTAGTCAAGGGTATTTAATTCAGTGCTACATCATATGGTAAGAAGGATTGCATTAGCTGCAAAAAAGGAATGGAAGTGTTCATAAGATATTATCCTTGCATTGATTACTCACCAATGTTTCTAATTTAGAGCCATAGAAACGATAGAGGACAGAAGGGGCCATGTGGCCCATCTTGTCTAGGCCAACAAGGTATTTCAAGGCATAATATTCTACACCAATAAAAGTTTGTTTTCAATGAAAGAGAGATTTGATGGTAAGACTTATTATCATGGTAAAAGTACACTTTCAGTAGAAGACATAAATCTACACATTTCTTTTAAAATAACATGGTGTAGAGCTGGATGAACACAGCAGGCCAAGCAGCAACAGAGGAGCAGGAAGGCTGACGTTTTGGGGTATCTTGTTGGTAAGGATAGCAAGTACAGTCATAGAATCATAAAGTCATAAAACACCGAAACAGACCCTTTGGTCCAACCGAACATAATCCCAAACTAAATGAGTCCCACCCACCTGCTCCGTGCCCATATCCCTCCAAACCTTTCTTATTCATGTATCTATCCAAATGTATTTGAAATGTTATAGTTGTACCTGCATCCACCACGGCATGCATACATACCATGTATTTTGATATTGATACCATTTTAGCGCAGCTGCTAGAAGAACAAATTAATTCACACTGCAACCTGCCAATTTCTGTATTTAGTAACACATGACATTACTGGGAGTTATTCTGCAAATTGCTCTTTAATACGAAGGCATACTGAAAGGCTCACCATTGCTTTTCCAAAAAATCTGACGAATTGCTTCACCTATGATGTTAACTGTCAATGGGATGAATGTGCTTAATTATATAAAGAGGTAGACTTCAGTTAGTTCTTCTTAAGAATTGAATTTCCTTTGCATAGTACGTGAGGTCTAGCACCATTTTCATGGGATCCCAGTGCCACAAAAGCTTCCTATGCGGCATTCTTTAAAAGAAAGTGCGTGCAATTGGAATGCCCAACATCCAATTCTGACATTTTGCAGCCCAATTGGATTTCAGATTTGGAAACTTGGACCATATCGGTCCAGGTAGCATAGTCATCAATTACTCTGCAAAGAACAAGCATTCTACTTCAAGATAGAGTCTATGTTTGTTTTGCCTAAAGGGCTTAGCATCCAAATTAAATGAAGGATATTGTTAAGACAATATGACATAGGAGCAGGCATAGGCCATTTGACCCATCTGATCTGTTCCACCATATCGATTATCACCCTTGATTCCCTTACTGATTAAAAATCTGTCTATCTCAACCTTGAATACTCTTAACAACACAGCCTCTTTAGTCTGCTGCAGTAAAGAATTGCACAGATTTATTGCACTCTGAGAGAAGAAATTCCACCTTATCACTGTCTCAAATGGGTGACCACTTATTCTGAGATTAGGCCCTCTCGTCCTATGCTTTGTAGATTTAGCTATTGCAGCACCAGAAAAACAAACATTGAAAATAAAGATAACCGTTGGAAAGCAGTGTTTGCACAGACTCAAAATTTCAAGTTTGTTGCTAGAGGATTAGAAAGACCCTGTTTAGCTATGGAATATGCTCAGGGATCAGTTTCATTTAAATGTGAAATTTTAAACTGACAGCCTCACGGCATTTGCCCAAAATATAACCTACTTCAATTCTTCAGGATGTTTTAGTACCAGTAATTCCAATTTATGCCTTTGATGGCATTTAAGGACTACTTTGGGATTCCTATCCAAAAGAAGCTGATTCTCCAGTGTCGACTAAAATAGTACAAATATATCTAATCTAAGTTCTTGTCAGTAATGTACAAACAAGTTTCTTGAGCTACAAATGAGGAAACTATTTCATATCCATGCTAATCAGCACATGAAAAATATCTTTAATTAATGTAATTATTCTTTCCCTAACAGAATAAGTGCATGTTTCAAATTCTGCTTGGTGATCACAAGATTTCTGAATATTTTATGAAAAAGAAAATTGCCTGGCCTGCTGTGGCTCACAAAATTATGTGAGTCAAAAGCAGTGATTAGTTTAATGTTCAAATTAATGCTCTGTGACAGTTTGTGCTGTGTATCACATTTTGCATTTTGAGTTACCCAACAAGAATCAAGGAATAAAAACTGTACAAATCAATGTGCAGCAGCAATTCAAATGGAACATTTTAATGTATACAAAATCATGGCAATTCTGCCAACAGCATCATCATTTCTATATTAAACTCATTGCAAGCATTCTGCAATTTGTTATGTTTCATCAGCATGCTCTTAATCCTATCACCAGCTCTGAGTCTATAAACTAAATTTCTAATAGGAGAGACCAGCCAAAGGGTTAAGATGTTAGAATTTTTGCTCCTTCCAAAATCTCAAATCGTGTTTCATATAAAAGTGCACTTTCATTTTCCCTATGAAGCAAATTATGACCTTGTATGAGTTAAGCTGGCTTAGCAGTCCACAGGGCAAATAATGAATTCATTGTTTTCTCTTCAGATATGAACTGGAAATAGCACAGAAATTCACTGTCAACTCTCAATGAAGAATAACAGATAAATAGCATTCAGCCAGATGATATATTGCAGGCTAACAACACAAATTCAATTTATTAAGGGATAAGATTAAAGAAAGTCATTTAGCAGACTGGAAACTTTATTTACCATAAACTTTAACTTACAGTACTTTCAAAATAAGAAACATCTTGAAACTCTAGAAGTTTTGGTTGTGTCATATTTAATTCAGAATTGTAATTTGTGGTAAAGAAATCTGTGAGAGATTGAACCCAAGCAGAGACTTTAATCAAAATTTGCTTATATAGATGCACAGGAGAAAAAAAACAAATAAGCTGTACCTATATAAAATGTCATTCAGGACACCCAACTGATAGTTCAGGATTGTTGTACATGGGCCTGAAAGAATTGATATTGATTAAGCGTAATAAGGTTATTCACTGTGATAATATTATGAGAACTGGTGGGAGAGTAACAAAAGATATTTAGGGAATCTGGCCTCAGACAAGCCCCTCCTTAAAATAATGTAACTTACATCCTTTCAACATGAAAATAATTGTAGTAATACAATAAACTACATATTATTTACTACAATAAGCTCTTCCAGCTAGACCAGAAGGTAGTTATCCACATCTGGAATAGACAAAATGGATCAGAAGAAATCTAGAAGACGTTGGTGCCAGCAAATACATGATGGTACTTAACCTTATCATATTAACTTAATATTTGATAGGTTGGCCAAAATGAAATGATTGAAATAAGAAGAACAAAAAGCATATTAAAACTGGTGATGACCAAAGAATTAGAAAGGTCACTGGTTTAAATATGTTTCTGTGTTTTGCTGAAGGAACACGTGTATGTGTTTATGCTAAAATGTTGTAGCTCAGGCATTACTGAACTGTCACAGAAACTCAGAAAGAATGGGGTCGTGTTTAAAACCGAAACTGTAAATCAGATGTAATAATCTGGAATATTTATCAGCTAAACTTGTGACTGTCTTAGAACTGTGCTGTGTAAATATTACAGTTGAGTGATTGGCATAAAAGTGCATGAGCAAGCTAAGCCTGAGTTCAAAGTTTATTAAGACCAAGAGATAAGCCTCTTTCTGGGGAAAATAAGTTAACCTGAATGATTTAAGTGATCAAGCTAACCATGGAAAATGTGACATATTTGTGATTTTTGCCAGTGGTCAAACCAATCATTTGATAGAGACTGAACAGTGTCAGAGTTTGAACACATAGGCAGTCTATATGGAAAAAGAACAGTATGAGAAAGCTCGCCACAGGGGCACAGTTATTTAACTCAGGAGGTCATCTGCTCAGCAGTTGGAGGCTGCAATGGAACAGTCAGATACCTGTTTTGGTCTGATCCCGGGACAAATCCATGTATATTTGTTCACCTGTGAGTGTAAGCATTGTACAAGTAAGATTTTTGCAGTACTTTGATAGTGTACCTTGGTTTAATAAAGAACATCAGTTATATCTCATTATTATAACTGTCTCAGGTTATTAATATCCAGAGTAAACCTGACAAACCAAGGAAAGTAGGAATGAAAGCTTACAATAGTGAGATCTGGTTGGGATCTGAAGATTTGGCTTACCTTCCCTATACTACAACAGTAATGGTTTGAATGGGTGAAATAAATCAAAGAACTGTGGATGCTAAAAATCTGAAAGAAAAACAGAAATTGATGGAGAAATTCAACAAATCTGGCAGCAACTGTGGAGAGAACACAGAGTTAACACTTTGAGACCAGTGACCCTTCTTCAGAACTTGCTGGACTCAAAACTTTAACTCTGCTTTCTCTGCACAGATGCTACCAGACCTGCTCAGTTGCTGCAGCAATTTCAGTTTGTGATCAGAATGGAATCTGAGGAATGATCTCATCTGCATCGTGAGCAGCACTATGAAGATCATTAGTATAGATCTGAAGATCTGATGAACCATAGAGAAAAAATCATTGTGACAATATTTCACATTGAACAATACTTCAAGGAATGACTGAATGCATTTCAGCCCTGGTATGACACTTGAACAGATGAAATGTGTAGGGCAAGGCAGAGGTACAGGTTGTACCAGGAAGAAGTGGTCTATGGGAGTGATCACGAGTTCAAGTTCAAACAATAAATGAACAGACCGGAGATTGCTAGTTATACAGTCACACAGCACAGAATCAGACCCTTTGGTCCAGCCAATCCATGCCTAGCATAATCTCAAACTAAACTAGTCCCATCTGCTTGCATTTGGCCCCTATCCCTCCAAACATTTCTTACTCATGTACTTATCTAAATGTCGTTTAAACATTGTAATTGTCCCCACATCAACCCCTTCCTCTGGAAGTTCATTCTACACACAAACCACTCTCTGTGTATAAAAATTGCCTCCCATGTCTTTTTTAAATCTTTCTCCTCTCACCTTAAAGTATATGGCCCCTAGCCTGGAAAATACACCTGTCATTCATTTTATCTATACCCCTCATGATTTTATAAACCTCTATAAGGTCACCCCTCAACCTCCTATACTCCAGTGAAGAAAGTCCCAGCCTATCCAGCCTCTCCTTATAACTAAAACCATCCATTCCCAGCGACATCTTGGTAAATCTTTTCTGAACCCTCTCCAGCTTAATAATGTCCTTCTTATAAAGCGGGAGACCAGAACTGGACACAGTGCTCCAGAAGAGGCCTCACCAATGTCCTGTACAACCTGAACATAACATCTCAACCCCTATACTCAAAGATCTGAGCAAAGAAGGCATGCATTCTAAATGCCTTCTTAACCACTCTATCTATATATGATTCAACCTTCAAAGAATTATGTACCTGAACCTCTAGGTTTCTCTGTTCTACAAAAGTGAGGCAAAACTAAAATTCCCTGGGACAAGGAGGAATCTTTAAAAGCCAAAGTAATTAAGACTGAAAGTGTGAGAATTTACAGCTCAATTCAGGCACCACTGCAACAGTGCATGGATACCACAGGGCGCAGCTAGAAAAAAATGGAAGTAACAAAAGCAAAACAGAATCTGTAATTGGAATCAGACAGTCAGAGACATTGCAAACCCAATAATTAAAATGGATAGGCATTGGACAAATAAAAGAAATTAACAATTCTCATCCAAAATATTTTTTCCTGTAGACTTCCTTAGGCTTAAGTAAAAGATGCTTCTTTAAAATCATGAAAAAAACAGGTATCCTCCATTTCCTCTGCAAAACACAGGAAAACATTTCCAGTACAAGAGAATCAACATTACTGCAAAATAAGAATCTTAAAAACCAGGCAAAATATCCAAGCATATTAAGAAGCCACTGTATCAGAAACTGTATTACTTGAATTAATTTTCAGAGATTGGCCAAAGAAAGTGCATAATTTAGACATCCTAAAAAAAATTCACTGCAGGTTTATCATTGCTTTTAACTTAAGTATATTAAATCAAGATAAAGAAATACAAAATTTAAAATTCAACAAATGATGATATGGATGATGCCAATGTGTAGAGAAAATTATCGACTCATTCAAAAAGGTATTGAAATCCTTTGAAAATTATTTCAATTTCAGAACTCATAAAATATTTGAAAGAATACATCTTAACAAAATAATTCAGCCTCTAGACAAATCCACAGTTTAATTTATTAATGGTCTCTACCGTCTGGTTGAGAGATGTAACAATGGTGAGTTAAAGTCAAACTTCATAAGAGACCAAATTGTTATAGGCAGTACTGATGATTCTTTGTCAGATTCATTGCAATCCAAAGAAGTTCTAACTCTACTGAATGTTATTCAGATGCTGTGTAAAATGGAGGTCCAGAAGCACTACAAATCAATTCTAAAAGGAGAAAATCAAACTTGGCATGAGAAGTCATCAGAATTCTTTCAATTCTTCAGTTTCAAAATATGAACAGGATAAGTAGAAACAGCTAGTAGGACAGATATGAGACAATAAAATATTTCCTTGCTATTAAAACCAAAAACTTTTAATATAAAACATTCTAGAATAAAGATAGAAAAAAGTATAGATAGAAAATTAGCGACTGTTGAATCTCACATTGGCAGTTGGGAAGCTATTGGAGAGAATTTTTAGGGAAAGGATTTACGCACATTTGGAAAAGCATGGCCTAATTAGGACCAGTCAGCGTGGCTTTGCGCAGGGCAGATCATGTCTTATTAACTTGACTGAATTTTTTGAGGCGGTGATGAAGGTGGTTGATGAGGGTAGAGCAATGGATGTTGTTTACATTGATATTAGGAAGGCTTTCTACAAGGTCTCTCATGGCAGGCTCATCCAGAAAATTAAAATGTATTGGACCCACGGTGGTTTGGCCGTGTGGATTCAGAATTGGCTTCCCCATAGAAGGCAGAGGGTAATGGTGGAACGGTGTTTTTCAGGCTGGGGGTTCGTGACTAGTGGCGTTCTGTAGGGATCCATACTGGGACTTTTGCTGTTTGTGATATATATAAATGACTTAGATTAAAATGTAGATGGGTAGGTTAGTAAGTTTACAGATGATACAAAGATTGGTGGAGTTGTGGATAGTGTAGAAGGTTGTCAAAGGATTCAGCAAGATGTAAATCAGTTGCAGATATGGGCGGAGAAATCACAGATGGATTTTAATCCAGGTAACTGTGGACACCGTCACTGTAAATCTAAAGACTGAAGAACGACCCACACAAAGAGGTAAATAAGGTTTGAACAATTTCCATTAGAAGGCAAGCCGAAGTCTTACTACTGAGAATAAGTAACTCAGACCTGCATTTTGGCAAGCTGGTATTTATGTGCATAGGCATTTCACAAATTTCAATTTGATACTAAAGTAAGCATCACAATTTCAACAGACAGATTATGTTGGAGAAAACAATGTCTACTGTTTACAGAAGTAAAATTACAAAGTCCAGCTGGCTCAGCACTTAATGTTAAATATATGCTACAGGCCACTCTCCAAGTTAGGGAATACCAATTACAAGTAAAATAAAATATATGTCACAATGGCAATTCCCACTTCTGAGTAAAATGGTGCATATTGACCTCAATTTTAATCAAAAGGAGGAAGAAATTAAACATAAAAAAGAGCAAGAATAGTTGGTCAAAGAATATCCAGTCAAGGAACAGCTAGTCAAAAAGCAGCCTTTAAATGATTGTACAGAATTCTATAAGTTCATGCTGGAACCAAAACAAAATTCCGAGTTTCCTGAGGTTAGTTTTATTGGAATAAGAAATTGTTCATACCCCATCAGTGAGATGGCAAGTTGTGATTGTGCTACTTCGATGTAATGTTTCCATTGCTCTCAGTATTGACAAGATTTCAGACGACAAGAAATAACATAATTTGTAAGGAAGCGCAAGGAAAGAGTCAACCAATGAAGCATACATCACATTTGAAATAATTGAATAATCTCCTGTTGATTTGAGTCAGATTGCAATATGACACAACACATAATTGATACTCTGAAGAAAATATTGTGGTTTTCAGCAGGGCTTATGTTCTTTGTGAAAGAAATACCAAAGATTAAAGCACCTCCAGTTTAGAGAGATATACAGGCTTCAGAACATATCGGGATGTTCTGAGTGTCTTAACCAGCCATCAGTGAGGGCTAAAGGATTGGGAGGGCCACATAATGGCAAAAAAGATAAAAAGGATAAGAAGGAAAAAGGAGCTGATAAAAACACAGCCAAGATGGAGAAAAAAATCGCTAAATGTTCCAAGAAGGAGGAGTTGAAAAGTGAAACTTGGAGAGAAAATGGCCAGGAGTCAGTGGAAACTATCATTTTGCCCTTGGTTTTAGGCCTCAGACTTTGCAAAGTTGACATTGTCATTAACAGTTATACTCCTAGAAAAGGCACTATTTGTTCTTTTTTCCAAATTATTAATTTAACCCTTAAGATGGGAGTGGAGAAAGAGTAGACGGTTAATGTTTGTTTTGAGAGTCGACTAGATGACCATGTGAACACTTTATGCATCCACATCCACTTATTGCCTTACCTGCACTTTTATTTTCTGTTGCTGCAATGGAATTACTTTTCTTCCAAGGAGTTGATTCCATCTTGATGTCTAGGAGGGGGCAACGTGAGACTGCCAGCCTTTGCATGAGAGCTGTCTACGTACAAACGTGAAATCTTTATTTCTGTGTTGCTCTCTGTATAGCCTTAAACCCAACTAGGCAATATCACCTTTATCCTATTTTGACTCCTGATTGACCTCAACACCAGGAGATCTCTGAAGTGTTTGAAAAACAATTTTATGCCCGTGGTAGATATATTCATTTTCCAAAAGCACACTAAAACACTCTTCATCTATGCTTGATCTGATTTTGGAATTACTGTCAGTTTTAGTGCTTTGTAGTCAGAACTACTTTGCACTTAGGCAAGAGCGATATTATGTTTGCACTTGTTGGGTTACTTGCACCTGACAAGTTTTCAGAACAGGACCAAATTGTAGATGATTAAAAGTCCTTTTGTTCCATCAGTATCATTCCTCAAGTAGATCATTCTGATATCTAATTTAGGTTTTGAATGAGCATGTTATTACCATGGTTGATAAATGTTGAAGTGTTCTTGAGTAAAGGGGTTTTAATGGAAAGTACGAATAGTATATAAAAATTCCGTTTTTAAAAATGGTTTGTGCAATTACGTTGTAGTATCATCAATGATAAAAGTTTATTAACTAATTATGTCAATAACGAAGTAAACTGAAATCATCCAGCTATAATTACCTCCTTGCTTGCCTTTCGCCCGGTTTGAATTTGGACCTCTGGCAAATCAAAGGGAACATTATCTGAAAATTATCCTTCACAGCCAAAGGTATTTGAAATTGGACTGGAATTAGATCTTTTCTAGTTGTCGTGATGCTATTACACACACTGGAGTAGGTGGGCTTCCTGGCGTGGGCCTCCTAACGCAGAGGTAGGGACACTAACACTGTGCAGTGAGACCACTTTGGACTGAAACTAATACACATTGCCTCATGCTAGTCTCCTGTGTTTTGGAAATGCTTTGCACATCCACTTGTGAAATAAAACATCACCGACCCGGTTTCGTCAAGCTTATCCACTGATGGTGCTGCTTTAATAATAAAGTCCTGTGAAGTGTTGCTGAACAAAGAGACCTTGGAGTGCAGGTTCATAGTTCCTCGAAAGTGGAGTCGCAGGTAGATAGGTTAGTAAAGAAGGCATTTGGTATGCTTATGTTTACTGATCAATGCATTGAATATAGGAGTTGGGAGTTCATGTTGCAACTGTACAGGACATGGGTTTGGCAACTTTTGGAATATTGCGTGCAATCCTGGTCTCCCTGATATGGGAAAGATGTTGTGAAACTTGAAATGGTTTCGAAAAGATTTACAAGGATGTTACCAGGGTTGGAGTGTTTGAGCTACAGGGAGAGGCTGAATAGGCTGGGGCTATTTTCCCTGGAGTGTCAGAAGCTGAGGGGTGACCTTATAAAAGTTTATAAAATCATGAGGGACATGCATAGTGTAAATAGGCAAGGTCTTTTCCCTGGGGTGGGGGGCATCCAAAACTAGAGGGCATAGGTTTCAGATGAGAGGGGAAAGATTTAAAAGACACCTAGGGGACAACTTTTTCATGGAGAAGGTGGTGTGTGCATGAAATGAACTGCCAGACGAAGTGGTGGAGACTGGTACAATTACAACATTTAAAAGGCATCTGCATGGGTATATGAATAGAAATAGTTTAGAGGGATATGAGCCAAATGCTGGCAGAAGGTACAAGATTTATTTAGGATAAATGGTTGGCATTGATGAGTTGGACTGAAGGGTCTGTTGCTGTGCTGTAGATCTCCATGACTCTATAAGAGCACCCATGACAACTACTTTCTACTTAACAAATTACTCTTCTTCCAAACCCGAAGAGAACATTTGGGCAGAATAGTGAAACTTCCTTAATTTACAAAGTCAAAGATGTCTTGTATCAATAAATAGTTTCAGAAATGCAATTAATTATATTTTGTTTACGAGTGGCTCTTCTAAATAGACTAGAGAGTGGCTATTGTTATTTACACTGAATCATGTGGGCCCAGGGAAAAATAGAAGGCCATCGATGGTCCCTCGCAGACGAGGATGCTGATGTTGGTTCTTCTGAGCGGATTCACAGGATGTTGCACAGCAGCATTGGTAGTACTGCTCCAGTGCCCTGAGGTATATGCTGTAGACAGTCCATGTCTCAGAGCCATATAAGACGGTAGGAACCACAACAGCTCTATAACCCTTGATCTTGATGTCGGATCTGATGTTATTGCTCTCGCCTTTTCCTCAGGTGCTGAAAGCTACACGAGCACACTGAAGGCGAGATCGTTCTCTTCGTCAATAGTTGCTTTGGCTGATAAGACACTTCCGAGGTATTGGAAGTGGTCAACATTCTCTAGGGCCTCCTCGTGGACCTTGATGATTTGGTCTGCAAGGACCAAACTCCACAACGCCAGGTCAGGTTGCTGAAGGACCTTCATCTTGTGGATGTTCAAGGTGAGACCTATGTTCTCATGTGCATCTTTAAAGGTGCTGACAATGATCTGGAGTATGTCCTCAGAGATTGGACATACAGAAGCATCCTGGGCGTACTGCAGTTCGATGACACTGGTTGGCTCTGGTTTTGGCTTGAAGGCAGCGGAGGTTGAATCATTTCCCACAGGTTCTGTAAGTTAGCTCCACTCCAGCAGGAATCTTGTCGGCAGTGAGGTGAAGCATTGCAGTGAGGTAGATCAAGAACAGTGTTGGGGAGATGAAGCAGCCTTGCTTGATGCTGGTCCAAACAGGGAATGGGTCAGTGGTGGAGCCATTTGTCATTACCATGATTTCAGTGTCACCATGGAGCAGGCAAAGGATTATGTCAAACTTCATTCTTAAGGACAAGCAGAGACATTGGTTAAATAGCCAAGAGTTTTTTGTTTAACTTGCCTCCAGTGAAAAGCAAACAATTATACTTTGTTACAATGCAACTGTACTGAAGACTGGTGAAGAGGAGGAATAGGAAATTATATTTTTATATTAGATAGAACAGACCATTAATCTACCATTGTGCAAAAATTGGGAAAGTTCTGTTTTTTCCTATTTTCCAAGTAGGTAACCAAATTGATAATCATACTCTCATCTATCACAAATTTTAAGGGCGTAAAGATTTCTGCACTGTAATTGAAAAAGAAATCCTTCTGTTTCTCATTAAAAATTGAATATCAAGCCCATATGGCAGGGTTGTGCTATAAGAACAATATTTACTGCAGTAACATGTTTTCAGTTAAACAAGATTTTGTTTGTAACAAAACAAAGAACAGCGATGTTAAAGATCTGAAATAAAAACAGAAATTAATGTAGAAATTCATCAGGTCTGGTAGCATTTATGGAGAGAAAGCAGACTTAACTGTTTGAGTGAAGTGACCCTTCTTTAGAACTTATTTTTATGTACTGGTACCTTGTGTTACATACATAGAGTTAATAGATGCTAACCTGGGTGCACAATTTCTCAGAGGTCTACATCTGTGAGTGCTTCAAATTGTCCCACACAGTTTTGTAAATATATATATTTTGTGTAGACACGTCTAGTCAGCAGTGACCTCAGAACTAGTCCATTCTGTTCAGGTTTTCCACATGCGTTTAGAGTTTGACATGCAGAAAATGGAGGCAGGAGAATCTCTCACCTCATTATAGTAACTGTGCTGGAGCTGTACCTACAAAAACACAATGTATGTAGTGCAAACCCTGGGAAATAGGACAAGTAGATATCATAGAAGATAGAATTGTGGTAACACAGATGGAGCCTATTCAGCTTATTTCATCTCTCCTGGCCCTTTGAAGGAACAATTTAATAAATGTCATCCCTCTATCTTTTCCCTGTTGCCCTGAAAAATTTTGTTTTTCAGGAAGAGTTATCAGCCAAATGGCACACTCTAGATGCACCTCTTTTAACAGTCTTAACTGCACAGACTCTCCAGAGACTCTTAAATTGCACCCCTTTCATTAACTCCAAAAAATAGCCTGTTTACCTTTCACAAAACTGAAACAGTTGCAGTAGAATTGTCTAATTCCTAAATCCCTGCTTTAAACCTTTGTTCACCTTACTGCCATTTTTATCTGTATTATACTCACACAGCTCCATCTAATTGTGCCTTCGCTGTTTTCTGTCCTGCTACAAAATATACTCAACACAGCCTTCATGTTTCAATTTACTTCGTGTTGCTACTACAGCAAGCATTGTCAGGTCATATGGATGGGTATTTCTTATCATCCAAGATTTATGATTGATCATGATAGAGGTGATACAAGCTCTTAGGAGTCAATTTCAAACATTTTGACAAAGAACTGCAGAGTCCCCAAACATTTTAAAGTAATTAGATATTTTTCATACTCTTGTCAAAGATCCACTTTCTTTTGCAACATCCTTAATGATAGACAATAGCATGTTTTCCACTTCAGTTGTCAAGATTCCCTCCAGGATGAACCATTATATAAATGAAAATTTAACAGATTAATTTAAATAAATTTTAAAAAGAATGCAACATATCAAAATAAGAATTTCTTTAATTCTTATTTTTCTGCAAGAGAAATCTCATAAACTCAGTTGTGGAACATAATTGTTGAGAATAGCTGAATTTGCAAATTGTTATCCCCTTCATTTGTGGAAAGTAAATGGTTACACATTGAAAATTAATACAATCAGTAAAATTTTGTTTTTTTAAATAGATAAATTAATGCTCTCAAAAGCCATTTAATTTGAAATGGGGACAAATATATTTTAAAAAAGGAATTCTTGCTGAAAACATCAATAACATTACCTATCTGTCATTATGAGGAAGCTGTTAATGATATGCCACTGGACGGCTTATCTGTTGCAGAACCCATGAACAAGCTTGTAATGATATCATGTAACAGCACCTCACTAAGCATAAATAGTGCAGCGTGGGTGCAGATAAAACACTGTCGTATAAAAGTGTCTTAAGAGCACATTGAGACGAACTCACAAAGAAGTTAGATTATTTCATGTAACTACAAGATCAGATCCTGGTAAATTCAGGCTTACCTGTACAGCAGTATTATTATTAATAATGTTATTAATATTATTAATAATGCTACTTTGAAGCCTATATCTAAAGATGGTTCTTATCTTTACATTCTCCTTTACCAGTCTGTCTTGAACCTGAACTCATACTCGTGCATCAGACTACACTGTGAAAGATAATCCTACCATTAAATTTTCCTCAGGCCAATCCTCCCTTTCTCACTTTCTGCTTTCAGACACCTGAAAACTGTTACCTCCCCAACTGCAGAGGCCTCAGCAGAGTGCAATAGTGTAGCATTGCTGATGAGGCCACATCACTTGATCTTATACATTATAGCCTTCATATCAAGCACCGACATTGCATGGACCTTAGACAACAGAATAAAAGTTGGAAAACACATATTGAGTTACTGGCTCTGACAAGTTTGCGGTTTATGTTCTGCAGCAAGGAGGTCACAAGTGAGTTTTGCTAAACAAGACTTAGATGAAAACCCTGATGGAGTAATATTGAGGAAAACACCAATGACACTGCATGATCAGGTGGTGGGTACATTTTCAGCCCAATGGCCAGTCTTCTGTCACTTTGAAAGAACATGGATGATTCAGTTTCTTACTTGGAGGACATTTCTAAGTCAATGATCAGTTTTTATTCATTAGTGAGCACTAAATCTAAGATAATGTTTCATAACAGTGATGTAAATGGTGTTCCTCTTTCACCTTTCCCACGCAATAGACTCTGTTTCGTTTGCCTGTTCTGTTGCAGATCTGGCTCGAATGTGCCTTTGTGACTACAGGTCATTAAACTCTCTGCCTTCCCTCTGAGGATGCAACAACACTGCCTGTCGAATCCAGGAACTCACATCAATCCCTCCAAAAGCACTCTATGAGTACTTTATAAAAGCAGAAGACATTCAAAATCGCCTTCAATATAACTGGGGACAGGCTCTTTAAATAATCAAGTGCGGGGCCTGTTGAACACTGAATGCAAGTACATTAACAAGTCTCCATAATCTAAGTTTGTAAATATCAGCCCAAATCAGCTGGTACCTGTTTGACATCATGATAGTATCAACTGGGAGGCACTGAATACACATAAGGGTCCCTGCGCCAGTGTCCCTTCCTGTAAAGGATTCATTTTGGATGCATCATTAGCAGTAGAAGTCATGGTGGGCTCCATTCAGAGATCCTCTTCCTTCTGCAGCTCTGTCTCTTACAATGCTACAGATATGAATTTTCCTCCATCAAGATCTGTTAAATCGTCTGTCACGTCTCAGTCATCATCTCTAACTCTGCCTTTCAGCCTGGAGTTGTTGTATTTGTTTTTGGCCTGACCTCTGACTAATGGTTTGAAGAAATTGACTCCCATTATTGGACTACATTCAGCAGTCCCTTTTTTTCTAGATTTATTTCAGACTGCTTTCTTTATTTAATAATAGCTGCATTTTGTTCCTCTTTCTCTGAAAACTACTCATTGTAGACCTATTTCTGCAAACCTGTAACTTAGATGACCACCATAATCAATAAAAAGGAGGTTTTTAATTAAAATGCTTAAGTCCTGATAAAAACACAGCGACTTTCTCTTACCTTATTTCTCTCTTTCCCTTAATAATATATAAACATTTGCATCCTTTGAGGATCTCATTTCCTTTGGTTTGCAATAATCTTTAGCCATCTCACTCTTTCTCTATTATTTAACCATCATTAAGTTTCTTTTCATTCCATTAGCCAAATCTTTTGAAGACGTGACATCAACATATAATTATACTTTTTTTTAACAGTCCCATCTTTTAAATTTTCAAAGCAGCAAAGTAGTCTCCCATCTCTAAGTCCTTTAACAGTTTTCACTGGTTAGTGAGCCCCAAATCAAAGGTAATAGCCCATAACATGACATTAATGACATTCATCTTTATAGAAAACTGCTATAGCCACATCAGGTAGATGACAGTTAAACACAATTATCCAAAATCTGCAGTTCAAGTTTTACCACTCTGCCATTAGCTTTGAGGAAATGGCATTTGTTTGTCTACCACACCTTTGGAATAGATTCAATGGTGTGATGTTACTGTTTTTGAACCGTACATACAAATTAAACTCTTTACATAATGTTAAGTCTCATCCATTCTAGTCCAACTGCCTGCATAGCCTTATAACGTATTAATAACTGTTAGACAACATTTTTAGCACTGAAAAGTAACTATTACAGATGAGAACTCTCATGAGAATAAGTTTATTTTTGCACTATTTTCTTCCTTCCCTATCATTCCAAAATAATGTATACTGTTATGAAGACATGCTATCTGAAGTAGTCATTTAGAATATCATTGACTAGGCACATATTTATATCTTGGACTTTTTGACAAACATACCTTGTAAAGCAAAGGCGACTGGCTCCAGTAGAAGAAGTGTTACTTTTGTAAAGAACACAAGAAGCTTGACTGAAGTTGTTGAGTCTGCAGTGCATTTAGACAGAGACCACATGACCAGGTTTATATGTGTGATAAAGTTACTAGGTGGGATTTTCCATTTTTGAGATTAATCTTGGGACAGGCCTTTCAATGTCATCCAACTCGCTATCACCACTGTCATAAAGCTCAACTGATCATGCACCAATCAGCTCATTGCCAGTTGACTTATGAACTTCAGTGAGTAACTTGACCTATGACAGGTCTCAATAATGGCACCTGGCTCCCCAGAAGCTGTTGGCTATCAAAAGCTGTCAACTTCTGTCTCCTAAACACCATCAGCCCAGGCCTCCTCCTCCTGGGATGCAACATTGAGACGGTAATTTCATTTTTTTTTTGCCTCTTTTAGGGTAGAGATCATGTGGATGACGGGTCAGTATCAAAAGCAGGGGAATGACTGAAGAGACCACTATTTGACATCTGCTTGCCCCCAGATAAAGGAAATTGGAGACGTACCACAACATAACCGGTCAAGCAAGTCTCTTTGGTTACACGGACAAGATAACCATTTATGCGCGGCCGGGGAGGTGAGTAATCAGAAAGATGGTGTGTCGAGGCCTTTAAGTAGTTATTAATTGACCATGTAAGGGCCTAACTTGGTGTTGGGTTGAGAAAGCGTCCATTGAATTTCTCACCTGGAACTTAGTTGATGTTGTGGTAAGATGCATGTGAATATAATTCCAGGGCCAACTTGTTGAATTATTACTCCTTCTCTGGAGTTGTCTCACCACCTTCGAGGGGGAAAAAATTCTGACCATTGTTTTTGAATACAAAGTGTCAGAGCAATAGTTTTCCTGGAGCAACGGCCTTTATATATTTCTTTAGATTTCTTTGAAAACAGTCACAGAAAAAAATTGTAAAGACATCATTACTACAAGTGGAGGATTCTTACTGGAGAAGTTAAAATCTACAGGAAGGCCTCCAGAAAAGTGAATTTTGCAGACCCTAACCCATCCACGAAGACACCCAAGTGACAGCAGTTTGTATGCAAAATCACTTTGGCGACAGAGCAACATTTGAACAATATGTGAATAATTGTTCCTCTTGAATTTAACTGTTACTTGGACCTGTGAGTTAGTTATTTTTTACATTTTCTTTCCTCAGACTTGGAGGTTGTGTGTGCCTGTATGTTATTTTTCAAGAAGGGTAGTTCTATATATTTTCATGCTTTAAATCTTTTGCATTTGTTTTCGCATCTTCACTTGAAAACTTCTGATTGCAAAATACTGGTTCTTTATTTGTTACTAAAAAGATTTGGTTGACTTATGCCTGATACTGTTCTGTACAGTTTCATAGAATCCCTACAGTATGGAAACAGGTCCTTCGGCCCAACAAGTCCACACTGACCCTCAGAGTATCCCATCCCCAGACACCACGGGCAATTTAGCATGACCAATCCATCCACCCTGCAAATCTTTGGGTTGTGGGAGGAAACCCACGCAGACACGGGGAGAATGTGCAAACTCCACGCAGACTGTCGCCCAAGGGTGGAATCAAGCGCGGGTCACTTGGTCTGTGAGGCAGCAGTGCTAACCACTGAGCCACCAGTTTGTTTTTAGCCTCTGTGGTGACCAGTAGAGGAGTGGGATGAGGAAAGGAACCAGTCCACCCCTCCTAACACAGCCTTGCCAATATTGAGTTTTCCCCATTAACCAGAGTTTAAATGTTCACAGAACCCCTGCCCTGCCTTGCCATTTAGCTCAAGCACAAAGCCAAGCAGATTTTCTTGTTTATTAGCAGTCACCAACAGACGATGGGCATGTGTTACATCCATCTCACACTTGCATCTTGTGCTATCACGTTACACGACAAGCGCAATGAATGTGCTTAAACCATCAGGCCATGTCTCAAAATCCCAGAGGAATAGCCCTCAGTCAAGACAAGGGAGACACCCTTCAGTCAAGGAGTTTCAGCACATTAATCTCAGAGCATCAGTCACTAACAGTCCAGGGAGCTGTACATGGTCAGTCAGCTGCTTGGGACAGTCAGGTCCAGGGAATCCAAAACTTTATAGACTGCAGTGTGGGCCATTGTCACATCTGCAGGTCCAATGCTTGAGAGTCATGGTAAGTCAGTCAGGGAATCACAGAGATATCAGGCAAGGGTCTGATCAGACCATGCATCCAAGTCATTGAGGGGTACGGGCCGCTGTCAGCCCTGAGGTCAGCTCAGTGAAGACAAAAGATGTTATCAGGGCTCACTGTTGTTGTAGAGAAATGGGGTAGTCCATTCTGCAGATTGGAGGCAATATGCTGGGATGTGGAGGTAACATTCATTGTGAAGGGGGTAATCTCAATGTAATGAAGGAGATGATAATGCATTGTTGGACATGGGGTACTGTGGAACAGGTGTTCATCAACAGCCACATCACCCTGAACTTGACATGGGTGCAACACAGCACAATGTTTGACATGACTGAGCTGAAAGGTCAGGGTTCAGGGAGATGAAGTCATAATTCAATGGGATTTGTGGGAACACGTGGAAGTTTGATGGGCTCAACAGGGAGTGCCAAAAAGAAAGGTATCTGGTGGTTGGAGGAGGGAAGTGGGGGAGAGACCATGAGAAGGTGGGGGTGCTTGGTTAGGGGGATAAGCCTGCGAGTCACTGTGCTAAGCAAACCCTTCATTGCCTTCTGGATTCAGGTGACTCAAAAGTAAATTAAAATTGGAAAATGACTGCAACCATAACGAGAATGAACAGAGTTAAGTGTTTTGTTTTCTCTCTGTCTGAGCATATGGAATGGGGATTTGAGGTTACAATGAGATTGGCCATGTTTTTGTTGAATGATGGAGCAGGCTCAAGGAGATAAGTGACCTATTCCTGTTCCTAGTTCGTATGTTCAAATCTTAAGCAACTTTGAACCAGGGGTAGGAAAATACCAAGGTACTGTAATTTCTGAAAGGTTCTATTTGATTCATTGTAAGTAAACTATGTAAGATTTTTCGTTTCATGTCAGTCAGGGCATTAATTATTTCAGCTACTTTCCTCCAAAGATGGGCAAACTGCTACCATATTTAGGCTGAACTAGGATTGAGGGGAACAGCAAAACTGTACAACCCAAGCTGGCAACAATATCTCAGATAATCTGAGTCTTAATAATATTTTCTACATAGCTTAACACAATGAAAATTAGTCCTCCCAAGTGTTGCTTCACAGATCATAGTCATACATTCAGCAACCTTATCATTTATCTTTTATCTCTTATTATGTAGCAGCAATTTATTATGCAATTCATTACATTGTCCTTTATTCCAATAGCTTTCACCTCAGACCTGTCCCTTGTGAGGAATTGTATCAAATACATTCTGAAAGTCAAGATCCATCATTCCTACAGTCATCGAGTTACATCCTCTTAGAATTCTTTCTTTAATTAATTGATACTAAGTACAGCCTTTAATTTTCATTATATATACTTGAGTGACTTAATTCCAAATGGAATAATTTAACTTTCTGCTGAAAAATTCATAAGGATATATGCAAGGCAGAATTTTAATCAGCAAGACAGGAGGCTTAGGAGTGGGTGGTGGGGAGCTGTTAAAATTTGTGGTTCTTAGGAGGGAGGTGCACTAAATGGAGATTTACAGGAGAATGACCAAGGTCACAATGGGCACAGCTCACATCACACGGTTTACAGTGAGAGGAACTGCTGGCTTGACCTCTCTGAAGAGCGGTGTTTCCATAGGCTAAGGTAGTCTCGTCAAATGATGCCAGCAAGTTTCAGTGTCCTAGAAGAGGGCCAGGTCCCATTAAGATGTGTCAGCCATTAGCAATAGCTGTGAAGCTAGTCACTGTAGAACTTTTCAAAGCCTGTTGGTGAAGAATGAGATGAGGAGTGAATCGTCGCTTAGGTTTTAGATCTATTCACCAAGTGGAACATTACAAATCTAGAGCTTGTCACTCTGCAGTGCACCACCAGTGTTCCTAAGCATCACTAATACATGCTTGACTGATCTAAATAACATACCAACAAATGGACAACACCAAATGGGACATTGTCAGGTAATTGTGACAAAAGAAAGCTAAAACTTACCGATTAAAGTAATATTCCCAGAGTTGATGATGCACTTGCTGTAACCACTGATCACAGTAAGTCTCAACCATACAAATGGACACCACAGAAGATGGGAGCATCTCTGTACATATGCAGAAGTAATTCTCCAATGCATGCCTCTATCTGAATACAGCAACAATTAATGTCCACCAACCCACAAATCCTTCTGGGGTGCTTCCAGGATCCTGTAGTTACATTGCACATAAATTCACATGTTTACTGTGGAATTATTTCCCAGGGTTCAGACTTCGGTAAGTTTCTCCTCTGAGGACATCAGCCAGAATGACTGTGGACTTGCATTTGATTCTTATGCCAGATTCCCAAAGTTGCGGGTTATCCATAAGATGTATACGTGTAGAGATTGGAGCAATACCACAGCAATCAGGTGCCTTTTTCAAAGCGCAAGGAATATTCATTCATTGATCAATGGGCTGCTGGTGTACAGGCAAGTGAAAGGTTCATCTAGGTCTCTGCCAGCCTCATGGCAGCTGCCATCATGTTGTTAGACTATGGCAGATCATTAAACATGGCTTATGACACTGGCAAGAAACCTTACCCTTAAGCCACCGGAATGCTACAACAAGAGTACATGAATACTAAACTGTGTCACTGTCAGGGTATCAGAAAGTTGAAGATGCACTACATAGGTACGGAAGCACTTTTCAGTAATTTGAATGATGGTATCCAACAGGATAGTGGTAGGCATCATTCTGCACAACAATGCATATTGCCCAGTTGGCAAATTGGAGGAGGAAAAGGATGCGGGGATTCATTACTTGCCACGCAATGAGGAGAAAATAGACATGGAGGAGAAGTAGGAGGAGGATTAATATGGAGTTAGACCAGCCACTTACAATTGCCCAGGATACCAGTGATGTCCCAAATCAAAAATGTTCACCTATTATGAAGTATGATAGATGTAACCATCATGTACAGGCAGGACCAAACCCTCCTTCCTTCAGTACACCAAAAATTCCTTCAATCACCAATTAAGCATCCGCCCAATGGAACCCATCAAGTAATGAAAAGTGGGAAAGTGATGTTAATCAACTAATACTGTACATGAAGAATAGCACCAAGATCACATTGCATTTTGACAAATACTGGTGAAAATACTTTCAGTGACTCGTAATTTCTTTAACTTGTGCCTTCTGCTACTTCGGCAGGGTATATGCAGTGTGACTTCAACAACTTTACTTAAACTTTTTAACACATTTGCCTCAATGTATGTAGTGAATAAAATGAAATCTCTTAAATGAAGCAACTAAAGACTGAATCTTTTGTTTTTGGCTTAGTCCAAATTGTGTTTTTTTAATGCAGGGAATTCAGCTGCATGGCCCAATGGGTTTACTCAATATATCTTTTTAAACTCATCCCATTAAGTACCTATCCTGCCCTGATGGCATCACTCACATCTGATTTTGGCCCCATCTCCCACACACCATTCCCAGAATAATTCACCACTGACTATGAATTTCCCAGAATTCTACAGCATTCCTCATGTCCACATCATCTTTAAAAGCCCACCATCAACCTGAAAAAGCACTGCCATTTTGAAACTGTCCTGTACAGTTCCTGACTTTTGCCCTAGTCATGGCAGACAAGAGGAAATTGGTGACTTGCCTAGGCACACTCTTGGAGGTCCTAGGAGATGGGGTGATGCTGATACATTATCTCATCCTCCTTCAGGACCAGCAGTGGATGCCACAAAAGCAGGCCATGCCAGCCTGGTCTGAGGTTGCCTCCCGCATTAGAGCAGTCTCAGTGATCAGGAGGAAGGCATAGCACCGAAAGAACAACATTCAATATCCAAGTCCACTCCACTAGTGTTTGTGCCACCGTCTTCTCTCCAATGCCTCACACTCACTCTACCTCTGTTACTTTACCCACCTCCTAACAAGGTTCATGCTGTACTACTATCACTATTGTGCGCAACTTCTTCCCTCACTTATATACCTCTCTTCAACCTCAGACACCACTAGTCCTAGATGCTCTTTCCAATGCCAACTGACTCTCATGGGACAACTTCCGTTCTCCACCAATGGTAACCGTTACTTTCATCTCCTTTAAAACCTGTCTCTGGCATTGTATGAGGAACATATCCGACAGTAGGGCAGAAAGAGCCAGGATTTGAGGTGGGTTGCCCAACATTTAGCTCCTCAGCACTTATGTGAAGAGCATCCTGACACTGACCATCAGAACTGCTGACTGACAAGCCCCAGGACAGGCATCAGAGGCTGCCCTTAACCTTCTGTACTGAAACCCACAGTGAGTGCTATCCCCTTGACTTGATTGTGGCTTACTGACGACCAAAGTAAGTATCCTGCCTTTGTGTCAGTATTAAATGGCACAGCAAGACAGCAGTACTATAAGCCTTGTATCTCTGACTGAGGGGGTAAAGGCACATGGAAGAAGGCAAGGCAAGATAGAGATGTTGTGAGTATCCAGGTATGTTCAAAGTGAGTGAGCAGTCTGATAGCGAGCGAAGAGTCCAGAGATGCAGACTGGTACAGTCCATGAGCTGGATGCGTGTCAATGATTCCTTGCTGGAGTATTACAATGATAGTTACCAGTGCATCCAGAGGTGCAGCATTGAAGTATTTTAAGAGGTCTTACAAGGTGGCGCATATAAGTTGCCAATGTCCAAGGATGTGGGAGCATATGTGACTGGTGCCCATGGAGCGTGTCCTGAGTACTCAGCGTCCACCATAGCGGTCATTGGAGAAAGCCTTGAGTTGAAGTTGCCAGGAACCCATTTAAAATTCCATGGCAAAAATTCTTGATGTCTAGCTTGCCTGCTGGGTTTGATAGGAGTGAAAATTGGATACTAATGAGGTTAACCATCCATGGTGTTTAACAAGCAATAATCCCTATTAACTCACCGAGCAGCTTATGAAAAATTTAAAAGATGGTGCGGGGTGGTCTTGCCATCAAGGACAGCCTCACAGGACTTCTCATATGTTTGTGCCATAAATCTTGGCACAGTCAATGTTACCCAGTCACCTATAAGATTCTGCCCTACAATACCAATAACATATAAAATTATTTACCACAGCTGGCAAGGATGAGTTGTATAAGATTAATTTCAGTATTTAATTCTATTTTGTTTCCTGGTTTCACCATTTTTTCCTGATTTCAATTATATACAAATTATTCATTTTGGAGTTTTGTAATATTCTGTTGCTCCAAGTGCATAATTCTAAACAGAAATGATTGGAATGACCAACCTATGTATCTTTTAATGATTCTGATATTGAAGAACTGCATTCAGTTGTCATGTTCCCCTGCTTACCTTTCTTTCAATTTCGAGCAGCTAGATTTAATAACTGCATACCAATTACTTATGTAATTATATTAGTTACAGAAAGTGTAGGATAGCCTGTTGGGAAACAATTAATGAGGAAATTAATTTATTTCATTATTTAATATTTCATGAGAAATGCAAATCACACCACTGTATTCTATTTAGGTTATTAATGTTGAATTATAGTTTTGAAATTATTAATGCAGTTTTAAATTACCTTTTGTGTTACTTGATTCTGATCAACCACAGGTATGTCTGTTAACATGGTAGTGGATCTTACAGAGAGAGCTTGCATCCTTGGTCAGGATCTAAAAGACCTTCTTGAAGCTTAACTGGTGATAAGATTACATTTTTTGAACATTGTTCTTACTATAGGTTAAGGTCTAGCACAATGCTTAACACAAAATTATCTTTTTCCCAAATTACTTGTCATGTGTTCTCCGACTATGCTGATGATGTAAACTGGCTATCGATCTTTAACATTAACACTTTACACTCCATAATGAAGTGATGGTAATAAACCAGAACTAATTTAATTTGCACAATTCAAATGAGCTACAAATGTACACTGCTTTTCCAACAATGGAATAAAATGTTAAGTTCAAATAAGTTAAATCAGTTCTCGAATTTATCCACCACTGGCAGCTTTCAATTTGATGAGTCATTGTATTACTGATCACAAGGATAATACTCTTTATTGTTGTTGTAAAAGTCTCCAAAAAAATTATGTTGAAATAGAACACTTGGATTTTCCAAGACTCCCAGTCTGCCATTATTCTTTTTGATCTTAATCATATTGGAGATTTATGTCAATTTGTATATATTCTGAGCAGGTATTACATGTAATTAGGATCAGTGTTAAAATGACATTATCAGAGCGATTGAAGTATTTTTACAGGAGATTCTAGTAGGAGTATATCTGGTGAAAACATACTTTCAGTTATTTGAACAAAAGCAAACAATTTTCAGCATTTATTTTGGCAATCCAGATAGCTCTGCAGCATTTGGATATTTAGATAACTAAACTTGGTACTGTGGGAAGTTGGAAGTCTTAGTGAATCCAAGTTTTCTATTTTTACATGATATTTTTGTTTGGAGACTTTTACAACAACAATAAATAATGCTGTCATAGTGGTTGGTAAAAGCATTATTCTATCCATAAAAGCCCATAGATGTTAGCAAACTATCCATTTCAGATGTGGTATCTCTACATAGCATACCTCTGCTGATGGCTGAAGAGAATAATCCTCGAGAAGCAGGTCCTGCCATAGGTGCTGGGCATGAATCTACTGATGGCCAAGCAGCATCATAGGAGCAGAAAGGCTGACGTTTCGGGCCTAGACCCTTCATCAGAAAAGGGGGAGGGGTAGGAGGTTCTGAAATAAATAGGGAGAGAGTGGGAGGCGGATAGAAGATGGATAGAGGAGAGGATAGGTGGAGAGGAAACAAACAGGTTGAAGAGGCGGGGATGGAGCCAGTAAAGGTGAGTGTAGGTGGGGAGTTAGGGAGGGGATAGGCCAGTCCAGGGAGGACGGACAGGTCAAGGGGGTGGGATGAGGTTAGTCGGTAGGAGATGGGGGTGCGGCTTGAGGTGGGAGGAGGGGATAGGTGGGAGGAAGAACAGGTTAGGGAGGCGGGGACGAGCTGGACTGGTTTTGGGATGCGGTAGGGGGAGGGGAGAATTTGAAGCTTGTGAAATCCAGATTGATACCATTGGGCTGCAGGGTTTCCAAGCGGAATATGAGTTGCTGTTCCTGCAACCTTCGGGTGGCATCGTTGTGGCACTGCAGGAGGCCCAGGATTGACATGTCGTCTGAGGAATGGGAGGGGAAGTTGAAATGGCTTGCGACTAGGAGGTGCAGTTGTTTATTGCGAACCGAGCGTAACAACTGCACCTCCCAGTCACGAACCATTTCAACTCCCCCTCCCATTCCTCAGACGACATGTCAATCCTGGGCCTCCTGCAGT
>NC_063337.1:78879129-78898210 GCF_021869965.1 Rhincodon typus
TCTGCTCCTATGATGCTGCTTGGCCTGCTGTGTTCATCCAGCCCTGCACCTTGTTGTCTCGGATTCTCCAGCATCTGCAGTTCCTACTATCTATGAATCTACTGAATGTTGTTGTAAGTCTTTTTTGATTCTGTGTTTTGTTACTGAGCCACTGTAGTCATTGGCCATTGCACACTATTCCACAGAACATGTCGAACATGTTTACCTTGTCATCAGACAGCCTCTCCTAATTGTAATAATTAACAGTTAGTACTTGAAAGGATTAAATTACATCAAAGACAACCTGTAACCATCCTAAGTTAAAGATTTGTGGGAGCTAACCAATGTCTTAACCAGTTCTGCTTAATCTTCTTTGTTTGTTACCAGTATAGTGTTAGAATGAATGTTTACTTATTCTTAAGTTCAACCTGATATCTCACAAGACATTATCATGATTCTCAGATGTAATATAACTAACTTAAGTAATATTCGTTGAGCATATAAGGTTCATAAGGATTCAGCCTAAGGTCTGCCTAAGACATTGTGTTGACAACCTTCCACAAATGGCATTATAGCCAAATGGCATACAGTATTACTTTCTTAGACTAATAACAGCCAAAATGGTTGGTTTAGTGAATCTACACAAAATATTCTAGATCATATCCAACAATATTAGATTGTGACCACAGTAAGGACTTTGCTAATTATTAAACTAATCAACATCTAGGAGAGTCAAGCCTTGCTTGCAAGTGTCTTTGAAGTAGAGCTTTGCTGTACTACTGCCTGCTAAGCTCCTGCTGCCTGTTATGAAGGCTTCATATTTTATACCTTTTGAGGTCCTTAGTTTTGAAGTGTTGGGGAAAAATTGATTTAAGTTTTTGGGAGGTACCTGGACTTTTTAAGTTAAAGATCAATAAAAAGACACTTTGGAACATTTTGTCAGCACCACGTTTCTTCGAAACTGCATGATTCCAGATGATTTCCAGTCTTGTTTTCTTGAACTCACTTTACGTAAAACATCTACCTTTTTTTAACAACTGGAAGGGAGTTAGTTCTCTTTGGAAATGTTTGGACTATCAGTTCCAAAGAAGCCTGCTTAAAGAAAGAAACTTCCCAGCTCAGCTCTCCTGTTTTGGAAAATAAACCTGATTGTGGGTTCAGTGTGATATCTGGAGTCCTGGTTCAGCAACTCTTGTATGACAAGCCTCTGAAAGAGTTTATTGATATTTTCTAAATGACTGTATCAGCAAAAGTGCACAGCAACGACATTAAATGTTCATTGACACTTCCCTTTGTGTGCTAAAACATTAGACCAATAGCCACCTGAACATCCCAAACCTTATCCTTATTGCCTTCAAGAACTAAAACATATTGGCTGGTAACGCTCTCATTCAGTGAATCTCTATAGGAGAAATCTCTTTGATTTCCCTTTAGGTGGTATGTGTGCATGTACGTGTGTATTTTGGGTTATTTAGAGGAGCAAGCATTTACATTTTCTTACAATTAAATACCATATGAACTATATTTTTTAAATCATTGCTGCAGCTCCAAAGTACCTCTGCCATAACAACTATAGATCACTACTAAGCAGTGCTTGTTAGCTATATATTGTGCAAATCACAAATAATATTATGTCACAGTAGTGATTAAATATGGACTGTTGATTTTCAAATCCCATCATCTTATAATACCTGGTATGTTCATGAAGTGAAATGGTTACAAAAATTAAAAAGTCTCTGTCTTAAAATGCCTTTAGCAATCAGCTGGACACACAAGTTAGCATGAAAGCAATGCAGAAAACAAATCATCTGAACTGAAATTAATGTCTTTATCAGACATGAAGATATACTCATCTCCTATTTTCACTTATACCTGTATGGTAAATTTATTAGAGATGAAAGCGATAGCTTACAATTATAAAGCTTGCAAACATTGAACTCAGACATTGAAATACATAAACCACCTGTATTTTAGGGAGTTGCTTTAGACAGAGCTGAAGGAAGTGGATTTGTGACTGAAAAGAGTTGGAGAAAGGGTTCTCTTGCCTCTCAAGAAGGAACAGTGTAAAGTGATAGAATTGATGAAAATGAAACATCAAAGCACTGAGAACTCAAAAGACATCTCAAATATTCACTACTGCTGAGGAAGCAAGACAGAACATATATGCTTCAAGGACACCATTAAAAGACTATATTCCTTTGATCTTACTTATGTAATGGGCTCTATCCCTTTTTACCTTTTTGCCTGTGTGCATGTATGCTCGATGTCGAGCATTACTATTTTTGTCAAAGTTAGCATATAATAAAATTGCTCTTCAGTTCATCCCGGAAACCCTTATTATTAGCTCTTACTATCATACAATAAATATTGGAAACTACATTGTTATGAGCGAGGGGTACAGGTTCATACTCAAAAGCACAAAAATCCTGATTTGCGGCCAAGAGATTTGAAAAGAGGGTACTCAATTCAGTTCTCTTCACCTTGCTGTAACATTGAGACCCCTGTTGATGTGTATGAACAATGAACAGCATGAGAGATCCTGGCAGTCCACAGAAATCATATTGGGTAGGCATCATGTCATTAGCATTCCACCCAATGGGCATGGTTTAATCAAACATTGTAACTTGGAAGCCAACCAATTTTGTATTACAGGATTTTAGATTCTGGGACAGGAATCTGTTTATTGGTGCAATACTTTGCTTCGAAAAGTATCTTAAAAATCAAAAGTATATACATTCCATGTTCAAATGTCTAATGTACATGCATTGCAATCCTACCTGCAGTATTTTTAAAGTTGGCATTCATGAATTTAAAGTAAGCAGCTTTGCAAATCCTATATAAAAATAATAAAATGTAGAAAATAGATTAGGTTATTCAGTAAATTAAACATTAGAATTTGCCTTTTTTATTAAAGCACCGTTCACTAACATTAGCACTCCACCTCCATCAGTATTCAATGAAAACCTAATAAGTTTTGCAATAATTTGTAATAGACAACTTTTTTGAATTTTCCACTTACTCTTTTCTAAGAAGCTTCACTGTTTTGGCAGTCCTTCAAAATGAAATTCAAAATCCTACCATCTAATAAGAATAATTTATACAACAGTTTTCTGCCAAAAAGAAATAATTATAAACTCAGGCTTTCTTTTCAGAAACTGCAAAGAATTTTCCGAGTGTACTACCTGTTAATTTTTAACTTTTAATGAGGTTTCTTTTCAAGTGCAGATTGCAAGGCTGTAAAGTTATTGGAGACTTTTTGAACATTATTGAGAATCTATACTTCATTGATACCACCACCTTCTTTAATTCTTTAACAATCCTTGATTTTCTACATCTGAAAGACCACAGAAGCCTTTCATCAGCATTATTCGTTTGTTCCTTTCTGCCATCAATTCATGATTACGAATTGGAAATCAGAAAGAATAAAGAAACGAGGATTAAAAAGCATCCAGCAAAGGAAATTGATGGGTTTGAGCTGTTTATACTTCAATATAAGGAATATTATAAGCAATGCAGATGAATTAAGGATACAGATAGACACATGGCAGCACCATATTGTTGTAATAACAGAAACCTGGCTAAAGGAAAGGCAAAATTTGTAGCTTAATATTTCTGGATATAGAGTTTTTGGGCAGTATAGATTGGGTGACATAAAGGGAGGAGGATAGCAGTTTTGGTTAAAAAATCAATTACAGTTGTGAGAAGAGATGATGTACTAAACGGGTAACAAATTCGGCTTTATGGGTTGAGCTCAGGAATAAAAATGGGGCAGTTGCACTACTCAGTATACTACAGACCCTCAGATAGTGGGAGGGAGATAGAAGAATATATATGTAGACAAATTTCTGTGTGTAGGTACAAGTGGGCAATAATAATAGGAGATTTAAACTATTCCAATATCAATTGGGTTTCAATCAACATAAGGGGCATTGAGCATGAAAAATTCATGTCCTCATTCCAGGATTTTTTTTTTTGAAAAATACGTGACAAGCCCAATGAGAGGGGATGAAATTCTGGATTTAGTTTTGGGAAATGAGGGTGGAAAAGTTGGTGAAGTGACAGTGGGTGACCATATCAGGGACAGTGACCACAATTCGTTTAGATTTCGTATTATTATGGTAAAGACAGAGATAAATCAGAAATAAAAGTTTTTAACAAATGGAAGGCAAATTTTACAAAACTGAGACGTGATTTAGCTGGGCTTGACTGGACAGGACAGCTAATGGATAAATCAGTGGTAAGCCAATGGGAGGCATTCAAAAGTGAGGCTCAAAGAGACATGCCCCCTCCAAAAATAAGAATGGTATTGTCAAATCTAGAGCTCCATGCTGTCTGGAAAAATACAAGGGAAGATTAAACAGAAAAAGTAAGCTTACGATAGTCACAAAAAACTCAAGAGTGCAGATAACCTAGAGGAGTATAGAAAGTACAGGGAGCAAGTTAAAAAAAAAACAGAAATAAGCAAATCAAATAGAGTGCATGAAAAACATATTTGCAAGCAAAATAAAGGAAAATCCAAAGATGTTTTACCAGGATATAAAGATCAAAAAGGTAGTTAAGAGAAACATGGGACCTATCAGAAATGAAGAAGGGAACTTGTGTGAAGATGCAGAAGATATGGGAAGAACTTAAAACAACCTTTTTCTCTCCATTTTCACAAAGGATGTGGATGATGTAGACATAGTAGTCAAGGAGGTATCGTTACTAAGTTTGCAGATGACGCCAAAATTGTTGGTGTAGTTGTCAGCGAAGAAGGTTATCTCAAAGTACAATGGGAACTTGATCTGATGGGCCAATGGACCAAGGAATGGCAATTTAATCAAGATAAATGTGAGGTGCTACATTTTGGAAAGGCAAATCAGGGCAGGACTTATACACTTAATGGTAAGGTCCAGGGACATGTTGCTGAACAGAGAGACTTTGGAGTGCAGGTTAATAGTTCCTTGAAAATAGACTCGCAGGTAGATAGGATAGTGAAGAAGCCGTTTGAGGTGTTTGCTGTTGTTAGTCAGTGCATTGAGTATAGGAGTTGGGAGTTCATGCTCCGGCTTTACAAGACATTGGTTAGGCCACTTTTGGAATACTGTGTTCAATTCTGGTCTCCCTGCTATAGGAAGGATGTTGTGAAACTTGAAAGGATTCAGAAAAGATTTACAAGAATGTTGCCAGGATTTGTGGTTTTGAGCTATAGGGAGAGGTTGAATAGGCTGGGGCTATTTTCCCTGGGGGGTCAGTGGCTGAGGCGTAGCTTTACAGAAGTCTACAGAATCATGAGGGGCATAGATAGGGTGAATAATTAAGGTCTTTTCCCCAGGGTAGGGGAGTCCTAAACTAGAGGACATTGGTTTAAGTTGAGAGATGAAAGATTTAAAAGTGATCTAGGTGGCATATTTTTCATACAGAGGGTCTTGCATGTATGGAATGAGTTGCCAGAGGTAATGGTGGAGAATGGTACAATTACAACATTTAAAAGACATCTGGATAGGTTTATGAATAGGCAGGGTTTAGAGGGATATGGGCAAAATGCTGGCAAATGGGACGAGGTTAATTTAGGATATCTGGTCAGCATGGATGAGTTAGACCGAAGGGTCTGCTATTCATCTCTATGACACTACGATCCTTAGAGGAACAGTGTGAAATATTGGACAAAATAATCGTAACAAAAGAAGAAGTGTTAGAGAACTTGGAATCCTTGAAAGTGGATAAATCGTCAGGGCTAGATGGATGATTCATTGTTTGATTGATTTATTGTCACATGTACAGATTTACAGTGAAAAGCTTTGTTTATGAGCAGTCCAGGTAGATCATAGTAAACAAGGATGTACAGATCAAAAAGATTTAGACAAGGCATACAGGTTACATTGCACAGGGCGTGCGCTAGGCGAGATCAACTTTAGCAAGATCAGCGTTATTTGAGGCTAGACAGTCCACTCATCAGTCTAATAACGGCCGGGAAGAAGCTTTCCTGAACCTGCTCGTGTGTGTGTTCAGGCTTCTGTATCTTCTGCATAATGGAAGAGGTTGTAGGAGATCATTATCAGGGTGCGATGGGTCTTTGATGATGTTGGCTGTCTTTCCACGGCAGCGAGCCATGTAAATGGAGTCCATGGATGGAAGGTTGATTTCCGTGATGGCCTGGACTGTGCACACCACCTTCTGCATTTTCTTACGGTCCTGGGCAGAGCAGTTGCCATACCAGGCTGTTGTGCACCTGGACAGTATGCTTTCAATGGTGCATCTGTAAAAGTTTGTGAGGGACCTTAATGACATGCAAACTTTCCTGAGCAGCCTGAGGAAGAAGAGGCATTGTTATGCCTTCTTGACGGATGCATCTACGTGGGAATTCCAGGACAGTTGTTGGTTATCGTCACTGCGAGGAACTTGACGTTCTCTACCCTCTCAACCTCATTTCTGTTGATGTAGATGGGGCTATGTTCTCCTCCTTTCTATCTGATGTCAATGATTAGTTCTTTAGTTTTGCTGATGTTGAGAGAGATTATTCTCACTGCACCACATCACCAAGCCCTCTATCTCCCTTCTGTATTTTGACTCGCCGTTGTTAGATACCTGTCCCATTATGTGGTATCATCAGCAGTTGTTCCCTAATGTTGAAGGGAGTCACGGAAGAAATTCGTAGATGCGATGAGGATTATTTTCCAACCTTCACAAGACACAGGAGAGGTGCCCAAGGACTGGAGGAATGCAAATGTTGTTCTGTTGTTTAAAAAGGGTATAAAGAAAATGTCAAACAATTATAGGCCAGTTAGCCATACTTTAGTGGTGGGCAATTTGTTGGAATCAATCCTGAGCGTTCAGATAAAATGTCACCTAGAAGGGCATAGGCTAGTCTGGTATAGTCAGCATGGCATTGTTAAGGGAAGGTTATGCCTTACAAATTTGATTGAAGTGGCAAGAAGGAATGATGGAAGTAGTGCAGAAGATGTTATCTACTTGGATTTTAGAGAGGCATTTGACAAGGTCCCTAATGGCAGACTGGTCAAAGATGTGAAAGCCTGTGGAATGGAGGATAATATGTTGAATTGGATCTAAATCAAATTGGCTTATTAACAGGAAACAAAGGGTACTGATTGATGGCTACCCTTGCAAATGCAAAGCTGTTTCAATGATGTTCCACAGGACTCACTGTTGGGACCCCTACTGTTTGTTTTACACATTAACAATTTGGACTTGAACGTGGGAGGCACTATTGGGAAATCTGCAGATGTTACAAGGATTGGCATTTCAGTGGATAATATAGAAGCTCCGGAATGATATAAATGGTTTGGCGGAGTGGGCAGTTAAGTGGCAGATGGAGTTCAACTCTGATAAATGTGAGGTAATACATTTAAGGAGGTCAACCAGTAAAAAGGAATACTGAATAAATGGGATGATACTGAGAGGGTTAGCTGATGTGAGAGATTGTGGCGTGCAAGTGCATCAGTCACTAAAGGTAACAGCACAGGCAGATAATATTGTAACAAAAGCATATAGAATGCTCTCTTTTATTGGCAGAGGTATAGAACACAAAAGTAGGGATATAATGATGAACCTGTATAGACCACTAGTGAAGCCACAACTGGAGTTTTGTGTGTCGTTCTGGTCACCACATTACAAGAAGGGCATAATTGCTATGGAGAGAGTGCAAATAAGATTTACCATAAAGTTTCCAGGGCTGGAAAATTGTAGCCACAAGGAGAGACTGGAGAGGTTGGGCTTGTTTTCTTTGGAACAGAGCAGGCTGAGGACCAACACGATTTGAGGTATATAAAATTCTGTAGGACATAGATAAACAGGAGAATCCTGCTCCCCTTGGCAGAGAGTTCAAAACACAAGGGTCATAGATTCAAGAGAAGTGACAGAAGGATTAGAGGGAACATGAGGAAAAATAACCTTTTTTATGCAGAGGATGGTGGGTGTCTGGAATTTGCTGCCTGAGTTGGTGGTGGAGGCAGAAACCCTAAACCTGTTAAAAACATGCCTGGATCTCCACCTTAAGTGTTGCAAACTGTAGGGATATGGGTCATGTGCAGGAAATTGGGATTAGAAGGGACGTCTGGGTGGTTGTTGGCTCAGCATGGACAAGATGGGCCAAATGGCCCCCTTCTGTGCTGTATCATTTCTATGGTTCTATTCTGTGATTCTATGAACATGTTGGAACACTACTGAAAAATATTATTTTCCATATTTTCATTGGTATGAACGCCTTACTTTGTCATGTCCATTTATTGTCAAAGAATTGGCCTTTAGGAAGCTAATTTTGAGTTGTAGTCTTCCATGCATTAACCTTCTTAGTAGTATGACAGCTGCTTTATTGAAAGCCAGCTGTAACACTTGTTTTAGCACATTGTTGTCTCAAGTACTTATTTATAGTTAAGTCAGTCATTTGTGGTTAGACATAATTCTATAATCTGAAAAATTACAAATTCATTGGGAACTGACAGGCTGACAATGTGCTTGAATATACACTGCAGGATCAAAACTCCAATGCAACAGACAAATGGTCCTGTACATTTTTAAAGCCATTTCAAAGACATATTATTGAGATGCCAATCGAAATGTTAATTTTCTATTGATCAATTTATTGCTGCATTAATATAACTACATCAAGCACCACTCTTAAATATGTCAAGCAATTATTTTATTGTTTTTACAAGAATTAAATTTTCAAATGCTGCCCATCTGTGGTGGCTCATGCCAGATATTTTAATTGATGATATGTAACTGAAAGTAAAGACAAATTCAAAACAAAAACAGTTCCTGAAATGAGCAAAATTTTACCTGCAAAATGTGTCACCATTGTTGCTATGTCCCAAAACGAAAACATCCCCCATTACTGGAATATCCAAAGATATCAGCTCGTAGCTCACTGGAGATTTGGCCTTGGGCCAGATCTACAAAAACTGTTTAGTAAAAGATGAGAAACAAAAACAGAAATTGCTGGAAATGCTCAGCAGGTCTGGCAGCATCTGTGAAGAAAAAAATCAGAATTAACGTTTCGGGTCCAGTGACCCTTCCTCAGTTTGTTCCTGATTTATAGCATCTGTGGTTCTTTTGGTTTTTATTCAATAAAATATTACATGGAGATGATAGCAGAAGGTTGTTTTATGACGAGAAGACTATGCTTATTGGTGTATCACAGGGTTTAATGCTGGGGCCCTTGCTGTGTGTTGTGTATCTTAATGATCTAGACATGAATGTAGGAGGTATGATCAATAAGTTCACAGATAACATGAAAATTAGAAAATTGGTGGTGTGGTATATAGTGTCAAGGAAAGTTTTAGACTAAAGGACAGTATGGCTAGACTGGTCAGATAGACTGTTCAGTGGCAAATGGAATATAATCCTGAAAAGTAGGAGGTGTTACATTCTAGGAAAACTGACATGACAAGGGAGTACAAGTTGAATGATGGGACCTTGAGAAGTACAGAGGATCAAAGAGACCTTGGTGTACATGTCCATAGAGCCTTATAGGCAGCAAGACAGGTGGACAAGGTGGTCCCAAAACACATGAGATATTTGCCTTTATTAGTCAGTGCATTGAACACGAAAGTAAGGAGTTCATGATGGAGCTATGTATTAGCTTCCTCAGGCCACAGCTGGAACATTGTGTGTATTGCCCTAAACTAGAAAAGATGTGGTTTGCACTAGAGAAGGTGCAGAGGAGATTCACTAGAATTTGCCAGGGCTGGAGTTATTCAGTTCTGGAGAGAGACTAAATAAGCAGTGGTCACGGTTTTTAGAGCAGAGAAGACTAAGGGAAGATCTGTTGGCCGTGTACATAGCTCTGAGGGGTATAGGCAGAGTAGGTGGGGATAAGCTTTTCCCCTTTGTAGACAGGTCAATAACCAACAGGTACCATTGTAAGGGAAGTAGCAGGAGGTTAATAGAGGTTGAGGAAAAAAGTTTCATCCAGAGGGTTGTAGGTATCTGGAATTCACTACCTAAAAGTTGATAGAGGCAGGAACCCTCAAGATATTTAACAACAATTTAGATGAACATTTGAAATACAATAGCATACAAGGCAATGGGTCAAGTGCTGAAAAATAGGAATAGAAAAGAAGCATATTTGATGACTGGAGTGACCAGGTTAGGCTGATTGGTCACTTTTCATGGTGTAAAAGTTCTATGACTATCACCCCAGTGAATTTACAATCCAGATCAGGCTTGAGGTCACAATCTGGTGAGTGCACTGCATACGTGCAGCACAGTGACTCAGTGGTGAGCACTGCTGCCTCACATTGCTGGGTTCAATTCCAGCCTTGGGTGATTGTCCGTGTGGAGTTTGTATGTTCTCCCTGTGTCTGCTAGGGTTTCCGCCTACAGCCCAAAGATGTTCATGTTAGGCGGATTGGCTAGTCTAAATTGCCCAGTAGTGTTCAGGAAAGTGCAGGTTAGGTGGATTAAACATGTTAAATATGGGGTTACAAGGATATGGTGGGATGGTCTTTGGAGAGTCAGTGCTGACTTTAAGGGCTGAATGGCCTCTTTCTGTACTGTAGGGATCCTATGATTCTATGATTTTCCTGCCACTGATGGAGGAAGTGAGAGCTGAGGTTGCTGGTACTCTAAAGATGCTGGAGACTATGCCCTTGCTGAAACCTACAAAGATGATGAACTTTTAAATTCAATCATAAGAGAACTGATACAGATAGACAGACAGGAAATTGAACATCAAACAGAGACATGATCATGCCAGACTTGAGAAAAAGTTGGGGGAGTCTGCCCACAAGATGAGCACTACTATGACTCCAGCATATGAGCGTTAGACTACCTCCATGGAGCAGGTAGTTTCTGCCTTGGAGATCCAAGTCCAGCAGAATATGCAGTGGCTACCAAATGCTCAAACCTTCACTCCATCACTCTAGCAAAGAGTGCGGTGCATTGATGGATAGGCAAGAAGGGAACTGCTGGGTTTCTCCTACAGTGTTGTACATGAATCTTCCTTAGCCTAACCCATTGGAGTTGATGGGGTCACTTGCAGAGGGCAGGTACGAAGGCAGCTCTCCCTTGAAGTTTCCTGGGCTGAATTCCACTGTAGCCCAATATGGCATTCCTCCTCCCTCTTTTCCTTGAGGGGAAGGGATACCAGGAGGAAAGCTATATCTTTGCCTATTCCCACAGCAGGTTCCATCATGATACATCTGGGTGTATTCCTAGTTAGCTAACCACCACAAAACCACAGGAAAAGCTGCCCCATCCATGAGTGAAAGTGATGCTAACTTCAGGACCTGCCACCAAAGTTTGACACCAGAATCAAAAATTCCAATGCTATTGAACTCGTGCAATAGATTTCAGAGTGCAATTAAATATAACTTGAACTTAAAATTTTGTAATCCTTTCCACTGGTTCTATTTAATTTTGGTGAATTGCACCAATAAAAACTTACACAACAAATAGAAAGCTGTGATCGGTAATGTAATCCATTTTTGGCACAACATAAATGTTGCTCCATTGAGTTTTTGATCAAATTCATTTACATAAACCGTGTCACATTTGACCGTCTCTTTGAGACCTGTAGCACCAAGTCATCTTGTTGATGTTCAGATTGCAAAGGTAATCTCCATTCTACATTCATTACTAATTCTCTTTTGCTCAAAATACAGCTCAGATCAATTGCTGTAATCTGCTCCTGAACTTTTACAATATTTTCTAGGGCAGTTCCAATCAACTCAGGCATTTTGCATTCACTGTTTGTTTTCATACATTCAATTCAATGATACAACAACAAGCTTTTCTCTCAATAACAATTTTTCTTACAGGTTTAAGAAATAGACTCCTGGTTCCGTTGTCCATAATTGGTTGTTAACTGAGGGAGTAGACAATCTAAAAACAACTATTAAGAACTATATGCGATCTCGATGTAGGCATTTTGTGGCATTGATTCAATCTTTTAATTTATTGACATGAATTACTCATGATTTTGGACTTCATACTGCTGTGTTATATTATGTGTACATATATGTATATGTTATATATAATATGTGTATGTTATATTCAAGAAAGATTAATGTGTTGCCTTACTGAAGTATGAAAATTAAGCTCCACTATCACCAGAGTAGCAAAATGCACAGAATTCCTCAAGTTACCGTCTTTCAATAGGAAACACAAATGATGATGAATTGTCAGCATAGAATTCTATTAATGAAAAGTCAAACACCCTTATAAACACTGGATGTTTTCACTGGTTTGCAGGAGGCTCAGGGTGATTAGTTCACAGCTGTAAGAGGTCACTGACCTGCTAATTAACAGTCACAGTCTGCAGCAAATGTTGAATTTTTCTTCAGGCTTAAAAAAGGCTCTTACTGCATAGAGCAGAGACAGTCTCTGAGCTGGTGGTGATCTGATGGCTTCCTCCTAGCTTGTTCAAAGCCCTAAACTGTTCAGCTACCTGGAAACCAATTGTTGGTGGGCAGAAAGCACTTGTCATCAATAACTGGTTACTAATCCATAGATCAGTCTTTACTGTTCTCTGCAGCAAAAACCTTTTTTAAGCCTAAAGGAAACTTCAGCAGTTGCTGCATAAACTCAGGTATGGACCAGTTGGGCTGAATGATCTCTGTCAGCAACATGCAACACAGTTTGTACATTCTTAAGAACAAGAGTTATCAGAACAGCTAATCAAACGTTTGAACTGAAATAAAAATCATTCGTATTAACACTCAGTTCTTAAATAACAATACACTTTACTGTCAATATTGGTGTATACATTGAGCTTTGAAACCTCAAAATATCCCCCCAAAAATGAGGTTCTAAATATGCCAAGTATGAATGTGAAATGCTGGCATGGCTGGGGGTGATTGTCGGTTTGAAATATTAACTGCATCTGTCTCAAAGTTTCAGCGTGTATTAATGTGCTGGATATTTTTGCAACGCAGACTATATCACCGGTTTGATCCTGTATGCCCAGTTAAAAGATACTGGTGAATAAACCACATATTTGTGAGGAGAAAAATTGAAGCTGACTACTAATGCGAGAATTACATATCATGGCTGAAAGGAGGGTTAACTTTTTCACTGAATATATGCAGTGAACTTTATTTTTGGGGGTTTGGGAAAATGGGGTCATGTTATAGACTGGATCAAGCTATACACTGCAATTTATGGCATTCACTTAGCCACTATGGACACTTCTATGTATATTCTTCTGATTTCTTCTTTTGAACTTGTATGGCCTGCTACAGACGTATCTAAAGCTAGAGCGATTGTTAGTTAAATCAACCTTTTTGACAGTTAAATCTTATTGTAACACTGCAATTCTTCACCAATTCGGGCTTCATGACACACTGCGAATCACAGATAAAATGGCTTTGCAGGCAGCCTTGACAATGACAACAACCTACAAAAGCAGTCTCCTCACTCTTTTATCATGCAGTGTTGCATTTTAGGGGAATGGAGAGGATATGTCCCATTTGGGTACAGACATGACAGAAAATTGAATATGAGGATTTAAAGGTGAATATTCTGTTAACCCTTCCCCCTGTCTGTAAATTCCCACAGTGGCCAGAGATGCACCTATATTTGCGCACTATGTAATAGAATTCTTCCAGAATTTGAACAGTAAAGCTCTGTTGGTGCCTTCACAAGTCATCATAACTTTGAAAGCAAGCTAGAAAATTAACTTGGGGAAGCAACTTCTGGTTGCTGACTTTTATATGAGCTACTCAATGTACTTGTGATACACACCCCATGTGTGCTGATCTTTTATAGGTTTATTTTATTACAATCTGCGTAAAAATAATGCAAACAGAATTGTGTGATGACCAATTAATTTTAACAAGAGAGTGGTCTGACTTGGGGATGTTCACCAAAACGGGTAAACCTGTAATGAAACATTTGTAAACAGGAGTGATGCTTATATGCCACGCGTTTCAGCTGCTTGCAGATTGTAAACCATCAGTATGCTTAGAAGTATTTTGCAACTCTGTTTCCCATTTATAGCATCAGATCTTATAATCATCCTGTATAAGGCTATCCATTAAGTATATTTAGATTTTTAGAATCCCTACAGTGTGGAAACAGGCCCTTCGGACCAACAAGTCCACACCAACCTTCATAGCAGCCCACCCAGACCCATCCCCTATAACACCCCTAATCGACACATCCCTGAACACTATGGGCAATTTAGCATGGCCAATCCACCTAGCCTGCACATCTTTTGACTGTGGGAGGAAACCAGAGCACCCGGAGGAAACCCACACAGACACGGGGAGAATGTGCAAACTCCACACAGACAGTTGCCCGAGGATGGAATCAAACCTGGGCCCCTGGCGCTGTGAGGCAGCAGTGATAACCACTGAGCCACTGTGCTGCCCTTATAAATGCTGATTCGCTGACCAGGAAACGAACCCGGGCCACACCAGTGCAAGTACCGAATCGTAACCGTTAGACCACCAGGTGGAGGTTAAAGTTTAAGTGTAATGTGTGGAATGTCTAAGTGAAGAAGTTCAGTTCAGTGTTTGTGGTAAAGTTCTCCTGCTCCCTCTGGGCCTTATTATTGCATTTATTGCAAAGTATTCTCCTTTTCCCCATAGCTATCCTTGCCTCCATTAAGCAGCTGGCCTTCTTGAGGCTTGGCTTTGCTGCAAAGCAGGTTGAATTTGAGGCTGACAGCCTCATTCACTCAATCAGCAACTCACCACCTGGAAGCAGGTGACTTGTTTGATCTCTATCCCTACTCCTTTAAATCCAGAAGATCTCAAATTGAAGGTAGGTGAAGTTGAGTTCAAGATTTTTCAAATTAAAACATCTTACAAACAACATTCTAATTTGGGGTGTAGACGGTGATAAAATTCACCCCATTGTTTCTGGCTTTCATATATGATTATGCATAATTACATAAAATGCACAGCACAGGAACAGATTATTTGACCAACCTATCCATATCATTGTTTATGGACCACATGTTGAGGATTCTGGGTATTCCAAGATGGAGGGCGAGAAAAAACTGTGGCTGTAAGAGTTACTCCTTTTTTGAGGTGTTTTCAGTGCTGGAGCTGATTTCCTTGAAGTCTTTGAGTAATAATTACTGTTTTACAAGCCGTGGCATTATTTTGGGACTTTGGGGGAAAAAAAGATCAAAACAACCGTACTTTAAAAAGGGAGGAAGGGAGACAAAGGCAGTGACCATACGGTGGGAAGTGAATCAATGGAGAAAGAAACCTACAGTGCTGTCTGACCCAGCAGTGAACATTCACAGCTATTGCCTCTCTGTTTGATTTTTATTACCTCTAGACGTTGGAGTTCGACTAAGAAAAATAAACAAACCGTGAAATTCACAGCGGGTATTAGAGAAGCCTGTGTGGGGACATCACAGTAGGGGAGCAGCTACGTGGCTAGTTATTTTGTAAATCTACAGCAGTGAGTAGACTGGGTCCTTTTTGATTATATGTTTTTATCTAGATCTGGCTCTTGATTCAACTTTAAAAAATATAAAACATGGGTACTAAGTTAGCCTGGAGCAGTGTTTTTAGAGCAGTAAGACTGTACTATTTACTGGGTCTCTAGATTGTTAAGGTGCAAAATGGCCTTTAGTAGAGTGGTGTGCCCTTCCTGTTGGATGTGTGAGATTAGGGAGAGTTTCCATGTTACTGATGTTTATGTCTGCAGGAAGTGTGCTTGGTTGCAAATCCTATCAGATCTCCTGGATCAGTTGGAGTGACAGTTAGAGCCAATGAGGAATTTACAGGAGGTAGAGGGTGTGATGGATGGCAGTTGCAGGAAGGGAGATAAACTGAAGATACAGTCAGGTGGATGGGTGACGTTCAGGAAAGGCAGGAGGGGTAGGCCTGTAGTGCAGGAGTCTCCTGTGGCTATACCCATCTCAAACAAGTATGCTGTTTTGGAAAACGTAGGGTGTAATGGACTGTCAGGGGAATGTAGCACTGACAGCCACGTTTCTGGTACCGAGACTGGTTCTAATGTAACAAGGGTTATTTCAGGTTCCAAGTGATCGATTGTGGCCAACAGCGAAACATCAGAATGGTGTGGTGCCAGGATCAAGGATATCTCGGAGACGGTGCAGAATGTTCTCAAAGGTGATAGACACCAGCAGGAGGTTGTTGTATACATTGTAACTAATGACATAGGACGAGATTCTGAGGAGGGAATATAGGAGGTTCGGCAGGAGTTTAAAAAGCAGGTACTCAAGGGTACTAGTATCTGGATACTCCCAGTGACGCAAGCTGGTAAATTTCGGAATAGACAGAGCAGATGAATACATGCCTGAGGAGCTAGTGCAAGGGAGAAGGATTTGCATTTCTGGATCATTGGCATCTCTTGTGGGGGTAGACGTGACTTGTATAAGAAGAACAGATTACACCTGAATTGGAAGAGGATTAACTTACTGGCGGAGAGATTTGCTACAGCTGTTTGTGAGGATTTAAACTAGTGGGTGGGGGGGAGGGGGTGGGGTGCAGGAGGTTGGGACCCAAGGAAGGAGACAGTGAGGAAAGAGAGCACTCTGAGACTAGAAAGTTGGGAAAAGGAATAAGGCAAACAGTCAGGGCATGTAGGAACAAAATAGAGAATGAGGTGGGATTGATAAATTAAACTGCATTTATTTCAATACAAGAAGCCTAATGGGTAAGGCAGATGAACTCAGGGCATGGTTGGGAACATGGCACTGGGATATCATAGCAATTACAGAGACATGGCTCAGGGATGGACCGGACTGGCAGTTTAATATTCCAGGGTGTAGATGCTACAGGAGGATAGAAAGGGGGGCAAGAGAGGAGGGGAAATGGCATTTTTAATTAAAGATAAAATTACTGCTATACTTAGGGAGGATATTCCTAGGAATATATCCAGGGAAGTTATTTGGATGGAACTGAGAAATAAGAAAGTGACGATCACCTTATTCGGATTGTCCTATCAACCCCTTCCCCCCAAATAGTCAGTTGGAAATTGAGAAACAAATTTGTAAGGAGGCCTTAGTTATCTATGCAAATAATGGGGTGATTATGGTAGGGGATTTTAATTTTCCAAACATAGACTGGAACTGCCATAGTGTTAAGGGCTTGGATGGAGATGAATTTGTTAAGTGTGTACAAGAAAATTTTCTGACTCAGTATGTGGGTGTACCTACTAGAGAAGGTGTAAAACTTGACCAACTCTTGGGAAATAAGGCAGGGCAGGTGACTGAGGTGTCAATGGGGAAGCACTTTGGGGCCAGTGACCATAATTCTATTAGTTTTACAATAGCGATAGAAAAGGATGGACCGGATCTAAAAGTTAAATTCTAAATTGGAGGAAGGCCAATTCTGATGGTATTAGGCAAGTACTTTTCAAAAGTTGATTGTGGGGTGGGGTGGGGGAGGGGTGGAGCAGATATTCACAGGTAAAGGTGTGGCTGGAAAATGGGAAGCATTCAAAAATGAGATGAGTGTCCAGAGACAGTACGTTCCTGTTAGGGTGAAGGACAAGGCTGGTTGGTACAGGGAATGCTGGAAGACAAGAGAAATTGAAGTTTTAGTCAAGAATAAGAAGGTTTAGACGGCAGAGATTGAGTGAATCACAAGAAGAGTATAAATGCACTAGGAGTAGTCTTAAGAGGGAAATCAGGAGGGCAAAAAGGGGACATAAGATAGCTTTGCCAAATAGGGTTAAGGAGAATCCAAAGGGATTCTACAAATACATAATACAAAAAAAGGGTAACTAGGGAGAGAATAAGGCCCCTCAAGGATCAGCATGGCCACCTACATGTGGAACTGCAGGAGATGGGTGAGATACTAAACGAGTATTTTGCATCAGTGTTTAACGTGGAGAAGGATATGGAAGATGTAGAATGTGGGGAAATAAATAGCGATATCTTGAAAAATGTCCACATTACAGAGTAGGAGGTGCTGGACACCTTAAAACGCATGAAGGTGGATAAATTCCCGGAATCTGATCAGGTGTACCCTTGTGAGGAAGTGAGGGAAGAGATTGCTGGGGCCCTTACTGAGATATTTGTAACATCAATAGCCACATGTGAGGTGCCAGAAGACTGGAGGTTGCCTAACGTTGTGCCACTATTTAAGAAAGGTGGGAATGAAAAGCCAGGGAACTTAAATAACTTATTTCAGTTCATATTATGCATGATTCCCTAAATTCAAAGTCCTGAGTCTCAACTTCATCTTATTTTATTTTTTTCAATCATAATACTTTTTGCAAATTCTGCACGCCCTAATTTCATTAAACTTATCCCATTCTCACTTCTTTTAGAACATAGAACATTACAGCGCAGCACAGGCCCTTTGGCCCTCAATGTTGCGCCGACCTGTGAAACCAATCTGAAGCCCATCTAACCTAAACTATTCCATTATCATCCATATGTTTATCCAATGACCATTTAAATGCCCTTAAAGCTGGCGAGTCTACTACCGTTGCAGGCAGGGCATTCCACGCCCTTACTACTCTCTGAGTAAAGAACCTACCTCTGACATCTGTCCTATATCTATCACCCCTCAATTTAAAGCTATGTCCCCTCGTGCTAGCCACCACCATCCGAGGAAAAAGGTTCCCACTGTCCACCCTATCTAATCCTCTGATCATCTTGTATGTCTCTATTAAGTCACCTCTTAACCTTCTTCTCTCTAACGAAAACAGCCTCAAGTCCCTCAGCCTTTCCTCATAAGACCTTCCCTCCATACCAGGCAACATCCTGGTAAATCTCCTCTGCACCCTTTCCAATGTTTCCACATCCTTCCTATAATGCGGCGACCAGAACTGTACACAATACTCCAAGTGCGGCCGCACCAGAGTTTTGTACAGCTGCAACATGACCTCATGTCTCCGAAACTCAATCCCTCTACCAATAAAACCTAACACACCGTACGCCTTCTTAACAACGCTATCAACCTGGGTGGCAACTTTCAGGGATCTATGCACATGGACACCAAGATCTCTCTGCTCATCCACACTACCAAGAATCTTACCATTAGCCCAGTACTGTGTATTCCTGTTACTCCTTCCAAAGTGAATCACCTCACACTTTTCCACATTAAACTCCATTTGCCACCTCTCAGCCCAGCTCTGCAGCTTATCTATGTCCCTCTGTAACCTGCAACATCCTTCCGCACTATCCACAACTCCACCAACTTTGGTGTCATCCGCAAATTTACTA
>NC_063337.1:78903210-78917279 GCF_021869965.1 Rhincodon typus
ACTGGAGACAAATGTATTAACATCTTAGATACTTTCCTAATCAACCTGGATCAGAGTTGGTTAGAGATGTGGCCTCCTCTACATCGGTGAGACCAAATGGAGGCTCGGAGACTGCTTTGTAGAGCACCTGCGCTCTGTTCGTGACAAATGACAACACCTTCCAGTTGCGAATCACTTTAACTCCCTCTCCCATTCCCTGGGTGACATGTCCATCCTGGGCCTCCTCCAGTGTGACAATGATGCATCCACAATCTGGAGAAGCAGCAACTCATATTCCGCCTCAGGAGCCTACACCCCAATGGCCTAAACGTGGATTTTACCAGTTTCAAAATCTCCCCACCCCCAGCCTCATCCCATGACCAACCCTCCCTCTCATCCCTGCCTCTTTGACCTGTCCATCTTCCCTCCCACCTATCCGCCCCTCCCACCTCACTGACCAATCCCCACCACCCGCTACCTGCACTCACCTATCACCATCCCACCTACCTTCCCCACCCACACCCCTCCTCTCTCTATTTACTTCCCAGCTCCCTTCCCCCTCCCCCATTTCTGAAGAAGGGTCCTTGCCCGAAATGTCAACTTTCCTGCTCCTCTGATGCTGCCTGGCCTGCTGTGTTCCTCCAGATCCACACTGTGTTGTTTCTGACTCCAGCATCTGCAGTTCGTACTATCTCTGGTTTGTACACATTTCTACAGCAGGTGAGACTTGAGAATACTTTAGCCTGTGGGCTTTCATCAAATCAGGTGGAACCTGACCTATTGAATGTTTCTAACATTTTAAGTTTTGTTTTAGCTTTCCAGCATCTGCTTTCAGTTGCATGTTCAGATTTTTGCTAACTGAAGCCTGCTTGATAATAGTTAGGTGTCTGCAAGGTCTCACTAGTACCAAGGTTATAGTTTTCCATAACTTTTAAGGGTTCTTGACAATGCAGTGAAAACTGGCTGTGAAAAACTGACTCAGTCTGGAAATCCTGCCATTTATTTATTTTCTGTTGGATTAAAGTACCTCAGGCATTGCCTTTCTGCCAGACTTATGCATTTTTGTGGACATTATACATTTTTGTAGGCTTCAGCTTTCTTTATGTTTATTATCTAGTTATGTAGTTTAATTTGTTTTCATATATGGCTCTGTGTGTTTTTTTTTATAGCATTGTAACTTTATGGTCTGCTTGTATTTGGTTTAGAAAACAGTACTATTTAATGCTATACTTCATCATTTTAATTTGGAAACAAACATATTTCTTCCAATTCCGTTCTCTGTTATGTTCCCAATAGTCTAATAGATTCACTATTTAAAATATTGCCATCAGTGTAAGTGTAAACTTGAAATAGCCAGTAGACATATATTTTTGATCATAAGTATAAGGCTTACTGACACTATTTAATCTGCACAATTGCTAATACAAACCCAGAAAATTGCTAATGAACATGCCAGTACTTGTGAATGGTACCAGCAATATTTTTACCTGAGGGCTAAACTTATTACAATATCATTACCATTAAAGACTACTAATACCATTTTTTCTATGTCTGTTCAAAAATTAGGAGAGGGGAGTTTAAGATCAGCTGTGATCACTGTGAATGGATGGTAAAATTCTCGATAATAGCCAACTGGTAAAAGACTTTCTAATGTTCAAGGGTCAATGAGAAATCTTTCACAAGATTTCTGAGTTTTTGTTTGGATATGGTGGGGAAAAATTATCAAGGTCTGGAATTGCCTCCCTAAACCGTTCTGTATTTGCCTTCCTTTAATAGTTTCAGTGAAAAACCGATTGAATCATCCAAACTTTGGCTAGCTGTCCTATATTAGCAACTTATGTAACCACTGTAAAATATTGTTTCCAAATACTTCTATTCAGAACCTAAGTATGTGTCGCCAGGTTGAAGGTGACATCTAAATGCAAGTTGTTGTTGGCCTTTGAGATCATAAGTCATCAGAGCAGAAGTTAGCCATCGAGTTTGCTCTGCCATTCAGTGAGATCATGGCTGGCTTGATCGTCTTCAACTCCACTCTCCTGCCTTTTCCACGTAACCCTTCATTCCCTTACTGATTTAAAAACCTGTCAATTTCAGCCTTGAATCAGTATCTAGGAGGCTGTGCATCAACAGAAGCACTTTCTTTGAGCCTTATCACTTCCTGAAATCCGATCCAAGACAAAGAGGCAATATGGATGGCATTCTTAGTGGGAGAAAAATTGAGCACCACAGGAAGATTTTACATAATAGGTTTTCAAGCTCAGTTTATTGGAAGTTCTCAGAGGCCCCTGCAATCATCAAATTTCTGCGCATCAAGGACAGGCAGATGGTGAACCATGAGCACAACGTCTCAAGGCACAAATGTCTTGCTGTCTTGAGACAATGACCCCCGTTGTCTAACCCCTGGCAGTAGGTAGAAGCTTCCTTCATTCTGCCATCTCTCAGTCCCACTTTTGTGATTGCCCCAAATGCAATTCCAATAATTAAGACGCCTATAGAAACTTGACTACAATTTTTCATGCCTATTTCAGCATTATTAGTCAAATTATAGCAACAATCAATTGCATTTATATTGCAACTTTAACATGATGACAAACCATCACAAAGACTTCACAGGACTAATAACAAACAGAATTTAATGCTGAGACGTGGAAGGTTCTTTACAGCAGATAATCAATAGTTTGCTCAAAGAGGTAGTTTGTATGGAATGCATTAAAGGAGGAAAGAAAGATAGAGTTAGAGAGGTTTAAGGAGGAGTCCAGAGCTTAATGCCTTGGTAGCAGCAGGCCTGCTCAAACTGTTGGAGACAATAAGGACTGCAGATGCTGGAAGCCAGAGTCTACAGGTATGAAGCTGGAAAAGCACAGCAAGTCAGACAACATCAGAGGAGCAGGACTGACAAAGGGTTTCAGTTCAAAGTATCGACTTTCCTGCTCCCCTGATGCTGTCTCACCTGCTGTGCTTTTCCAGTTTCGCATCTGATCAAACTGTTATTGCTTTATACTGTGCTTTCAAACATCAGTTAGTTGCTTTGCTCACAGGCAACCTAGATATCAGGTATATATTTTTCAAGTGCTGGTATGATTCTGAACTTTATCCAGGGCAACAGACAATGGGAATAAAATGAACAAGCATTGTGTAAGATTAAACTTTTTTTTTCTTTTCTCCTCAGAGCTCTGAATATGTGGAATAAATTCACAGATGAATTTACCTCTTTTTTCTTCAAGAAATGAATGTATATTTGAAGTCTTTAAGTATGAAATAAGATGGAGATAATCAAATGCTGTAACTATGAAAATATCATTCATAGTTGAGGTTGTTTGATCCAAGCCATTAATTCTTTTAACTTTTGTTCAATGACCTTTGATCCAGGTAGATCCTTTCCTGAAGGATTCAATGTTTAGGTACAGGCTGAGATAGAACTGCTCGGAAACCTGATGTTATTGAAACAGGCTCAAACAGTTCATTTTTCTTTTAGTTGTTACTGTTGTATTTTGTTATTATGGAACCAAAGGATATATATGCAATATTCTGGTAAGGCCAGAGATTTGCAGGCAAACTGTATGAAGAACTATACTTACCTGAAGCCTCATTCAGCAGATACAATGCATCATGAAATTGAAGGTAGATTGTCTCATTCCACATAACGGAAAATTGTAAGCAGGGCTCCCAGTTTCTCACCAAGTGAGTGGAAAATCATAGAATGAGCACCCATGTTTTCCTGAGATATCTATTTAGCATGGAAAATCAATACTACATGAATGACATTATTCGTATCAATTAGCAAAAGATTTGATTGTATTGTGATGCACATCTTTAAAGTTAGATTTAAGAGCTTTATAATAATGCATCTGTGCACTTTTTTATTTAAACTCATATTGTTATAAACCAAAGTCGTTCATTTGTAAATATCTTTATGCCTATAGGATATTCAGACAGAACATTCTTAATGATTTAATTTGGTTAAATTTCTTCCATGTGGCACATTTCATTATTCAATAAGTGCAAGCATCACAGTTAACCAGGAATGATTTGTCTGCAACATTAATTATTCTACTATCAATTAAATTAGGCAATTCAAAATGATCTGTCAAATAACCTGAAATTTACCGATAGAAGCCAAAGACATAAAAATGAGGTAATACTAATTAGAATCAAAGTGCAGAAAGAAGGAAAAAAAAACAAACTTCTAAGATGTTGAAAAGACATCTTCACTTGGGGAAAAAAAAATTCAAATCTAAAATAAACAAATTGGCGTGAAGTTATGCAGAAATTTGTAAAATGCAATTCCACAAAAGCTGGAAAGAGTCCATTCATCCCAAGTCTATAACAATAGTACCTCGCTAGTTCATTTTAGGTCAAGAGCTGTGACTTCTGTTCAGAAAAAGAGGTCTGTGTAAACCGTAATCAATGGATTAAATGGCTCTGATGATGATTGTTGCCTTCCTCAAACATAGAGAACTTCTTGATGACACACTGATGATGTTACTTAGCATGATGATGAAACGTCTGAACGAAAACAAGCCAGCTTGGCGAGCAAGTCAACAATGTCACCCACAACCTGAGCTACAAATCTTTGCAAAAACCTTAAACAATACATCTAATTACACTTATAATGCTGTCATGGAATAGGAGGTAATCATATTTTATAACATCAGCCTACAACAAACATAGATCTCAAAACTAAATATGTTGTCCTTAACATATGACACATCAGCTGGAACTTATCAGGAACATGTAAGATTTTCCACATTAACTATCATATTATGTTACTTCTCTAAATGAATTGCTTTATTCACAGATTCACAACACTTATTGTTGTGTTGTCAACACTTATTCTGATCCCTATGAAGGGACTCCTTCTGACACATGAGCCAGGATACAATGTGGAGGAAGTTCTCCCTTGGCCAACTGGAAAGTCGGGGAGGACCACTTCAACTGAACCTTGAATGTGCGACTATTTTAGTTGCATGTTGTCATGACTTCAACCCTTGAGGCAGGACGTCAAATTTCCATGAGGTGTTGACTGATCAGAGGGCTGGCTGGATTTCAGTGGTAATTTTAGGGATTGCAGTTTGCCTTAGATCAGAGACAGCCCCACTTAAAGTGAGATGGATGGGCAACCCAAGGATTTTCCTCCAGTGTGGGAATGATGAACCATGAGGCCAGTGTGCATCCTCCATTTGGAGGAAAGGGGCCTCCCTAGGCAACATTACACCCAATCCTTCTGTTTTCCAACTGTAAGGACAGATTATAATTACCCCCAATGACTAGGGTTTACAATCAGTATTCCACTTGATCTTACACATTTCCCACATGGCATGTTAGATTAATATTGGCCACAAAAAATTGAGCTCTGCAGTTAAGAGAGATCCTATTGATCGTGTCAACATACTTAGGAGTTCCAAATGGCAGGCGGAGCATAGAAACTAGATATTTGTTGTGCCAACCAGAATTGTCCAAAATTCTTTGGAAATAAAAATTGGGTAAGAGCACAGAAAATGTTTTAATCCATCCAATAAAGGGGATTGGATTGGCCTAGATGTGCACATCTATTACTCTGATATCTGCAACATCCAGTAACCATAGCCAGGGCTCAGAATGTTAAGATCCAGCAACAGGAACCCAACCCATATTCTATGAAGGCATGTCATGTTTGACTAATTTAATTTCACTTTTGGATAAAATGATCAAGTTCATGGAAAAGGAAATGCAGAAGATCAAATATATTTGAATTTTACTTGCAAATACATGTAGTGGACATGTCATTTAGAAATGCTAGTAATGCCGAACTGGTGGGGATGGGAAAAAGTAATAAATGATAAACTACATATAAAGAAGTTGAGTGTGGTTATACATATGAACATGATGAGTGCGATTTGATGAATACGTATTTCATGCTTCCTGAGAAGGATACACATGTGGAATAAAATATACAGCCACCACAGAAAATGCACAAATAGGTAAAAGCACGTTTACAAATGGACCAAGTCATCTAGTGAGAAATTAAAACACAGATATTAACTCAGTCTGAACTTTGATTCAAGGGGAAACTAGGAACAGCAGAGGCTGGAAGGGCAAAATAGTCCCCTTTAGGATGAGCTAAGCTTCCTTATCTAATTTCCAAATGAAATATACAATTTTAATTGCTTTCTATTAGCATGCTGCCATTGGAAATAGAATAAATACACAGAGCCGAAGCTAGATGTTTCACTGTATGTTTCCATTAATTTCAGATCAGCCAGCTTCCTGCTAATGATAATGCTGAGTATATAGAGATGCTGGTAGTGCCCCTAACTCTGGGCCAGATGATCCGAGTTTAAGTCCTATCTACACTGAAGGTGGGTATTCAAAACATGGTCAAATAAGTTTGTTAAAAAACTAGAGAGAGTTCAGTCTAAGAATTGTTGCCTCTTGACATATCTTTCTTGTGTATGTAAGATATTTCCAAACCGCTACCAAAAAGAAATAGAGGAATTAAAAATATTGGAATATGAGTTGTGGATTGCAGCTACTCAAAGCATTAAACCAACAAGAACAGAAACGTGTTGGAATATTAAAAGGCATGTTGAAAAGAAATACAATTGAAGGAAAAGTCCACATTGTCAATCTTCACAAAACATAACTGAATTATTTACTTTAGTGCTTCACAAAGCTCATCTTGATCTGTACAATGTCTATTTTTACAATGTAATATTCTTTGTATTAAATATATGATCTCTTTAACTCCAGGCATTATCCATCAGTTGTAGGAAGTATCTGCTTTTAGCATCAACAGCAGAACCTTTCATTTTCTTTATCATTGAGTTAGATTAAATATCCGCTCTTAAGAACCATGTCCTTCTGAGTCAGGAAATTTCTCCTCATCCCAAAAATTGTCTGGCACCCTGAGACTATGACACATTACGTCTAACCCCTGGCAGTAGATAAAAACTTCCATCGTTCTGCCATCTCTCAGTCCCTCTTTTGTGGTTGTCCAAAATGCAATTTCAGTGATTAAGCCACCTACAGAAATTGATGACAATTTTTCACTTCATTTTTTTTCTGCATTGTTAATGGTGATAACAGCAACAATCAATTGCATATTGCAACTTTAACATGATGACAAACCATCACAAAGACTTCACAGGACTAATAACAAACAGAATTTAATACTGAGACATGAAAGGTTCTTTACAACAGATGATCAATAGTTTGGCCAAAGGAGTGGTTTGTATGGAACGCTTTAAAGGAAGAAAGAAAGGTAGAGAGTCAGAGAGGATTCCAGAGCTTAGTGCCTTGGTAGCAGCGGGCCTGCTCAAACTATCATTGCTTTATACTGTGGTTTCAAACACCAGTTAGTTGCTTTGCACACAGGCAACTTAGACTGCAGGCAACAAGGACAACATTTTTCTCAAGTGCTTGGTATAATTCTCAACTTTGTCCACACCAATAAACAATGGGAATAAAATGAACAGGCATCATGTAAGATTAAATGTTTTTATTTTCTTTTCTCCTCAGAGCTTTGAATATGTGGAAAAAATTCACAGATAAATTTACCACTTTTTTCTTCAAGAAATAAATGTATATTTGAAGTCTTTAAGTATGAAATAAGATGGAGATAATCAGTTGCTGTAACTATGGAAATATCCTCCCAAGGAAGGCAATTAGTTGAGGTTGTTTGATCAAAGCCATCAATTTTTTAACTTTTATTCATTAACCTGTTATCCTGGTAGATCCTTTCCTGAGGCTATTCAATGTTTGGGTACAGGCTGAGAGAGAACTGCTCAGAAACGTGATGTTAATGAAGCAGGTTTAAAGGGTTATTTTTAGTTTCTGTTGTATCTTCTCATGGATATATACAGAACATTGAGAGATATGACTTCAATTCATAAAAGGAGGGACCCAGGGAAAGAGTTCTGTGTAAACCATGATCAGGGGACTAGAGGGCTTTGATAATGACTGCTGCCTCCCTCAAACATGCAGAACCCCTCGCTGACACAATACACCTAATGACCTTTGTAATGCTGTCATGGTAATAGGTGGTAATATTTTACATTATTTTATATTTTATAGCATAAGCATACAACAAACATATATCCCAAAACCAAATGTGTTGTCCTCAATTTATGACACATCGTCTGAAACATATCAAGAACATGAAAGATTTTTCACATTAACTATCATATTATGTTACTTCTCTAAATGAATTGCTTTATTCACAGATTCACTAAATACTTCGTTGTCAATACCTATTGTCATGCTGATTAGGGAATGGTCTATGACACATGAGCCAGAATCTAATATGGAGGAGATCCTTCCTCAGCCAACTAGAAAATCAGGGGAGAACCACTTCCACCAGTCTTGGAATGTGCGACTGGTTTTACTTGCTTGTTGTCATGGCTTCAGCCCGAGGCAGGATGTCTCATTTCCAGGGGCTGTTAGCTGATCAGAGGGCTGGCAGGTCTTCAGTGGTCATTTTAGGGACCGCAGTCCGCTTCAGATCAGAGGCAGCCTCACGAAAGGCAAGATGAACTGGCTCCCCAAGGCCTTTTCCCGAGTGTGGGAGTGATGGTTCCTGAGGCCTGTGTGTATCCTCCATTTGGAGGAAAAGGACTTACCTAGACAAAATTATGCCAAATCCAATCTGTTTTCTAACTGGAAAAACAGATTATAATTGTCTCAAATGGCTAGTATTTAAAATTAGTATTCCACTTGTTCTGATGGGTTTCCTACATGGCATGTTAGGTTAATATTGACGGCAAAACATTGAACTCTGTGGCTAAGGGAAATCCTGTTGATTGTGTCAAGATGCTTTGGAGTTCCAGCTGGCAGGAGGAGCATAGAAACTAAATAGTTATTGCACCAAATAGAATTGTCCAAAGATCTTTGGAAGTAAAAATTGAGAAAGAGCACAGAAAATGTTTTAATCCATTCATTTAAGGGGATGGGCCTGGCCCAGATGTGCACATCTATTACTTTGATATCTGCAGCATCTAGTAACCTTAGCATGGGCTCAGAATGTTAAGACCAAACAACGTGAACCGACCCATATTCTACGAAGGCATGTCATGCTTGACTAACTTAATCCCAGTTTTGGATACAATGATCAAGTATGTGGAAAAGAAAAGGCAGAGGATAAGGTATATTTGAATTTGATTTGCATATACATGTAGTGGACACGTTTCTAGAAATGCAAGTAATGCGAAACTGGTTGAGATGGGAAATAGTATTGAGTAATAAATTGTATATAAAGAAGTTGAGTGTGGCTATACATATGAACATGACGAGTGTAATTTGATGGATGCGTATTTCATGCTTCCTGAGAAGCATACACAGTCAGGGTTAATATACAGTCAACACAGAAAATGAACAGATGCATGTTTACAAATGGAACAAGGCATGTAGTGAGAAATTGGGACACAGATACTAGCCAAGTCTGACCTTTGATTCAAGGGGAAACTAGGTTCAGCAGAGGCTGAAAGGACAAAATGATCTCCTTTATGATGAGCTAAGCTTCCTTACCTAATTCCAAATGAAATATACAATTTTAATTGTTTTCTGTTAGCATGTTGCCATTGGAACAACAATAAATACACAGAGCTAAAGCTAAATATTTCACTATACGTTTCCATTAATTTCAGATCAATCAGCTTCCTGCGAGTGATAATGCTGAGTATATAGAGATGCTGATGGTGCCCCTACCTCTGTGCCAGATGATTGGAGTTTAAGTCCTATCTACGCTGAAGGTGGGTATTCAAAACATAACTGAACAAGTTGATTAAAGTAACACAGAGATGCTGGGATAGTTTAGAGGAAAGAGAGAAAACTACGCGTTGTGGAAAAAAGAATTATTTCAAAGAATTGTTTCTCCTTGACAGTACCTTTCCAGTTCCTATAAGATATTTCCATACTGCTAACAAAAAAAAGGAATGAAAAATATTGAAATGTGAGGTGTGGATTTCACCTACTGAAAGTATTAAACTGATAAGAACAGAAACATGTTGGAATATTAAAATGCATGGTGAAAAGAAACACAATTGAAAGAAAAGTCCACATTGTCAACCTTCAATAAAACATAACAGAAATACTTACTTTAGTACTCCAAATAGCTCACCCTGATCTGTACAATGTCTATTTTTACAAGATAATATTCTTTTTATTAAGTATATGATATCATTAACTCCCGGCATTAACCATCAGTTCTAGAAAGTTTCTGCTTTTATCATCAATAGCACTATCTTCATTTTCTTTACCATTAAGTTAGATTATATCTCCACCCATACGAGTCATGTCCTCTCTTGAACGCTTGGAAAGCTTCTGCATGCACAATGTTGATGCAAGTATTCTGTTCTCCTGGCCCAACACTTTGAAAGTGACTTCACACATATTACAAAGTGTAGATGTACACACAGCAATGTGCCCAATGCTGCTGAGATATAAATCAACAATTGGTATCACTTCAGATTGCAACTCCACTATATTTAGCATTTCCCATTTTAAAAGAAAAAAAAAAGATACTTTCCTTAGTTACAAATTTAGTCACCCTGAGGTTTATAAAATCTTGAGCGACATGGATAGGGTGAATATCCAAGGTCTTTTCCCTCATCTAGGAGAGTCCAAAACTAGAAGACATAGGTTGGAGGTGTGAAGGGAAAGATTTAAAAAGAACCTGAGGAGTAGCTTTTCCTTGTAAAGGGTGATGTGTGTATAGGATGGACTGCCAGAGACAGTGGTGGAGTCAGGTACAATTACAACATTTGAAAGGCATCTGCATTGGCATTTGAATAGGAAGGGTTTGGAGGGATATGGGCCAAATGCTGGAAAATAGAACTATGTCAGAATTGGATGTCTACTCTTTGTGGATAAGTTGGATTGAAGGGTCTGTTTCTGTGCTGTATGACTCTATGATGCCATGACTGAATAAGTTGGAATATAAGTGACCATAAGTAATGATGAAACAACAATCTTAGGATATTTAATGTTGCAAATTCTGTAATATGGAAGTAGAACTTAAATTAATTATTCCATAAATGGCTGAAATTTTAAGATGTTTTGGATCATTATCTATCCATATCTCTTAACTCAATTTTTAATAGTCATGATTTCTGCACAGAAATAGGTGAAGTGTCAAAATAATTTCACAGAATAATGTATAGTGAGCAGTTGAATCTGAAATGAGTTTTTTTGTCAGTACTTAAGACTGCTGTTTTGCCAGAGTCACAAAAAATGTAAGTAAACACATAAGAGAAAGGCATGCAACTATCCAGACAAAGAATGCTTACCTCCAAAAAAACTGCTCTGCCCTAATTCCACAGGAGATGCATGTCAGAGTGCATCACTATCAGGGAAAAGGGCTGTGAGATGGCGTCATGCAAGAACTGAAAAAAAATGTGCTTTTCCCCTCTAGCGCTCATAATATTGAAGTACATGTTATTACACATTGTAGTACGAAACTTGTACCTTGCCTTTGGGTGTAGGGTGCTGCCACCAATCCTCACTTCTACTCTTTTAAGCAAAATATTAATCATTTTAGTCAACCCATGGTGGGGCACTGCAATAAACATAAATCAAATGACCAAGGGAAACTTACAGAACAGAAGCAGAAGCTTGCCAAAATCAAACCAAAATTTCATTATCAGTGAGATAATAGTGGTTTAACCTTTATCACTGTTGGTTAGATGGGGTCTTAGACAGAAAGAAAAGGAGGATTGGGGTGAGCAAAATGGAGAGCATTCTCTTAATACATCTTAAAATTTCATCCATTTATGGAATAATTAATTTAAGTTCTACTTCCATATTACAGGTTGAACTTTTTTTTAAGTACTTGCCTCCTGCTGAGCTTGGCATAACTGGACATCAACAGGTCCTTTTTTTATTCACTCATTGAACGTGGGCGTCATTAACTAACCAGCATTCCTTGCCCATCCCTAGTTGCCCTTGAGATTGTGGTGGTGAGCTAACTTCTTGAACCGCTGGAGTCCACGTACTGTAGGTTGACAACAATGCCCTCAGGAAGAGAATTCCTATCATTGAATTCCACTCATGTTAAGTGGGCTGGGCTGCATGTTGCCTGAGCAAAACCTTCATTAATGTTCCCACTAACTTCAGTGAAAAGATGCATTCTTACAATACCTTTTCTGTGAGAAATTGTAGAAGACCTTAAAGAGGCATAAAGAAAAACATGGGTGTCAAGATGAAGAAGTGAAAGAAAAAAATGGCAAAATGCTTTGTCAAAGAGTTTGGTCTTCAAGGGTCTGCTTAAGGAGGAGAACTAGATGGAGATGTGATGCCCTTTCAGAAGAGAATTTTAGGGCACAGGACTGCGAGAAATGAAAACATGGCTTATTGTGTTGTTTTGAAGGAAAGTCATGGGGTTTGGTGTGAGAGTGTTGAACAACAATTAAGATGGTACTGAAGAGAAAGAACAACATATAAAGTGCCTCTCTGTTTAAATAAAAAGTTCAAAAGTGTTTCATGTGGACAAAATAAGACAAAAAATGTTGAAGTTAAGATTTTGGAAAGGTTTAGAATGCTTGGTTAAAGTCAGCCAATTAAAACAGAAGCGAAACATGGAGAGTTGGAGCAACTTGGGGAGCAAATTTCATGATGAGAAGGGCATCTGTGAAACTGCTTTAAAAGGAAAGCAACACCCATGCAACTTCCAGTGTTCCTACACCCACTAAAAAGTGTCAAAGAAACAAACTATTAAATATGAATCAAAATTGTTTCAAGAACTTCACACCTCTTAATATTGTGTGATTAAATATTGTGACATTGACAAGAGATCACAGCAGACATATTTTTTGAATGTCATCTTTATGTGATCAGAATAAATTGTTCAGCATGACTTGCCAGTGTCAATGCGATAGGCTAAATGACCTTCTTCTACACAGAAACCATTTGGTAGTCTGGGTTTTATTGGTCAGCCATCAGTGAGAATGCAGGCAGATTGCTCCATCAAATAGGGTGCTGTTCCACCATGGCAGGGCTGACAGTGGGCCAATTTACCCTACACTGATTTTATTAGTGGTGGGAAATGTGTTGTAATAACCAAATGCTCATTAACCTGTTGAGATGCTGAAATGATCAATTAACACCTGGTCATCCTGTCACATCTCCATTGGTGGTAGAAGAGTCACCTGCATGGTAGAGGAAAAATTGGCTTGAATGTTGGAGTGTCAGGTCCCCGGTATCAATCAAATTTTACCTTCATGTATCCATCCTCCCAACTCCCCTGTTCAATTTGTCTCCAATTAATCAGCAGGAAGGTGGGACTTCTTCCCAGATGGAAGTCCCACCCTATGATAACTAAAAGCCCATAGGCAAACTGAGGGAATCCGGTTCAATGGAGGAAAGCTCATCCCAATCCCTACACTGGGGTTTGTGTTTCTTAGCATTTAATGTAATCCAATAGCACTACAATAGGAAATTGTTGGCAATGAATTGTGTAGTCAGCTATGTCCAAGGCTATAGAAATTTCAAGAATTCGGCACTGTGGTCACAGCTGCAGAGAACATTTGATATGATCTTGATCTTTCTAGTGCAGTAGGAGGGTGAGGAACACCTTTGTATAAATTCAAACAGGGATTTACAGGAGAAACAGACATTCATTTTTGAGATAATACCACATTGAAGAATTTTGGGGAAGAAAGGGATTTTGGAAAACATTGTGTGTTAGGGTGATAGTTTAGGGTTTAGCTATTGTACGGTACTTGAATAAGAAATTGAAAGTAAACTGGGCACTAGAATAAAAGTCAAATGGCACATTTAAGAGTAATAAGCAGCAGCCTCCATTAAAACTTTATTAATCCTTTGTTAAACATGCCATTGTGAGTGTTGTTATTTCAGCCTGAGATGTGACAAAAGCAATTTGTTGAAACACAGAAAAAAAAAGCACGATGTAAACAAGAGATTTTTAGGGTTTTGTCATGGCATTTCTCAGAACTGATATTTCTGCAAACTGGGAAATTGAACTGTTTATGAAAGATAGTGGGAACTGCAGATGCTGGAGAATCTGAGATAAGAAGGTGTAGAGCTGGATGAGTACAGCAGGCCAAGCAGCATCAGAGGAGCAGGAAGGCTGACGTTTCGGGCCTAGACCCTTCTTCAGA
>NC_063337.1:78922279-78927170 GCF_021869965.1 Rhincodon typus
TTTTCTGATGAAGGGTCTAGGCCCGAAACGTCAGCCTCTCTGCTCCTGTGATGCTGCTTGGCCTGCTGTGTTCGTCCAGCCCTGCACCTTGTTGTCTCAAACATTTAGATATTCACTGGCATTTCTGACATGAGTACTGAAATATCATAATTTACCAAGGGACAATAGCAACAACTACTTCAAAGCTCCTAGAACATTCTCCCTGGTAACTAGGGTGACAGTTCTGGGTTATATAGATACTGCAACTTTCCAGTTGCAAAGATCAGTATATGAAGGTGATGGATTGCCACTCAGGAGTGATGTATATATAGTCACAGATTCAGCTAGACAACATGTATCACAACAGCATTTCTGTATCAAAACAGAGCATAAGTGACAAGTGCTGTGTCTGAAAACAATAAACACACATTAGCTCAATATGTGCACACACTCATTAATGTAGCATATGAAAGAATCAAAATAGAGACATTTATGGTGCAGTACTGACCATAACCTATTAAGCATATCAGCATTCTCAGGGTTATGTTGACTAGAAAGTGAAGTAGAAATAAAATGCTGAAAAAAGCAGGCTAGAGGCTAGGAATCCTGGAGTGGGTAACTCACCTCCTGACTCTCCAAAACCACTCCACCATCTATAAGACACAAGTCAGGCATGTGATGGAATATTTCTCACCTGCCTGGATGAGAACAAGAGTACCAACACGCACCAACACTCAAGAAGCTTGACAAAATCCAGGACAAAGCAGCCTGCTTGACTAGCCTCATATCTGAAATAAGTCCACAGAGACCGGTATCCCATCACCAAGTCACCCTATATTTACATGTGGACAGTTGTTGACACTGATCCAGCTCCCTCAGAGCCAGCTCTCAGAGTGAGCAGAATCTCTCACATTCCTGTTTATATCTGTCAGCCAGGGCTCACCAATTGGACCAGATTAACAGTCCTGATCAGGGAACTCATCTTCTACGAGGTCCACCTGGCTGACCTCATTGCAATCATTACAATATCCACAAATATTCAGACTCTTCAGCACTGATCTACACTGGCAGCAGTGTGTACCTTTTACATGAAATTCAAAAAGGCTCCTTAGACAGCACCTTCCAACTCACAACCCCTGTCACCTGGAAGGACAAGGACAACGCATATGTGGAAACACCACCACCTGATCGTTCCCCTCCAAGCCAAGCGTTGTCCTGACTAGGAAATATATTGCAGTTGTTTCAGTGTTGCTGTGTCAAATTCCTTCCTCTATGGCATTGGGGGTGTACCTGCACCAAATGGACAGCAATGATTGCGGGACAATGTGGATGGAAAATAAATTTCAGCTCAGTCAGTGAAGCCAACAAGCCCTGAATGAATAAGAATAATCATGTGTGTAAGCAGCAAAAAATAATAAATTGATTTTTCTTATATGTTGCAATTCATTGTGATACATATAGCAGTCTGTGCTTTGTCATCATGTAGGAAATAACTAAAGCTTAAAGCAAAGTGCAGTTACTTTTTTGTATCGGTGGAAATGAACCTTTCACCCACTTGTTAATCCACCATGTCCTACAAGTATTTAATCATAGGTTTGTCCAGATCTCAAAGTAATTTCCTTTTATGAGATAAATAGCAGTTCCAATTTAAATGGTGGTTAACAAATTATTTTTGTTCTGGTAGCTGGTTTAATTTTTTTCACTGAATGTACATCAGTGCAGAATTCACATTTTCTGTGAGCTTTGCAAAACAACCTAAGTACTCAATTCTCCCCCATTTTCTACATCACATTAAGATGCAAAGAGTCATTTTATATGATCTTACTGCTGACAAAGCTCTTGATGGCATTGTCATAAAAATTGCACCAGAATTGTTCTCAGAGCTCTCTTCAGTCAACATAAACACTGCAAGTCATCACCAATAATATTTTAATAACAGCACGGCATGTTATTTGACAGAGAAGAAGAACTTGAGTAACTCAGACCATTATGGAAATTTTACATGTAGTTATGTAAAATAATGTAATATATCACCTTTTCTCTCAGGGAAAGCACCAGTTATGGATTTGTTTTAACTTATGTTTTACTTCAGTTGGTCCTCTAGCCCATTTAGATCAAATTTACGGTACAGTGATCTGAATTTGTAATGGGTATATAAAATGACTGTCAGGTATTTTAGTTTTGAGTGGCTTAATATAGAAAATATTATCAATTAAGATGTATAAGATTGGAATAGTTGCCAATGTACAACTGAAGAACATGACTACAAGTATGTATAAAATCCCAACTGGCCGATCAGGCCTGGCCAATCAGACGCTACAGTAGCTCCAACCTGGTGACTTGACACTTCCCATTCCCTAAACTCCCATTTTCCATTACTCCTTACAATTCCCTGAAGAGCCAACAAATAGAAAAAAAAGGTCAAAGCAGATTGGAATGTAAAGGGTTCATGCTCATATGCAAATAAGCCAGACTACATCAAGTATTAGAGATAGTAGGAACTGCAGATGCTGGAAAATCTGAGATAACAAGGTGTAGAGCAGGAAGCCTTCCTGCTCCTATGATGCTGCTTGGCCTGCTGTGTTCATCCAGCTCTACACCTTGTTACATCAAGTGTTTTCTTGTGAACATTAAGAATGTGCTCACACTGGTGTTAATGGAAGAGAATCACAGCACAACACAAAGAAGAGCGCTGAGTTCATTGGCTATTGAGGTTACCCTGCCCCTGTGTAAGCAGCCATGTTGTTGTCCAGATAATACTGAAATCTGAGCAGTTTAATGATACCACATCACATTATGGTCAGATACCAAATTAACGTGTATGTTCAGCCCAAGGAAAATTCTACATCTATTTTAAAAAAGGGTACAGCAAGAAATTAAATCACTGTTGCAACAAGGAGTAATCTCATCTGCAACAAACCCTAAAAGTTAATGTTCAGGTGTAGAAACCAACTGGCACAGGTAAGTCTCACTTGATGTCACACAGTTGTGAGAAGGGGATTCATTCAATGGTTTCTGTGCTTGTGAGTCTGGCAAAACTGAGGAAGAGTTCAACTTGACAAAGTTAATGCAAATAATGATTTTTAACAAACAACCTTGGACAAGGGAGGCGATGGCATAGTGGTATTGTCGCTGATCCAGGGACTAAGATATTGTCCCGAGGAGCCGTGTTTGTACCTCATCATGGTAGATGGCAGAATATGCATTCAATAATGAAAAGCCTTAAGGTGACCTTGATTTGATTGTCCAACAAACCAATTTGGTTCACTAATGTCCTTTGCGAGAAAAACAAGTGAGAAGGTAAATTGCCACCCTTACATGCTCTGGTCTAGACGTCACTCCAGACCCACAGTAACGAGTTTGACTCTTCTCTGCCCTTTGAAATGACTTGTATTAACTAAAAAGCCTCAAAAAGGATCAAATCTGGAGAGAGAACCTGGATTTGGACCAGAAACTGGAAATAACAGCAGCAAACCCAGCCCTGCTCATCGTGCAAGACCTATTATGTTTCTCCAGCACTTTCTGTTCTCACATAGCTCCTGAACTCATTGCTGAATGTCAGTTCTTGGACACCTCCCCCATTATGGACCAGACCCAAACCCCTCAAAACATGTCAAGGATATAGTAGACTCTGACGTTTTCTTATTTTAAAGGGAAGTGCCAGATGTTGCTTTCCAGATACAATTTGATTGGCCAAACAATCAGACTTGCAGCAAAATACGCTTTATTCATACACTATAGTTAAAATACAGACAAAATAAAAATTAAAGAAAAGAACTGGCTTAACTGTAACTTTATCAAAATATTTAACAAAATAATAAGCTACTCATTATCTGTTCCAATATAGCAACATTCCATAAGCACACCCTTGGTAAAGGCAAATTCGTTAAAATAGATTGTCTCACATGCAATTCTAGCAGTAGGAAGAAAACCCGAGCTTTTAGCTGTAATCGAGAGAGGAATAATAACTTCCACATCCAGCTTCAAGACCCCAGCAACTGTTACTGAAAGCTAAACTAAAACTTTTGGTTCTGTAGGAGCTTGACCCCACCCAGTCAGGCTTCTTTTATTGTTCCAACTTTTAGAAACAAACCCAAGGCCTCATAAGCTGTTTACTTTATTGGATTTGAGCAGACCACTTGGTACCTCCATATCAACCTCTTCATTAAAAAATGGATAAAATATATCTCTCAAAGCTATAGTATCATCACACCCCCATCTCCCTGGACCATGACCTCACCATGAAACATCGGGCCAATATGTCCACGAATGTCACCAACCTCATCTCATCTGGTGATTTCCCTTCCGACTGCCTCTGAGCTCATAGCCCCCCAAAACCATACAGCCCACTTCTACCTTATCCCCACAATCCACAAACAGGACTGCCTGAGTTGATCTATTGGTTCTGCACCACAGAACTTATTTCTTCCTACTTCAAATCTATTTTTTTCTCTCCGTATCCAGTCAATTCCCACATACGTACACGTACATCAGCTTCAAAATTTCCAGTTTGCAGGCTCCAGCTGCCCCCCTCTTCACCATGGATGTGCAATCCCTTTACACATCTATTCCCCATCAGGCTGGTCTCAGGGCTCTCTGCTTCTTCCTGGGGAAAGGCCTGAATGGTCCCATTCCACCACCACCCTCCTCCTCCTGGCCGAGCTTGTCCCCACCTTGAACAACCTCTCTTTTAATTCCACCCACTTTCTTCAGGTCAGAGGGGTGGCCGCAGTTATGCCTGTCTCTTTGTGGGGTACATGGAACATTCCTTGTTCTAGTCTTACTCTGGCACCCACACACAACTCTTTCTTTGATACATCAATGATATCTTTATTGCTGCTTCCCTTTCTCGTTTGGAATTGGAAAATTTATCAATTCTGCTTCCAATTTCCACCTTGCCTTTGCCTACACC
>NC_063337.1:78927180-78956895 GCF_021869965.1 Rhincodon typus
TACATTCCCCACTATCCTGATCAACAAGGCCCTGAGCCGTGTTCAATCCATCTCCTGTACTTTTGTCCTCACCCTTTCTCTTTCCTCCCACAAAAATGATAGGGTCCCTCTGGTCCTCACTTACCACCTGACCAGCATCCACAGGCAAAGGGTTGTAAGCTACAATTTGTGTCACCTCCAATGCGATACCATGACCAGACACATTTCTGCTCACTTCCTTTTTCAGCATTCAGCAGAGACCGTTCCCTGCGGGACATCTTGGCCCACTCTTCCTCCGTTCCCAACGTCTCCTCACACATCCACAGCATCTTCCCATCCATACTAAAGGGAGAACAAGGCAGTCATGGCTGACAGGGGAAGTCAAGGGCACCATAAAAGCAAAAGAGAAATCATACAATGCAGTGAAGGGCAGCAGGAAGACAGAGGATTGGAAAACCTACAAAGACCAACAGAGGACAACTTAAAAAGAAATAATGAGGGAAAAGATTAAATATGAGGGTAAGCTAGCAGGTGATATAAAAGAAGACCGCAAGAGTTTCTTCAGATACATAAAGGGCAAAAGAGAGGCAGAAGTGGACATTGGGCTGATGGAAAATGATGCTGGAGAGTAGTAACGAAGAAATGGTGGAGGAACTGAACAAATATTTTGCATTAGTCTTCTCAGTGGAAGACATGAGTAATCCCAAAGATTCAAGAGAGTCGGGGGCAGAGGTGAGTATGGTAACCATTACCAAGGAAAAGTTTTAGAAAAACTGAAAGGTCTGAAGGTGGATAAACCACCTGGACTAGATGGACTACACCTGAAAGTTCTTAAGGAGATAGCTGAAGAGTTATTGGAAGCATTAGTGGTGTTCTTTTAGGAATCACTGGAACAGGGAGGATCCCAGAGGACTGGAAAATCACTAATGTAACCCATTTGTTTAAGAAGGGAGTAAGGCAAAAGACTGGAAATTATAGGCCAATTAGCCTGACCTAAGTCATTGGTAAGATTTTGGAGTCCATTATGAAGGATGAGATTTCTGAATACTAGGAAGTATATGGTAAAATAGGGGAAAGTCAGCATGGCTTCATCTAGGGGAGGTCATGCCTGACAAATCTGTTAGAATTCTTTGAGGTGGTATCGAGCAGGTTAGAGCAAGGAGAGCCAATGGATGTTATCTACTTGGACTTCCAGAAGGCCTTTGACAAGGTGCCGCACGAAAACTGCTGAGTAAGATAACGGCCCATGGTGTTAGAGGCAAGGTGCTAGCATGGATAGAAGATTGGCTGTCTGGCAGAAGGCAGAGAGTGGGGATAAAAGGGTCTTTCTCAGGATGGCAGCCAGTGACAAGTGGTATTCCACAAGGGTCAGTGTTGGGACCACAACTTTTCACTTTATACATTTATGATCTAGATGAAAGTACTCAGACGTTCTGGCTAAGTTTGCAGAAGATAAAAAGATAGGCACAGGGATAGGTAGTTTTGAGGATGTGGGGAGGCTGCAGAAGGATTTAGATAGGTTAGGAGAGTGAGCAAAGAAATAGCAACATGGGGAAGTGTGAGGTCATGCACTTTGGTAGGAAGAATAGAGGCATAGACTATTTTCTAAATGGGGAGAAAATTCAGAAATCTGAAATGCAAAGGGATTTGGGAGTCCTATTCCAGGACTGTCTTAAGGTAAACCTGTGGGTTGAGTGGGTAGTTAGGAAGGCAAATACAATGCTGCTACTTATTTCGAGAGGGCTAGAATATAAACGCAGGGATGTAATTCTGAGGCTTTATAAGGCTCTGGCCAGACCACATTTAGAGTATTATAAAAAATTTTGGGCACCATACCTCAGGAAGGATGTACTGGCCCTGGAGTGGTCCAGAGGAGGGTCATGAGAATGATCCCAGGAATGAAAGGCTTAACATATAAGGAACTTTTGAGGACTCTGGTTCTATACTTGATGGACTTTAGAAGGATAAGGGGGTGGTCGAATTGAAGCTTACAGAATGCTGAACAGCCTGAACAGAGTCAATGGTTAGAAAATGTTTCCATTAGCAGGGGAGACTAGGACCCAAGGGCACAATGTAAGAGTAAAGGGAAGACCATTTAGAACAGAGATGTGGAGAAACTTCTTCCAGCCAGAGAGCGGTGCATCTATGGAATTCATTGCCACAGAAAGCTGTGGAGGCTAGGCCATTGAGTATATTTAAGATAGAGATTCTCTCAATTATCAAGGGGATCAAAGATTACAGGGAGAAAACAGGAGAATAGAGTTGAGAAACCTATCAGCCATGATTGAATGGCAGAGCAGACTCGATGGTCCGAATGGTCTAAATTCTGCTCCTATGTCTTATGGTTTTATGCAATCCTAGAAGATGTAATACCTGTTCTTTTACCTTCTCCCTCCGCATCATCCAAGGTCTCAGACTTACCTTCAGGTGGAGCAGCAATTTGTCCACAAAGGTGACCCTAAGCTTCCAGTCATCTGCCATTGCAACACATCACCATGATTCCTGGCCAAATGTTCTGTTACAGGCCTACTGCAGTGTTCTAGTGAGCCTCAGTGTTGGCTTGAAAAGCAACATCTCATTTTTTTACTTGGGGTTCCTGCAGCATTTGGGACTCAACATCAAGTTCAATAACTTTAGATCCTGACTCCATTGTTCCATGTTTTTTAGCCACTCCCACACCCAGTCCTATTATGACATGGGCTGCTTTAAGCATTGTCATCCATTCTCACCCATTCCGCGGCCCATTATCACATTATATGTGGGTCACGTTGTGGACGTGCGGAGGGCTGTTCTAGGTTACAAAGGGACATTGATAGAGTGCAGAGCTGGGCTGAGAAGTGACAGATGGAGCTTGACCCTGAAAAGTGTGAGGTGATTCATTTTGGAAGGACAAACTTGAAAGCAGAATATAGGGTTAACGGAAAGATTCTTGGCAGTGTGGAGGAGCAGAGGGATCTTGGGGTTCATGTTCACAGTTCCCTGAAAGCTGTCACCCAGGTGGATAGAGTTGTTAAGAAGGCCTTTGGTGTGTTAGCTTTCATTAATAGAGGGATTGAGTTCAAGAGCCATGAAGTTATACTCCAGCTATACAAAAGCCTGGTTCGGCCACATCTGGAGTATTGTGTCCGGTTCTGGTCACCTCATTACAGGAAAGATGTGGTTGGAAAAGGTGCAGAGGAGATTTACCAGGATGTTGCCTGGAATGGAGGGAAGGTCTTACAAGGAAAGGTTGAGAAAGCTAGAGCTTTTCTCTTTAGAACGACGAAGGATGAGAGGTGACTTGATAGAGGTGTACAAAATGATCAGAGGTATAGATAGAGTAGATAGCCAGAAACTTTTTCCTAGGGTGGAGGTAGCTTTTACGAGGGGACATAGTTTTAAAGTGAAAAGAGGTAGATATCAGGGAGACGTCAGAGGTAGGTTCTTTACTCAGAGCGTGGTAGGGGCATGGAATGCATTGCCGGAGAGGGTAGTGGAGTCAGCCTCATTAGGGGCATTTAAGCGGCCATTAGATAGGCATATGGATGATAGTATAAGGTAGCGGTGGAGGTTAGATAGACCTTAGGTTTCGGGTAAAATTTCGGCACAACATCGTGTACTGTGCTGTACTGTTCTATGTTCTATGTTCTATTATATACATTGCATGCAGCACAGCTAACCCATTTTCTTACTCCCAGCTCTTCGTATCACTTATTCAGCTTTTGTTTTCTTCTGTCCTGCTATCCATAATCTCCTTGTTTACCTACCACTTCCATATCTTGCTCACTCTCTCTCTCTCTCTCGATTCTTTTGCCATCTATTCATTCACGTCTCCCCTTTCCCACAATTTCCTCCCCTTTGGCTTCAGCACAAATAATGTTTTTTCTAGCTGCTAATATTTTTGATGATGGATCACTGGACTTGAAATGTTAACTGTGCTTTCTTTCCATAGATGCTGCCAGAACTGCTGAGTTTCTCCAGCAACTTCTGATTGTATTTCAGATCTCCAGCCTCTGCACTTCTCAGTCTTATTGAAATAAGATGGCCGCTGCTTACTAGTGAGATTCTGATCTCGCTATTAAAACCTTTAGGAGGAAGATTTGAATTCTCTTACTTAATGCCAAGAATATTTGTTTCTCATTCTCACTGTCTTTTCCCACATTTGTCGCCCACAGCGCTCAGGTCTAGGAAAATTTCGCCAAAATGTTTGCAAATCACAGACAGGATTCTGCAGATTGAAACAGGTTTCCACCTCAGTCATTCTCAATAAGAGTCTAATTGATTTTAAACACTACTGACTCAATACTATGAGCATTTTTAGATGTGATGCCCTTGATCAATTGATACAAGTTTAATGGCAGAGCACTTGAAAAACTCTGACGGGATTGGGTACAGTCCGCACGGATTTATGAAAGGGAAATCATGTTTGACAAATCTACTGGAATTGTTCAAGGATGTAACTAGTTTTAACTCATTAACTGTTCAAGGATGTAACGAGTTTTATACTGTGTTTAATTTAAAGGGATAAGTCTTGGAAGGAGAGCTCAGGGTCATGGTGTGCTCCTCCTGCTTTATGTGGGGAACTGGGCACATTTCCAGTGCCTGGGACCAGCCTGTGTGTGGGAATTGACTGCAGCTTCTGGACTTCTGAGTTTCTGAGCTGGAATGGCTGCTGTGGACACTGTGGAGTATCCGCAAAGCTGAGTGTATCATGGACAGCACGTACAGAGAGATGGTCACATAGCAAGCTAAAATTCCACAGGCAGGAAGGGGACAGGTAACCACCTGGCAGAGTAAGAGGATCAGGCATGCAGCGTAGGAATTTAAGGTTTTGGAGTAGATTTGTAGCTCGGGTTGTGGATGTTGTGGTTGGTTGGCTCACCGAGCTGGTTCGTTGTCGTTCCGCAGACGTTTCATTACCCTGCTGGGTAACATCATCAGTGCAGCCTCCAATGAAGCGCTGTTGTGTTTTCCCGCCTGGTTTTTAAACTCTGGAGTCCATTGAGCTGGATTACCTCACTTCCGGTTTTCCTTCGCAATGGAGTGTATATGGGGTCGAGTTCTATGTGTTTGTTAGTGGCTTTCTTCATAGAGTACCAGGCTTCTAGGAACTCCTGTGCCTGTCTCTGCTTTGCTTGTCCCAGGATCTTGGTGTTGTCCCAATCGAATTGGTGGTTCTCCTTGTCCATTTGGATAGAGATGAGTGAGTATTGATTGTGTCTTTTTGTAGTCAATTGGTGTTCATGTACCCTTGTTGTTAATTACCTTCCTGTTAGTCTGATGTAGTCTCTGCAGGGTATCTTGTATATGACATTGGTCCTGTCCATAGTGGGTAGTGGGTCTTTGGTTCAGGTGAGCAGTTGTCGTAGGGTTGATGTGGGTTTGTGTGCTACTCTGATGCCCAGCGGTTGTAGGAGTCTTATGGTTAATTCCGATGTCTTCCTGATGTAAGGTAGCATGATGAGTGTGTTGGGGCATGTAGTGTCTTCCTGGTGTTGTTCGTGTAATATTACCAAAGATCCACTACCCACTATGGACAGACCAATGTCATATACAAGATCCCCTGCAGAGACTGTGACAAACAGTACATCAGACAAACAGGAAGGAAATTAACAACAAGGGTACATGAACACCATTTGGCTACACAAAGACACGACCAATACTCACTCATCTCTATCCACATGGATAAGGAGAACTTTCAATTCGATTGGGACAACACAAAGACCCTGGGACAAGCAAAGCAGAGACAAGCACGGGAGTTCCTAGAAGCCTGATACTCCACGAAGAAAGCCATCAACAAAGACATAGAACTCGACCCCATATACACTCCATTGCGAAGGAAAACCGGAAGTGAGGTAATCCAGCTCAACGGATTCCAGAGTTTAAAAACCAGGCAGGAAAACACAACAGCCCTTCATTGGAGGCTGCACTAATGATGTTACCCAGCAGGGTAATGAAACGTCTACGGATCAACAACGAGCCAGCTCGGCGAGCCAACCAACCACAACAGTGTGGGAATTCTCCTGCAAAACAGATATATCACTTTAGATGCTGTGGAGGCAGTGGCCCCTCAGAGGTAAGTAGCAACAACAAAATGCCTTGCAGCAACATTTGGCTCTGCTGCACAGGAGAGGAGGAATTACAGGGATAAATAGATATTTCTGTCGCTACAAATGAGACTCCAGGATGGTATGTTGCCTCCTGGATGCTAGGGTCAAGGATGTCCCAGGATATTCTGGATTGGGAGAATGAACAGCCATTGTTGTCATAGAGTCACAGAGTCATAGAGATATACAGCATGGAAACATACCCTTTGCCCTAACTCTTCAATGCCAACTAGATATTTTAATTAATCTAGTCCTATTTGCTAGCATTTGGCCCACATCCCTTTAAACTCTTCCTATTCATATACCAATCCAGATGCCTTTTAAATGTTATAATTGTACCAACTCCAATCACCTCCTTTGGCAGTTCATTCTATAGACTCACCACCCTCCCAGACCATCCATAACCTCATCACCTCAGGTGACCTCCCGCCCACAGCCTCCAACCTCATCATTCCCCAACCCCGCACCGCCTGTTTCTATCTCCTTCCCAAAATCCACAAACCTGACTCCCCAGCCAACCCATTGTCTCTACCTGCTCCAGCCCCACTGAACGTATCTCCGCCTATCTTGACTCTATTTTCTACCCCCGGGTCCAGGAACTCCCCACCTACATCCAGGATACCACCCATGCCCTCCACCTCTTCCAAAACTTCCAATTCCCTGGCCCCCAAGATCTCATCTTCACTATGGACATCCAATCCCTGTTCACTTGCATTCCCCATGCTGATGGCCTAAAAGCTCTCCGCTTCTTCCTCTCCCGCAGGGCCGACCAGTCCCCCTCCACCGACACCCTTATCCACCTAACTGAACTCATCCTTACCCTTAACAACTTCTCCTTCAACTCCTCCCACTTCCTACAGACTAAGGGGAACCCGCATGGGCCCAAGCTATGCCTGCCTCTTTGTAGGATATGTGGCCACAGCTACACTGGCCCAATCTCCCACCTCTTCCTCTGTTATATCGATGTCTGTATTGGCACCGCCTCGTGCTCCCACAAGGAGCTTGAACTGTCCATCAACTTTACTACCACCTGCCACCCCAACCTCAAGTTCACCTGGACCATCTCTGATACCTCTCTCTCCTTCCTGGACCTCTCTATCTCCATCTCTGGTGATCACCTCAAAACTGATATCTATTTCAAGCCCACCGACTCTCACAGTTACCTCCTCTCACCCACCTTCCGGCAAGAATGCTAGCCCCTACTCCCAATTCCTCTGCCTTTGTCACATCTGCTTCCAAGATGAGGCGTTCCACTCCCGATGTCCTCGTATTTCAAGGACCGCAACTTCCCCCCCTTCAGTGGTCGAAAATGCTCTCAACTGCATCTCTTGCATTTCCCACACCTCTGCCCTCACACCCCTCCCCGCAACAAAAACAAAGACAGAATCACCCTTCTCCTAATGTATTACCCCACTAAGCTCCGGATTCAACACATCATTCTCCGCCATTTCCGCCATCTTCAATCTGACCCCACAATGAAGGATATATTTCCCTTCCCACCCCATCTGGCTTCTGTAGAGACCACTCTCTCCATGAGTCCCTCATCCGCTCCACACTCCCCACTAGCCCCATCACCCCCGGCACCTTTCCCTGCAACCGCAGGAAGTGCTACACCTACCCCTACACCTCCCCCCCACCTCCATTCCAGGCCCCAAGAAAACCTTCTACATTAAACAGATGTTCACCTGCACATCTGCTAATGTAGTATACTGTATCCGCTGTTCCTGTTGTGGCCTCCTCTACATCGGGGAAACCAAGCGGAGGCTCAGAGACCGCTTTGTGGAGCACCTATGCTCGGTTCGTGACAAACAACAACACCTTCCGGTCACAAACCACTTCAACTCCCCCTCCCACTCCCTGGACGACATGTCTATCCTGGGCCTTCTCCAGTGTTACAATGATGCCACCCGGAAACTGGAGGAGCAACACCTCATATTCCGCCTTGGGAGCCTACAACTCAATGGTCTCAAAGTGGACTTTACTAGGTTCAAAATCTCCCTATCTCCAGCCTCATCCCATGACCAACCCTCCCTCTCATCCCCACCTCCTTGACCTGACACAACCTGTCCATCTTCTATCCCACCTACCCACTCCTCCCACCTCACTGACCAATCCTCACCACTGCCTACCTGCAATCACCTATCACCATCCCACCTACCTTCCTCAGCCCCACCCCTCCTCTCTCTATTTATTACAGAGCTCCCTTCTCCCTCCCCCATTTCTGAAGATGGGTCCCAACCCGAGACGTCAACTTTCCTGATGCTGCCTGGCCTGCTGTGTTCATCCAGCTCCACACTGCATTATCTCTGACTCCAGCATTGGCAGTTCTCACTGTCTCTGAGGGTAAAATTTAACATTGTAAGCTGTTGGAGGATATTTCACGTCCTGTTTTTTTCCAGATAAAATTGCAATTATTACAAGTTGATACAAGAAAAATAATTAAATGTTTGGACCAAAAATCGGGTGAAATGTAAAATTAACTGCCAGCGCACTATCCTGTTCTGCACCAAGTTAAGATCTACCCTTATATGTTTCCCATTAATAATAGGATTTTACTGTGGAACAGAAATGTTTGTAGTCTGTTTCTTCTTCCACGTTTTTCTACTGGCGCAGACGAGGTTTAATATGTCAAGAATTGTAACAGTTTATCGTAATTATAGTAAGATTGGACTGAGACTGACAACCTGAGATCATTTGTTCAAATTGGACAACATTTGTACTGCATCATTTCCAATTCTATATTTTAAGAAATTTGTCCTGGACGAAGGTGGCAACAGTCAAATATAAAATGTTTTTCTTTAATTCTGAAATCTATATTACACACATAAAGTAGCATAAAGAAAATATATGGCTCTCCCAAAGGAGTAAGCAGATTTGTAAAGTACAGGGTTTCAGGCAGCTTAGCATAGCTGTTATGCTAAATCATTTTGAATCAGTATTGCAATAGATTGAAAATCGAACTAGCTGCGCAAGCGAACCAATGTTACTACTGTGCCATTAGCCACTTTGTAGATGATTACTTTTTCCCAGGAAAGATTTATGTTCATTTCAGGTCTTGTCAATTTCAGCTTGCCATTTCATACAGGCTTCAAATAGTGTTAGCGAAAGCAAGAGTAGGCAGAGAAACTTTGTTTCCCTGGTAACAATCTGCCAGTCAGTTCCATTGCACTGATGATAAGAAATTTATTGCACAGTAAAGTGGTATGTGTTGCATGTAAGGAAGGAGGTGTAGATACAGGGAACAAAGAAAAAAATGACTTGTAAAATTGACAAAATCAAATTTGTCTAAGATGCCAAACTAGAAAATTCAGCAGAATTCAAGGAGGTGATTCAGCAAATGTGATAGATTAAATTTAAATGCAGATAAATAGAATATGTGCAAGTTTCCTGTGAATGGCATTTAACTAGTCCAGACTTAAGTAGAAAGACATCTCAGAGCCCTAGTCTAGTGTACTAACATTTAGCATGTTCAAGCAATGTACAGAAGCAATCAATAAAACAAAGTGAATTTTGAATTACTTAAGCAAAGCAGTTGGATGTGTTAGAGAAATACAGACTCAAACATTGCAATGCTCTAGTCGTATTGCATCATGAGCACAGTATTTAGTTTTGTACAATGAATAATGAGGTAGACATTCAAGTGCAGAAGACATTGCAACGGAGAATCATAGGATTAATGTGGAAGATCTGAGTTATGGGAAAATGGAATGACTTAGATTCATTGACTTTGAAATAACATGCCCGAGAGGTGACACAGAAGGAAGTATAAGCTAGTTAAAGGCATACAAAATATAAATAATCCAAATACTCTAGATTGTAAGAATGGGAAAGAGGATATGAGCAATAGGTAATATATTAATAAAGTTCTTCTTGATCTACTGAACTATAAGCACATGGACTAGTACACCAGATGAAGTGGCCAAAGCAATAACTGTTATCATTTAAGAATAAATTAGATGCCGTGCCAGGAGAAATCAGTTTCCTTTGGATAGATGAATGACGATGGGTTGAATAGTCTGGGTGCAATAACGTGAATAACCACTCCATGGATTTGATGGTTAGTTTGATTGCTGCACAATTAAATGGGATAACAGGCTGCAGTTTTGAAAGTGAACTAAGTAAAGAAAAACTGCACAGCATGTCGATCAGATCTGGGGCAGTCGATAAACAAAATTTGAACTAATTTATGGTTAATTCACACATTTGGATCACTTTTTTGTACCTATAGTTGACAAAATATTTTGCAAAAGACAGTCATTGATTGAATACTGTTGGTTTAGCTCATCTTATCTTAAGCTGCTATAGTTCAGTCATTGCACTGAAAAGGGGAGACCCAGCAAAGGTCCTGCTCCCCATTTACTTTTCTTGATGATGTAAATTTATAATATTCTCTTTCCAATGTTGTCAAACACAATGAAAATCCTAGTAATCATAGATATATTTATCACCTAAGTTCTTACGAAAAGCTAATTGTCTGTCACTACTACTGCAATCAGTTACATAAACACGGAGTCCTGGAGAAGCAAAAATGTCCTTCAACAAATGTTAGCAAAACTGAAACCACCTGTTTTGGTATCAATCAACATCAGCCTGATCCTATTAATCATCAACTACGACCTCAGCTGAAACCAGAAATGCAGTATTTTTGCGTATGTCTAGAGCCTGAGCTTAGGTTCTTCCCTCACATATAATCCCATCCACAAAACAATTTTCTTTCACTTCTGCAGCAGCAATTGCTGTTGCCTATACCTGTTCTAAATAACTGGAAACTCTACATTGCTTTTTGTTGCAGTTAGTTTCCTTCAAGATTCTACCTGTCAACCTTCAATTGCCATGAGGTATAAGCAACTTTCTTTCACTTCTGCAGCAGCAATTGCTGTTGTATTTACCTGTTCCAACTGATTGGAAACTCTATATTGCTTTTTGTTGTGATTAGTTTCCTTCAAGGTTCTACTGTCAACCTTCATTTGCCATATTCTACATTGAAAATGCCACAACCCACGTCCACACCACACTACAACTTTTGTTATTCATTTTAGTCTTTCAGGGATATAGGCAGACTTGCCAGGGCCACATCTATTGCCCATCCTCAATTGTCCCAGAGAAATTGACAGTTTGCCTTCTCGAACCACTCGTCCCTGTTATTTCAGTCCTCAACATGGTTTGTCATTCTCCCACCATAAAATGTTAGTTGCCAGATACAATTCATTACACTCTTTTCAAGTTCCATATCCTCCACCATCTCTACCTTTGTATGCGTTCCCCGGTTCCCCCAATATTTGTTTACTTATTGCTTCCCACTCCTTCCTCTCTACCACCTGTGGTTACTCAACCAGCAACTTGTCCCAACCCTGAACATTCTTCCCTCAAGATTTCTACACTGCTAACTCCCTCATTACATTCGCAACTCTTCCACATATCCTTCTTTTTGATTGTGCCCTTATCCCTTTGACTGTCTTCTGAGAATGGATTCTCTGAGCAGGCACTGCTGAAGGAAGGTGGTCAAAGGGAAACATGTTAGAAAATTAGCAGCTTAATGCCCCTAACTCCCTGTCCCTTTGTTTAACAAAGCATGAGAACAGAGATTATTTTTCCTTTATTTTTCCATCCAGAAGTGCTCTTACATAGCTGAATGTTGTTCCACCATCAAATCACTTATGTTCTTTTGGTGTCTATTAATCACAACCAGTAAATCACTCCTATTTCTAATTGAATAATTTGCAATGCAACCGACCAAAGCTGTGTGAGAGAGAGAAACAGGGAGATGGGCAGGGGGCTAAATCAAGATGGAGATTGTACATTCCAAATACTTAACTCCAACAGTTGCAAGAGAGTATTTAGTTCCCCAGGTGACAGTCTGTTGACTTTCCAATTATATCAATATGATTATTAGATATTGTAATAGTGTACAATTCAGTTAACATGTACCCGGCATAAAAAATAAATAAATTTTAAATGGTTATTTAGATTCTTCTAATTATTACAGTAACAATTTTTGACCAGCAACTAAAGTTTCTTCAGTAATTCTATAAACTACTGCTCCATTCACGGAAATGTGAAGATGCTAACCTTGAATTCTATGGAGGTGTTTTATCAGCTTTAGAATTAGTTCCCATAGGTATTTTACTTAGAAGCACATAATCCTTCAAGATGCAAATAAATGTTGGTGCACGGTCACATTAGAAATTATTCAAAGGATTCTGTTTAATTTCAAGTTTACCCTGTTATCTGAGTTTCCATTTGAGCTATTATCTCACATAGGAGAACCTATTTATTAGCATGAGCAATGAACCTCATTCTGTGTATGATTATTATTGACATTTGGATAGAACCATAAGGCAGCCAAATACATTCTGCTATGGAAACCAGGTTACTTGTGAAATATTTCTTTCTATTTACAAAAGTGGGACTACTTAATTTTCATGACCATGCAAGGAGACCATAATCTTAACATTGAGACTGTCTTCTGAAAATATTTTACCACAATTTACAAAGCCAAAGTGCTTATTTATTTAGCGGAATAAATAATACACAAACAATTTTAAAAAATGAAACAACTGTGCTTAAAAGGGCTGAGATTTATCACTCTGACTCCAAACATAACAATGAAAGACATGAAAAGGATTAAATTTTCTGAAGCATTGCAATTGAATGAGTGTTTCCATAGAAACAAATGATTTCTGACTAAGAACAGCATTCCTGCCAGTTTTTTGTACACTTAAAGGATCACCAAAAAAAACTCTCATAATTTAGGAGAATTTGACATTTTCTGACATTGGAGACTTGCATTGGTTACACTCTGGGAAGTTGAACAACACCGAAATAATTGCCATTGGTGATAGCTAAGAAATGACAAAGTGGAAGGCAGTGGATTTGGTAATGTTTAGGCATCCATAGAAATGTGTAAAGAACCATTTCGGTTTTTGGAAAAACTCTATTTAATAATGAAGTGGATGGCATTTAATGTTATAGTTACATTAGTTTCCGCCGTCTTTAAAGGAACACCATTTTACCTGAAGTGAGCAGGTTCAGTTGATTCTTGTAGAATTTGAACTATGGCATCATTTCCAGTTGACAATATGATGTGTTTCAACAAGCTCTTTGTATTTTCAGAAAGTCACTGAACAAATTGGCCAACAACTTTTGTAATGAAGATTGGGTTCTTTATGTCTTGCTTGTGCAACAATATGGCCTGGATTTCAAGGTAAAAATAACGGTGAGACTATCAATGCTCACGATTACTCAAGAGTAAAACAAACTTCAAGCACAATGAAGTTCAGAAATCTCTAAGGTGATGTCTGAGTTGCACGACTGCTGCAGAAACTGTGTTATTTTGGTGCGTCATTCACAGAATGGACAGTGAAACACATGCATGGATGGAAATTTATCAACAGCGTGTCATAACCTGAACTGTGTACTAATTCCCCTTTTCTCTCTTAATGCCTTTTGCCCACATGATTATAATTAAAATTCTAAGTGCCAGCAGAATGCATGCAAAGTAGGTGTAATGTAATGACAGCAACAGCTTTTCAAACCCATCATTAGCTAACAATTCTGCATCTACTGGCAGGATTTTAAAAAGCTTTCTGTTCACATGGAGGGGATGTACATCACTTCTTGGACTAATTTTCCCATAATCATCGGAGACCTGAGTGACTTCTGACACTGACCACATCCATGTTGCAGCAGCATCTGCCTGGAGGTTCTCCTCCAAGCTGTTAGGAAAAGCTGAGGAGTGCTCTTCTTTGAGGATGGTGTGAGAAAGACCAGGAAAAGGGTAGGCAATCTGTTTTGATCTGCAATGGTGAGTACCCATGACACATCTTTCAATAGAGTCTATTGTATAGTCATCAATATTATGCATGTACCAGCATGCAGCTCTGTCAGAAGGGTGAATGCATGATCGACCTTACTGCCACGTGACAATTCAGGTCAAAGCACTTTGAAATGCACTTTCAGAGAAAAGATGATATGCCTGATGGGGATTTGTGCAGACAAGAGGCTTAGGTGTCATTTGATATCACTAACTCTGCAGAACAAGCAGACACTCAATGCCAGGGATGTGGCAGACCTTCAGCTCCTCACACTAGTAGAGAAGGTGGCAGTGGGGGTTGCTAAAGAAAAGGGAGTGAGATCCATGGCAGAGCGTTAGGTTGGACTAGTCGGGCATAAAGAAAATGTGATAACCAATCTGCTGGTGGTACATAGGTGCACGGGATGCACATACGAAAAATATTACATACTTAAACTGTGAAGGTGTGTAATATGCTTTGTTTTGTTCTCTAAGTTATCATCATCAAGGACCAGGCCTCTGCCAAGACAGAAGTCAGAAGTCTCCACCTCTGGCAATGAAACAGCCAGTATCTCATAGGGTATACCATCATCTGCCTTATCATCTACCTCTGCCAGTACACAGGCACCCACAGTATCTGCAGAGGGGCCATCATGTAGATTCAAGAACATAATCTAGTGAGCACACTACAAACGTGTCCCAGCAACTGAGGGAGGATTTGAGAACCAGATCCCCGTGGTCCGAGGACCTCTGGGGTGTAGGCTCCTGGAGAATGAGACCTACTGTTATTGTCAACTATGGCACTGTGTGAAGAGGGCACACACAGTGAGAGCAGTCATTTAATTAGAAGTCCCCAGCCATTTAATTAATTATTTGGAAGCCACTATTGTTGGCCAACTATGCATAACATGAACTCTATGCAGCCGAAACAACCCTCTTTTCACTTCAATTAAGCTTACATTCAGGGAAGCTGTATCCAACAACAGAGCCTTAAAGTATGGTGCTGCTCTACATTTCAAATTCTTCTACCTATTACACTCATGCTATGTCCCATCACCATGCACCGTCTCTGCCCCTGTCCCTATACCTACTTTCATCCCAATATGCCCTCTGACCCTGAATCCTCCCATTATCCACTTCACTTCTTTCGTTCGTTCCTGTGATCCACCCATTAGATCTTTCAATATTGGACATGACTTTGGATCTCCCTCAGTTCCAAACTCCACTTCCTTCCTCCACAACCACCCTAAATTCAATCCTCAGGACCTTACCATTAACAGAAATCACCACTCCCTTTAGGCTCATTACCCATCTCCCTGCTTGATCTACCAACTCTCATCCCCTTTTGGGACTACCACAGCAGGGAGATAGGTCTTTCACTTTTATGCATATCAGTTCAGCTAACACCCCAATTTGTCCACCATTCCTTCTCTCCACTGCAAACATTACCAATTGTCTTTACCAGCCATTACATTTCATTGCATCAAAACATCAAACTTTTGACACTTATCACCTTGTGCCAGGGAGTTCAGCAAAGAAACCTACTCACCTGTGTCACAACTGCACAGGACTGAAATATCTGTGCCATCTTTAAACATTCATGAACTGGGTGCCACAGGATTCTAATGCCCCACTGATTTTATCCTGAAGGAAATTGGGAACTGATTCATGTTAATGTGTATTCATGGCATGCACATGTAGTACATGTATGAACCAGATCAGAATAATTTTTGGCGCACCAAAAGATGTCAATGACTCTATTGCTGTATCTCAACCTGCTATTGGGAAATTGAAACTTTGTTGCTCATGTAACTAGGTCAGCCTGCACACCCATGTTCCCAGGACTTGTGCACTCCACAAAATTCCACATATAGAAGGATGTGAAATTGCAATAGACAACTGTAAACACACCATAGAAAGTTAGAGAGTATCAAGTTTTAGTGTATGTACCCTTTGCAACAGCATGATAGGAAAATAGAAACTGGAGAATGCCACAGGGTAAAAATATTTGCTTAAACTATGAAGATGTCCAAAAGATTCTTTTTGTTCTCTAAGACATTGTTTCTTCTTAAGAACCCCTCTACCATACAACATTTCCCTCCAAGTCACAGACCATCCAGATTTGGAATTCTTCTGCTATTCCATTACTATCATTGGGTCAAAACCCTTAAACTTACTTCCTAACAGCACTGCGGATATATCTATACTGCAAGGACTGCCACAGTGCAAAAGTGCAGTCCACCAGTACCACTTTCTCAAGACAATTAAGCTTCAGAAATAAATTGTTACAGAGATAGTAGGAACTGCCGATTCAGAAATAAATGTTAGCTTTGTCACCAATACCCATAGCTCATGTACAATTTTTTTGAAAAACCTTCATACTTTATAAATCTCATTCCTTTGGATCTTAATTATTTTTGAAGACATGAAATTTAAAAAAAAACTTTGTTTCCTTTATATTTCTTTTATACGATGTTTTCTCTTCAATATGTTGGGCTTTCTTTGTATGATTTGGCATTCTATTAACGATCATGATTCAGTAAGAATTTAAGTGAGGGCTTGTCTTATTGTCATGGGTCTCTGATCCCCTGTAAAGTGTGCCACACTGAAAGAGATCTCTAATCATGTCCAGACTCAAAAACAAAGCCCATTAAAATAAAACTTTATGAAAAAGAACAAATGTGTTCATTAGAAAATTTGCAATTTATCCCTCAGCACAGAGTGATAGGAACATTGCAACACTTGTCATACTATCCTTTGCATGATATATTGCACTCTAAACATACATCGTAACGACTAAGCAGCAACCTTGCTTTCCTGACCAATGATATACTGATAATTTATTTTCTCCAAGGCCAAAATGAAAACAAGTAGCTTCAAAATCTGAAATCTGACAAAATAAGCAATATGGGTTGCAATGTTCCAATCTCAAATTCATATCGAGACAAGAAATACATCAAAATATTGATTGAAATAAGACACTGGTATTGAAGTATGATCAAAATACATCTCAAGTGCTGAGAACAGTTACAGTTTTTCATTAACCTCTGTTCTCTATAACCAGCATTCTCTTTCTAAAGTTGGTCAGGTCTTTAAAATTATTATAGCATTTGTGTTTTTAAAGTGTTTTTCAAGATATTTTGATCTTCAAATAATATGAGCAAAATTATAATTAATCCCATGTCAGATATTGATGTTTCGTTCTTTTTCTCTCATTAATTTCCATACCCATTTCCACTAGTTTTCTGAGATATCCATTCCACAATGGAAATGTTAGCAAGGATTCTTGCCTATATGACAGTTCTTTGAATTAAGCTCTGTGGAGCACAGGAATGCAAAATGGACAAACCCAGAAATGTGTTTCCACTGTTTTCACTTTTCACAAAAGGCGTAGCAAATGAGATTTCAGGCTATAATGACCAAATGGAAACAACATCCATTTCTGATGCATCTGCCATGACATTCACCTGCAGGACAGAATCCATTCCAGTGTCAGGATGCTGCCCTTGGAGATTCAGACCAAATGTTGGAGTCAAATGGTAATCACAAAGCTGTGCACAACTGCAATGGTGCCTGAACTGACCAAATTAATAGCCAGAGAAGATTGAGACAAGGTACAAAAATGAGGAGGCTGGAGGGAGTTGCTGGAGAGCAATTGTTCATTGGCAGAGGAGTCAAGAACCAACGAACACTAACTTAAGTTAATTGACAAAATAGGCAAAAATTACACACAAAAAATACTTCATGCACAACAGATCACCTCAGAGTATGGTGAAGCAGTTTGTATTGAGGCTCACAAAAGCAAAATGAATAAGCACTTGTAGATCAAAAGAAAAACAGGGCTAAGATTGAGGGACTGAAGTTAACTTAATTATTCTTCCGGAGATCTGATGAACCAAATGGTCTCCTTCTGTGTTGTGATTATTCTGTGATTCTATGTGAGAGTTCATAGAATTCAAGATTAGCAGAAGTCTTGGAGCATCAAATATGAAAAAGTATAGTTGAAAATGGTAGTAATCCTAATTGGAAAGCAATGACCAGTGAAGTCTTGCTGGGACTGTCGCTATAGCTCCTGGTGTTCATATTTACTAATGACCTTGCAACGAGGTTGTAAATGGAATGTTTAACTTTATAATAGATGACAGAAATTTATGCAGAAAAACAGTCCAAGAAGCAAAATGTTATTGAAGGTAATCAACCGAGACAGACCAAGTGGACAGTGAATAATAAACAATTTCACTGTAATGGAAAGAAACTCATGGGCAGTGTGCCCACAATTGTCTGAAATACTGGCCTTTTAAAGCAACACAAACTCAGAAAATGACTCCCTTGTGTACTTGAAACATCGAACAAAAAAAAAACATTTTGATGATTCTGAAAGCTTTTTTTCTGACCAAGTAGATTTCCTTGTTAAAGATCCATCTGTTTTCGGACTTCTAAAAGTGCTCACCTATTTTTTATTCTCGTCACAAATTTGTCCGATTACATCCCTCACCATTGCAGTAGTCAATAGATCTCTTCAGGTTTTTTTTCCTCATGTAGACATCTCAAAGTGAATATCAGAACAAAATAATGCACTGCACAATCATCAAATGCATATACTAGCAAGACAGGCCTACTGTTATTTATCAGACCAGCTATATTTGCCCATTATTTCTAGGTGCTTCATCTTATAGACTCCTGTCTCCTAGTCCATCAAAGGACCAAGCCAAGAGCATTAGAAAGTAGAAAATCTCCAGTTTTCCCATGCTGAAAGGGAACGCAAAGCTCTTTGATATTTTGTTTTTTTTTATTGTTATCTTTCTTTTTTTTCCAGTGTCTTTTTGTTTATATGTAATGAGGCTACAGATTGAATGTCCAATGTTTAACAAAATGACTAAGTAGCAACTAATAAGTTACTACAATAAGAATTGCTCCATGAGGGAGCAACCCATATTCTAAAGATATGAGACAATGTGCTTTGGTTCTTCAGTGTTCTACTGCATTTCTCTGTTAAAGCTGAAGTATCAAGGCAATGCTTGCTTCTGACCTAAGTGACAAAATTGCACAATTCATATTTAAATGATATCTACATAAATGGAAAAAAGCAACTGTTACACTAGTTTAAATAATCAATCAAAAACCTACTGTGCTCGACGTTAGGATCATATCATTAAATATTTTAAGTTAATAGTTGATGAATTGCATTGACATCAATGGCCTTTCTACTATTGACAGTGGACATTCAACCACGTACATGAGTTCTTTATCTTAAATTTGTCACATCTGGTAGATGCTTATCCTACCTACAACTTTAAAACAAGAACTGTAATCAATTTGGCATCTTCTAGAAGTAAATTTTAGAATGGACCAAATGTTAGCCATCAAGATGACCCTCATTGCATATTTTTGACTGAGAGCCCAGACAGCCATTACTCTCTTGAAGTACCTGAACAACTGTTTGAAAGCTCTGGCTGTCTGATCTCTGCTGTCAGTTTCACAACGTGTACTTACAAAATGTTAAATGGCTCTAAGTACTTTTCAGTTTCAGCTATTTAAAAGGCTTGGATCAGTGAAAGTTTTATTGACCCTTAACAAGAAGATTTTTTTCTAAAAACATAATTAAAATATATCAAAGAATGATTGACTTTTTTGCACATAAAACTTTCATGAGAGCTCTTTTTTTTCTATATAGTGTATAGTGGGTGAATCGATATGGAAGTGCAATACGTTGGCATGGAGTTTTGGTGTTTGGGAGGTTGTTCTTATTTTGGCATTTGAGCATAAGGAGGACAATTAGAACTTACTTTTCAAAAGGTTCACTCATGGGGGCTATGGTTGATGACATCTCTGCTGTGTCCTAAACTACAACCTTTAAAAAGCTAATCCAACCCCAGAAATAATATAAAGGAGTAGGCTGTACACATCTCTGCAACAGAGCCAGGCAAGTCAGAAATTCTATCATAAGATGGTGAATCAAGGCAGTCCATACCCTTATAAGGCACTCACGGAAATGAGAGAGGCCAGGAATGGGGTTTGTAATCACAAAATCACAAGTTTTAGAATGTTCCAGAATCATCCTAACTTGGTAAAAATCTAGGAGAAACACAAATAAACCAGTTTATCATAAGTGTACATGACTAACCCACCCATTTCTCCATTGTATCGCAGTAGCTTCAAATATTAAAACATTCCAGGCAGACAATATTGGGGTTTAAATGACGATTTAACGTGGTTTTCAGATTATGAATTGTTTATTCTAATTCAATCTGTCTCCAAACAACAACTGCAGAGACTCCAGATAGAACTGTAACAGTGATACCATTTTTCAAAAGAATCTGGACACTGCAATCACTCAGGGGTGGCATGGTGGCTCAGCAATTAGTATGAGTGTCATCGGGTTAAACTTTAAGGATGAATGCATGAATAAACGATTCACTTTTGTAAACCTTCCAAAACATTACTGATTATTCAGACACACTAATTAGGGAGAGTAAAGGAAGAGATTTGGAGTTTCAATTCTCTCTCATCGCCCTCTGTAATACATTTAATCACATTCCCTTTATTCAGTTTTCTAGTTAATGTTTTAAACCATTGATCAAGCACTTTTGTGCCTTCAGCAACAATTCACAGGATGATTAAAAGTAACCTTTCTCCATTTTATTTATGGACAATAAGCCAAAGTAACCACCTATAGAAAATAAAACCTGAAAGAACTGTGGATGGCGTAAATTAGAAACAAAAACAGAAGTTGCTGGAAAAGCTCAGCAGGTCTGGCTGCATCTATGAAGAGTAATCAGAGTTAACATTTCAGGTCTGGTGACCCTTCTGATTTCATTTCACAGATACTGGCAGACCTGCTGAGCTTTTTCAGCAACTTTCGTTTTTGTTTCTAAACACCTATAAATTTTCCTCATAAATGGTATCGGCGTTTCCTTCAATTTGCTCATTTCTTACAAATTTCACTGTCGAGTGAATTTTAGTCAGCTAGCTAATTTGTTTTCTCAAGCAAGGTCAGATTATTTAATTATTTATTTTACCATGCCACTCTGAAAACCAATAAAGTATGGACACTGAATGGCTCTTACCATATGGTCCAAAAAGCATTGACGCTGCTTTCAGACTCTTATGATTTTCAGAGAATATTCAGAATGTCACATGTCAGCTTCATGTCAAATATTAACTTTGCATTGATCAGCTGGTAAATAGCATTGGACATTTTCAAAAGACAGCTGTTAACTGAAATAAGGACGCTGGCTAAAACTAAAAATGGCTGCCAGGTGTACATTTTGCATTACTACGCAGTTTAAATTCCAGGGTCTCTCACGCCAAAGCAATGATTAGAACTCCCCGGGAATGTGTAAACAGCTTTCTTCCTGTCATTTCAAAATGAAGTTATTCACAATATTCAATTGTTGAATGATTCAAAATTTACTTGCTTAGACAAAAAAAAACTTGATTATCTTAAAATGTTTGTGCAGACATAGAACATAGAACATTACAGCGCAGTACAGGCCCTTCGGCCCTCGATGTTTGGAACATACAATAATAGTTTTTGACTTTCTGGTGGCAGCTAGAGAAAAGTCATGCGGCCAACCAAGCTTTGTATGTATTTTCAAAGGGCATTTCTTTTAGCAAAAGACACCCGCTATCTGTTGGATGAAGCTGTTCTCTCTGTCTCTGCATCTCAGACGGAGCCCTGTCTGCGGAGTTTGATATTTTTTTTTGAAATTCATTCACAAGATATGCGTGTCACTGGGTGGACCAACATTTATTGCGTATCCCTAATTGCCCAGAGGGCAGTTGAGAGTCAATCACATTGCTGTGGATGTCAATTCACACACAGGCCAGATGTGGTATGAATGGCAGGTTCCTTCTCTAAAAGGACACTAGTGAACCAAATGGATGTTCCCTGACAATGGTTTTATGGTCACCATTTGACATCTGTCATGGTGGGATTTGAACCCAGATCCCCAAAACATTACTAAATCTAATGATAATATCACTAGGTCATTAGCTCCCCTGATTGTGCCTATATTCCTGCAAACAGGCAGAACTTTTAAAGACAGACTTCAGTTTCCAAAGCAGTGTTAGGACTGAAGCAGTACAAAATGGCTGAGGAAGATTTTTAGCTGAAACAGCAACTTCCATAGCTTCCATTCTATAAACTACAATAAATATCTGCCTTCACAGAAAGGAAATATCCGAGGTAACTAGGTTAAGATAAGGAAGAAAGAGTCTTGTGAAATTTATACAACGGGCCCTGTGGAACAGAAATAGATGTAGCTGCTTGTGTAGCAACAGTCAGATAATGTATAGCCTTGTGGAAGGTTGATAGAAGTCTCTGTATCAGGCCGGTCCAACGTCTGGTATTCATCATGAGATAGATGGAATGGGTCTGACACGCACACTGATCAGGGGTACACATGATGTTAATACCCCGAGGTAATTAGATGAGTAGTTAGATGATAGCTAACCAAAATGGTCTGTGTAACCATACTTAAACTGCATGTTTTCCTTTATTTAGTGAAGAAGACCTTGGGGGGTCCAGACGCTCCCTTCCCACCAGTGTAAAACAATAAACTCTTCAATAAACTCTTCGATCCCATCAGCAGTATTTCCCAAAGAAGACGACATCAACTCTGATCTCAAACTCTTAGCTGAGCAAAATAAAGGCTTTGTGTAGTTACGATCAGCTACAATTAACCAAACCTTCTCTTTTTTTCTTCTTACTAAGTCTTAGTTTTGGATGAAATGAAACTACTTCGCAGTTTGTATTTCTGCATATTTCTTGAAGCATACATGTTTGCGGGTGTTATTCTAGAAGTCAAGATGTAATTTAACATTATTAATATTTTTACCTGTGTGTATTTAATATAATTTATTATGCTATTATTTTAACATAATAAAACTCATGCATTAATTGTTTAACTCAAGAAAACTGGCAAAACTATTATTTTGTAAAATCACAAAACATAAATGCAAGCACACTGAATTGACGTTTGAATAGTCTATGGGGAGTCATTTAGTTAGCGTTGAAGTAATGTTTTGTTTGTTCAAAGTTTGTGCTGAAACAAGTTTCTTTAAGTCTCCGGTGGCCTTGTTAGGCCTTGCTGGAATGAAGCACAACTGAGGAATGAAGATTCAAAGTAAAGAGGGAAAGTTGCTGGTGGGGGGGGGGGCGGGGCGAGGAAAAGGAGGGGGAGTATGACTTTTAAGATGATGCCATATGTGCCAGGATCATCAGGGAGCCATTCTTTTACCTGAGTTTTAGTGAGCAGTATGCTTGAGATACAATTGCCCACAAAGAGGTTGTGACTGAACCCTGACAACTGCTGCAGATATAATTGCAAGCTGATGGCACAGGATGGATGTCATTGCCTGTAGCTGTCAGATTGGCTGTGGCTTTTAACTTCTTAGCATCTCATTCCTTCCAGGCTGCCACCTCACAAACAAAACAAGGTATGGCAATTTTGAGTTCAATGTAGCATAAGGGAGATCACTGATGCTCACTATACGCAGAGACTGATTCATTTCATTCTCTCTTGTCAAAGACAAACAAGCAGAGTAAAAATAAGGATTTGCATGAATCTCAGGCTCCACCATGGTTGGTGCAGTGTGCATGCACTTTAGCAGCTGTGTACATCATGTGGGCTCTCGGATCCTCCTCCCCTCTACAGATGCAAAACATCACTTCTTCTTTCCACATATTCTACCAAAATCTCCAATGCTGTGTTTGAAAATTTCCCTGCACACTCTTTCTCACATATTCAAAGCTCATGCTCAGAGTGCAGACTCAGAGGTTCAAATTATCCCTGTTCATTCTTGAGCTGGACAACAGAATGGAAGGGACAATACCAGACTTCAGTTAGTCCACTTGTTATAGTCTAGCTCCTGACCACTGATTGAAGAGAATGTAACAGAATCCCTAGGCAGTTGCAAGAAAGCAAGGCAGACCTTTTCTTACTTTTCAAATTACCTCAGAAATTTTATATCCACCTCACTTTGGCAATCAGACAGTCTCATTCACCAGGATACGTGAATGCCTCCACCTCAGTCCTGTCAGGCTATGTCTACACGGAAGGTAATCCCAGATCTCTTTGTTGACTTCAGATTGGACATCCCATATTTTCAGGGGCCAGTAGTACCTATATACTTTAGGTGCACTATCTTCTGTCAAGATAGGGAAAAGCTAAAAGAAAAATTACCTTTTATTTCAAATAAACAAGCGTTTATTTGACAGGGATGTGTAAATATGAATTTCTTGCTTCTTTTTTGGTTAACTGCCTTCAAGTTACTGCTTGTACTCAGTAATTAGTGCATACTAACTGCATATAGACTCTGCCTCCATGGATCATTTGAGCAACACTGTGTCAGTATCATCCAAAGGGAGGTAATGATGAAATGTATCATTCAAAGTTGCAATCGCACATTTGTGCCACTGTCATGCCCCTTGATTCTGAATTTCATTGGCTCTTTACACTTTAACAACAAGCTGTACGCCAAGTCATTGATGCTAAGTATTAATTGAAAAACACCAATACTTGTGACATATCAACCAAATAAAATTATGCAACTTGCAGCACAAATCCACAAAACAAAATCATAACATAAAATAGATAATGTTAACTCTGATTTCCATTTTATTCAGAATGTTTGCTTCTATTTTCTTGGTCTGGTATCAAATACTAAAAGCAGAAAAAAAAATGCCAAATTACTGATTTAGCAGTCTTTCACAGTCACAAGGTCATCAATTCCCTTCACAAAGGGCAGAATCTTCTAGTCTTGGAGAACGTGAAAAGAAAGGAGACTGATCTTAAAAGGAGGGTCAAATGTCCTGACTTGGGAAACCTAGCTGCAAGCAACTGCATCTCTTTGAAAGCATAATTCACCAGAATGAAGAACTCACTCTAAATTAAGTTTCACCACATCAAAAATCCATGCTGTCAGATACCTAATTGCACATAAGAGGCGTGTACTTTGCAAGCTTGATGTTATCTGGAGAATCTGGAGAAAGCACTTTGTCCTTATAGAGACATTTGTTTGTATAATTATCAAATTGACAAAGCGTGCTAACATAGACCTATTTGGAGTGAGTAATTATCTTGAGAAAAAGACTGCGGTTTGTTATGTCTCGTACTTAGTACACCTTTAAGAGATGAGCTCAGGACATCATCATTGCATGTGACCTGAAGGTGTAAAGATCTCATAGTCCACTCTGGATTACATCACTATAAGTATGTTCTTCTGTTGTAAACTACTGAAATAGTGAGTATCAGTTAGGTGACTGGGAAATGAGATGTTTGTTTGGTTAGTTGGAATAATTGTCTGTAGATTCTTCAGTGCCATTATATTGGACCCAGTTCCTTATGTTCATCATAGAATCCCTACAATGTGGAAACAGGCTCTTCGGCCCAACAAGTCCACACTGACACTCAGAGTATCCCACCCAGACCCATCCTGCATAACCCACCTAATCCACACATCCCTGAACACTACAGGCAATTTAACATGGCCAACCTACCTAACCTGCACATCTTTGGACTGTGGGAGGAAACCGGAACACCCAGAGGAAACCCACACAGACATAGGGAGAACGTGGAAACTTCACGCAGACAGCCGCCCGAGGGTGGAATTGAACCCGGGTCCCTGGTGCTATGAGGCAGCAGTGATAACCACTGAGCCACCGTGACATAATTTAAGTATTTGTGTGTCAGGTAAAACACCCTTTTGGAAGCAAATTCACCAGTGACGATGGTGGAGGAGTTAGGGAAGGATTTTGGTGGAAGCTGTCTCCTCTTCTTTGCAGTCTTTTGGTAATGTTTACTTGAAGTGTAGTAGAGATAGAATTAGCTGTTGAATATGCACAGCCCATTATCTGAACAATCTCTCTCCATATTTGTGCATCTGACAAAAAGCAGATTGGAGGCTTCTTCACTGAGTTCTTCTGAAAGTTCAATCTCTCCATCAATGCAACTACAGTCTGTTCCTCTCCTGCCAGGTCTATAGCATCTTCTTCAGAAGGGATAAAGATGTGAATATCTAGTACTCTTCTGTTGGTCTGGGAGCATTCCCTACAGTTATGGGCACACCTATGCTGCAAACAGAAGTAAAAAGAGAGGTAGTTACTCAGTATGTGCTCACCACTCAGTAAGCACTTCATGAGCATACAGAAAATGATTGAATGTCTGTCTAAATGCCCTTTAGATGTGGTGCCTGGCCCTTTGACTTTGGAAGGTGCCAGTGGGGGTAGAAAATTTCTGGCCATAAGATTCGCTATTGTATTCTATTGCATAGAATTCTGCATACAAATGCACTTAAACCGACGAGATTGTATGAGGAAAACAGAATGCGTGTCCAAGCAGATGTGAGATTGCCAGTTCCAGGCCAACCTCCATAATATTGTACTCATTGATTCCAATTTGTTGGATCACAATTTTGTGGTTAGACTTGTACCTGACCTGAGCAAATACTTTTTAAAGGTCATGTGTTCTAGTACACTCACACATGCGCACTCACACTCGCACTCTCACACACTCACACTTTTTCCTTCACTATCTCTCACATCTCTCCCACACACTTTCTCTCACACCTCTCTCACACACTTTCTCTCACACATTCTCTTAATGATTGAACTTGTTGAGTGGGATCGGGTGAGGGAAAAAATGCAGCAGGCACATGTCCTGTTTCTGTTGCTGCTAATAAATAATTTAATTAGTGTGACATTTCTAATTATTAGTTATAAATGAATCTTTGGAAATTTGGATCCATCTGTCTTTTGATTGTTCACCCATCTTGAGATCAGGGAGGTTCAGGCATTTTGTGTACACTGGCTGAAATAAGACTAGTTGCTAATTCACCCTGAATAGAATTAGAATGAAGGTACCCATTCCTGATAGTTTCTATAATGTTTTTCAATCATCAAAGGCTTTTTAGCCAGTTGGTTCGTGCAATCACATGATACTTTTGTCATATGATCACAGTTCAATTACCTTCTGACAATTAATAACAACTTGTGTTTATACAGTTCCTGTGGCATTGTCATCCCACCCAAGGTTCACGAGCAATGTCAGGTTATTTTGCCACGTGAGAAGATATTAGATAGTTGATTTAAAGTTTGGGAAAGAACTTAACTTTTAAAGACAGAGAGGTACAGCAGTCTATGGAGGAAATTGCAAGTCTACGATCTTAAACAATTGGAGGAATTGCACCAAAGATGTAAGTCCAGAGAAGGCAGCCTGTAAACAATTCTGGCTCACACCGGAGGCCTTTCAGATGAAGTATTAAACTAAGGCTTTTTTAGCCCTTACTAGTGGACATGAAAAATCCCTTAGCACTGTTTTGAATAAGCATAATGGAGTTATCCTATGGAAAAGAAAAATGAAAGTATGAAGGTATTTGAACATAAGGATGAGAATTGTAAATGCAAGTCATTGTAGGATCAGGTACTGATGTAGATCAGCTGACACAGTGGGTGATAGCTGATGTGAATTCAGATATGGATAACTGTTTTTTGAATTATCTGAATTACCCAAGTTCAACAAAACAGCCAAAAGGATTTATTGTGTTTTTACTTCACATCACTTTGCCTTCCTTCTTGCTCATGTCCCCTACTCCTTCCTCCAGAATTTTTGTCAGCTGTTTCTGTGTGTAACAACTGCTGAATAGTCACAAAGACTCAGCCACAACCTTCCTTTTGTTGAATGATAATTTAAGCCAAAGTCCTGTATTACCGTCTCAGATCCCATGGTATTGAAGATGAGAACTTAAATTCAAGGCATTGGACCAGGAGCTTGGGTAGATTAGCAAGAAGAAGATCGATGGGTGAATAGAACTGAGTGTGAGGTAAGAATTCTTACAATGTTCTTGACAATACTTATTCCTCAAATAATGTCCAATTTTTGTGGGGTCTTTCTGTGTGCGAATTAGCTGACGCATTCTTTAATGTTCAAGATAAATTACTTAATTGTACAGGATGTCCTTTAAGTGCCCTGTTTAAAATGAGATTCATTCTTTCATTTTCTTCCAGCCTGAGGCTTACATTCAGTCTAACCTTAATTTTTATAACTTGACCATTTGCTAGACAATCATGTATACTCATCTCGATGTAACGTTTCATATATTTATCCTAACATTTACTTACACACGTGCTTGCATATCTGGAATTTCATCCTTGCCTTAATGTTTTTGTGCTTTACAGTCCCCTCAAACTTTTCTTCAGCCTAAATCATACTTGAAGGAATTCAGCAAATTCACTGCACACAACCACAGCTTGCTTTAAAAATCCAGTACCCTGTGAAGAATATAATCATTTCCTGCCATCTAATTTTAATCTGGCCTTAAACTACATAAAATTATGATTCCTGGTCCTCCTCAACACATTTAATTAAAACAAACTTACAATCTAATTGCTTCATCCTCCTATAAAGTTTGATCAAATCACCCTAAGTCTAAGCTTCCTAAAAGGGAGTCAATCTTGATTATGAAGATACTTAATGCAAGAAAAGTGCAAAGAGTCTGGAACAAAAAAAAATGCACACAGAATCCAGAAAGTAGAATGAAACTGTGAGTGTCATAGAGACAGAGAGAAACAGAGAAATATAGAGAGAAGAGTAGAAAAGAAACAAGAGAAAAAGATAGAGACCAGCAGGAGGATTTTCCCCATGGATTTCGGGATCCCACCATAAGGCTCAAATGGAGGTTAGAAGCCCACTATGTGGTGGGGTAAGGGTCACTAACTTGTGATTTTACATGAATTGGGTCATCTTGTGGCAAGAACAATGTTCCAGATGTTTGTTTTTTGTTGAATTTATTTCCACCATCTGTTAAGGTGTGATTTGATACCAAGTCCTCAACTTTACCTGAATCTCTGAGTTAATGGTCCAGTGATAATACTAAATGTTGACATTTACCTTCCTAAAGATAGAGAATATGAGCAGGAGTAGGCCATATGGCCCTTCAAGCCTGCTTCACCATTCAATGTGATCACGGCCTACCATCCAACTCAAAACTCTACTCCCACTTTTTCCCCATACTCTGATCCTTTTGGCCCTAAGAACTATATTTAACTCCTTTCTGAAAACATCCAGTCACTTGTTGACCCTATATACTTTTATTTTTGATGAACTCATGTCACAGAACATCCAGAGTTCTCTGTTCCACCCAGTTCTGCAACCTCTTTGCAACAAAACTGCTTGTCTGTTCGAACTGTCCAAGCAGCCAAAGTAACATTTACCCACACTGGTCTCCAACTGTCGAATTTTTAGGATCATCATCAGGTCAGCACTTGAAAGTTTGTGATTTCAAATAAACCTGTTGGACTATAACCTGGTGTCATGTGACTTCTGACCTTATCACCTATACTTCTAGCATCTGTGACTGTAGCCCTTAATAATCCCTGAACTAGTTGAATTAGCTCCATGCCACTTTCAGGCAAGTAGCCTTTGCATCCTCCATCTCAGATCCACGAAAATGGCCCAGAAGGGTGAATGGAGCCAGGGTACTGGCAGCCAGTGGCATGAGATTTTACACCCAGCTATTTTCATGCCTACCCCTTTGAAGGCTAAAAGTCCTCCTCTTTGAGATGAACAGTGGGAGAGAATAGGATTTTGCTTTTAGTGACTCCACAGGAGAGCAACTAACAACTCTTCTTTTTGTTGAGCGAGGGTGATTTGTGTGCTCCAATAATCTCTCCTACTAAACAAAAGAGGATACAAATAAAAATAGACTATTCCAATTACTGGCTCGGTATGCAAAAGAAACTTAGCTTTAAACTGAGATAACAAGGTGTAGAGCTGGATGAACACAGCAGGCCAAGCAGCATCAGAGGAGCAGGAAGGCTGACGTTTCGGGCCTAGACTCTTCTTCAGAAATGAAGAA
>NC_063337.1:78957295-79067692 GCF_021869965.1 Rhincodon typus
TCCCATTCTGGGAAGAGTTTCTTGTTGTCAAGAAAGCCTGTAGCTGAGAATTCTCAATTTATTTCAACGCCCCACGGGTAAGGTTGAGGAAAACCTGTCAGCACATTCACACTAATGGTATGTAGTTGCTTGCTGATAAGTATGCATGTTGAAATATCAGGTGGGCCGAAATCAAGATTGCCTGAAATATGGTTTGATTGCTTTACATTCTATAAAATCTAGGAGAATTCATCAAACAGCCTTCATCATCCAAGCTGAGATTTTCTCTGCAATTAAAATGCACTGCACATAACATTTCTGTTCCCTTTCTTACTGTTTGTTTTATGAATCTTATACAATTTATTGCTTTAGCACCCTCAGTTTACCTTGTGTTGCAAAAAGGCATTTCAACCCTCCAACCAGCAGCAAGGTCACCTAATGATATATATATAAAAAAGTTATCAAAGAAAGTAAATGTGCTTTCAAGTTTTATGATCTAAAAGGGCTGTGATTCAGAACATCAGAAAGGCTTGTTAGTGTTACTGGATTTTAATAACTGAAGGCTATGGAACTTTTAAATACCTTCAAAGAAGAAAAAAAAAATGATTCATTTATCTTATAAATGAACACAGCAAAGAGCTTTTACTGATGCCAGACCTGAAATCAATGAGGTTTAGATGCATTCATACAGTCTTTGCACATACAGCCATAACTGTGGTACTCAATCTTATTTTAATCATTTGTGCTGGCATGTGCAAGTATTGATTTTTTTTTGCTTCTTGGCTCTGTCTAGTAGTCTTCTGGAAATTGTTGCTTTGACTTTTAACTTTAAATTACACATGATCTTGTACCCTGGCACAGACAGGGTTGTATACCTTGACTTGAAATGAGGCAGTCATTTAGAAATGAAGGAAGAGAGGGCTTTCCAAGTCTTCTGCCCTATTCCAGTTCATAATTTGGTGGGGTTAAAATTTAAAACATTTATTACAACTGGAATATAAACTTAGCTGATAAGAACAATTTTTGATGCCACCTGGTGAGTGCATTAATGATGCTTGTTTTAAAAGGCCTTTGGTCTTAACAAGGGTGATACAATAATTACTAATTCAAATTACACATGGATTGTGAGGTTTTGATTTTTTTTCTTGCAGATAGCTATCAAAGCATTATGTAAATATCTTTATAAGTAAGCATCCTTCAGAAAGTTAGGATGAATGACATTAATTTTAATCATATTTAGTCAAAATAAGTCAACCATATTTCACAAAGTTCTTCCAAATGTTAGTAATATTGTCAAAATAGTTAGGTTAAACTACTGTTAGGTTCACGACTGCAGCATGACTGGTATCTTATCTTCAGCCTGTTTAAGTGAAGCTTCTAATTCTCAATCATAGTTTGGAGCTAATCCACATTTTATGTGACTTTTTTTTCACACAGATTTTTGAGAAGTGACATATCATCCTCAGTTTTTCACTGCACCAGCACACTATAGCTCCTTTTTTCATGATGACACAATTAAAGTTTAGAAACTCTTTCTTGTATTTTGACTCCATCACTTATTAGTCATGGCAATCCAAAAATGGCATCTTAGAAACACAGTTTTTGGTGTCCTTAATGTGTAGCTTATTTTTGAAACACCGAAAAGTTGAGGCAAGGTTGTCTCCCACAAGCCCCAACAATTTTCATGCAATTTATCTGTAATGGTGGCAAAGAACATTAATGCCAAAACTCCACCAGCTAAAATGCATTTTGATATTTTGGTATATCACGAGGAGGGGTGAGTTGGCTTCCCACTTTTCAACCTCTCCAGTCAGATGCAACAAACATTTAAGTGCTTTTGGCAAGCTGCCATCCCTTAACCTAATTAAAACCTAGTTAACTGTTTTCGCCAGAAACAACAAGGAACTAACTTCAGAGTTTTCTTGAGTGAAATAAAGAGCAACCGTATCACCTGCTAATCCCAAGGAAATAACAAAGTTGTGATATCAAACATATAGCTTCTATGGATGTCATGTGAGCCTGCATAAGTGCACATGGAAGGCAAAGGCTAAAGGGGATAGTGTCCAGAATAAAGGAGGATAGAAGGATATAGAGTTTGGAATCCTGTCGGAGTCCTTGACGCATAAAGTTTTATCCTGAGAACATTTAGTTGGCTTCACAGACTGGTACCAATCATGAATATTGCTGATAGCTTTTAGTTTTTCATTTCTCTGAAGTTTCTAACAAATTTGAATTGATACTGAGTGCCTTGTTACTTGTGAGAGGGAAAGAATGTTTTCTCAGCTGTTACTCTGTTCTGCACCTTTCATTTCATTTACTTATCTTCTGAGCAGAGGAAACTCAGAACTAGTAGCTTCATTTGTGTATTCTGTATCTGCAGAAACTATGCTTTCAGGTTTGATAATTGGAGGCAATATTCTATCTCCAACATGTCAAGATTCTCATAATGGTGGAAATTAACTAGACTACAGGATTTTACCACACTTCCCTTTGGAGCATTGCTGAGTAGTTTCAGTGCCCTTAGGGGAAAATTGTTAACTTGTTGTCTTTTGTCTAACTCATGTTGGTTTCATGAACCTTGGTCAAACTCTGTGAGTCACACGTTGCCTATCGCCATTTTACATCAGTGTTTTTGGTCCCTTTTTAAAAACATTTCAGTGCACAAAAGTCCCAGAAATTAAATGGGTTGTTTTTACCCAAAATGATAATGTTAAACTCACCATTACAAAGGGAAGTTGAATTGATTACTATAGATACAATCAGGGAGAGGTTAGACACGCATTTGATGGAAATCCTCACATTAGTAGATTTGGATGAAGAAAGATAGGATTGAGGTTTGAATGAAACACAAACATCACAATAGGCTACGTTGTATAAAGTCATGAATATAAAAGGATTGGAGACTGGACAAGGCTCCATTCAACCTAATTATGTCACATTGTCTTGGGTAGAGACTTGAGGAGTACAGTTTTAGATCCTGATAGATCCAGACACATCGCCTCCAGCACCTTATGTTCTTCATAATTACATCTTACTATCCAATTACGACCAGTACCTGTTGCTACCATGCAATAAATTACATCCTGTTAAGACTCATGAGTGATTCATCCTTTCCCACTGTTAGTCAAACATGATCTTAGATACATAAAAAAGTGGATTGTTAACAGTACTGTACCTCAAGTATAAGTTGCCAGTTGTTACTTTAGTAATGGTATAACAGCCTGTTACAATGTGAGAGGAACAACACTGACAACAGTAGAAGAAGCAAGTCAAGCAGTAACAACAGCACCAGCTTCCTCTCTTCAGCTTCATGCTGCTTCAGAGGATGGATCAATTGGATACAGAGATCCAGCTCAAATCAGTTGTCTTAGCATGTCCAGGGCCTTGAGTTGCTCAGGCTGCCATGGCAGATCTTTATTGATATCTGCAGCCTCCCGAAACAAAACCTGCTTCCCAGTGGTCCATGTAGGCGCACATTGCCAATGGTCTGCGAGGTGCCTGTCACTGGACGTCCAGCTCCCTGTACTTATCAAGTTGCTGGGTGGCTTTACACTCTCTTCCCTTACAAGGAGACAATGTTGGGAGTAAGGAATGGTAGAAATCATTTGTGTCATTGGCAGGGAAATAAAATATTTGTGGAGATGACTGAGATACATAGGTGACAGAGGGCAATGAGGTAAGGATTTGATTATTGTCTGCTCAGGTGGCGATATGAAGTAGCTGGGGAAGGAGTAGATCTGCAACCTGTGTTATTCTGAGGAATGCTGTGCAGCAGAATGCTGGGCAAGTCCGAGTGTGGCACGCTATCCCTGAATATTTTATGACATTCCTTTTTTCCACCCTGCCAGGGACCTGAATCCTTTTTTGTGTACTTTCTCCAAGTTGGAGGGCAACAACCTACCATTGACTTCCCCAGAGATTTGTCTTCTGCTTCTCATGTTTGAAAGAAACCAGGGCCTCAGATCCTGCATCAAGACTTCTAGGCAAGTGTAGAAGAGCTGCAGAGTGCACCCCTCAGGTTTGTTGTCTATTGCGGTGCTTGTTGTAGCTTCAAACCTCTATGCTACTTTGACCTATTGTAATGCATAGAATCCCTACAAGAGACTATTCAGCCCATCAAAGTCTGCATTAACCCTTCAAAGAGTATCCTACCAAACCCAGCCCATTCCCGTAATCCCACATGGGCTTTTATCATGACCAACCCACTTAATCTGCACACTCGGGGGCATTTTTTTTCTTAGCATGACCAATCCATTTAACCTGCGCATCGTTGGAGTGTGAGAGGAAACTGGAGCACCTGGAGGAAATACATGCAGACTTGGTGGGAGAAGCATGCAAACTCCACACAGATAGTCACCCAAAGCTGGAATTGAACCCCCGTCCCTAGTATTGCGAGGCAGCAGTGTTAACCACTGTGGACCATGCCACCTTTCTTTTCCCTTTATTAGAAATATTTCCTTTGCTGATGAAGGCATGCCATCATATCTGTCCCCTATATTTGGCAAGGGAACACAGAGGTAGTATGCTAAGGTTGGGTTCACAATTAACAAGTAACAGCAAAGCTGTCAGCCAATTTCTGATTCAGGAATTGTTCCATCATTTCAGCAGGGATCATCAGCTGTAAATTCTATCCAGAAGGTCCCACATCAGTAGCATGTAGGCAACAGGAAATCTACAAAACTGAATTCCTCAAAACCATACTATGAGCATGGTACAGTTGAGACCTTGACAAAGATATCAGTGGATACCTTTAAACCTGCTTGGGTTAATGTGGGGATAATTTCACAGCTGGTAACTGTAATATGGTTATACCACATAAAATAGTGAATCTGACTAAATTTCTTCTCAATGGGAAAACTAGATTGTTAGATTAATATGAAACATGTGTAAGACAAAATTTTGACAAATCCTTGTAAGAACTCTCAAATACTGTCAAGCTGTAATTAGACAGATATTTAAAGGTGCAGAAAAAACAGAGTTTACTGGAAAATTAAAGGTACGGACTGTTGAATACTTTATTGGCAATCAAATGTTTTGCGGTTCATTTATTAGATGTGAACTGACCCTACCGCCCTACTTTTCATTTGGATCTCGAACTGTCTGATTTCATTATTGAAAATGGCATGTAATGTCTTGGATTTTCCATTTACCCATTGGTCAGATTCAACCAATGGTAATACACTTTAAGCATACCTCCTTAGCTGTCACCAGATTTCTGAGTTTAGTTTGTCCTGAATGCATCCACTAGAGATAACAAGCAAGAAATCCATTCAGTGCAGGAGCAGCTCTGCAGGACAAGACATGCCCTTCATTTGATTTGATTTATTATTGTTTCATGTACCAACGTGCAGTGAAAAGTTTTGTTTTGCATGCAGTACAACAGATCATAACATACAAGACACAAAGATCATAGGGTGATTGAACAGAGTGAGGAACACAAATTACGGCTGCAGAGAAGTTGTACAAAAAGCAAGATCAACATTACATTTAAAATTTGAGAGGTCCATTTAGAAGTCTAATAATAGCAGGTAAGAAGCGGTTCTTGAAACCTGTTGGTCTGTGTGTTTAAGCTTTTGTATCTTCTGCCTGATGGAAGAGGATGAAAGAGATTATAACCAGGGTGTGAGGGTCTTTGATGATGTTGGCTGCCTTTCAGTGGCAGCAAGAACTGTAGATGAAGTCAATGGATGGAAGGTTGGCTAGCAGGATTATCTAAGCTACGTTCACAACTTTCTGTAGTTTCTTATGGTCCTGGGCAGAGAAGTTGCCGTACCAAGCCATGATAGAATGCTTTCTATGATGCATCTGTAAAAGTTGATGAGGGTCCTTATGGACATACTGAATTTCCTTAGCCTCCTGAGGAAGAAGAGGTGTCGTTGTGTTGCCTTGACCTTCACATCAACATAGGTGGTCCAGGACAGATTGCTAGTGATCATCGCACCTAGGAAATTGACGCTATCGACCATCTCCACCTCGGCACTAGTGATGTAGATAAAGATGTGTCCTCCTTGCTTCCTGAAGTCCATGATCAACTCTTTATTTTTGCTGACATTGAGGGAGATATTGTTATCTTTGCATTACGTCACTAAGCATTCTATCTTTTTCCTGTATTCTCTCTCATCATTGTTTGATATCCGGCCCAAAACCGTGGTCTTGTCAGTGAACTTGTAGATGGAGTTCAGATGAAATTTCTCCACACAGTCATGAGTGTACCAGAAGTACAGTAGGGGGCTGAGTACGCATCTTTGCAGGCCGCCAATGTTAAGGACTGTCATGGAGGAGACGCTGTTGCCTATCTTTGCTGATTGCGGTCTATGGGTCAGGAAGTCAAGAATCCAGTTGTAGAGGGTGGAGCAGAGATCTAGGTCTCAGAGTTTGGAGATTAGGTTGGTTGGGATTATAGTGTTGAAGGTAGTGCTGTAGTCAATTAGTAAAAGCCTGACGTAGGTATCCTTGATAACAAGGTGTAGAGCTGGATGAAGACTGTAGGCCAAGCAGCATCAGAGGAGCAGGAAGGCTGATGTTTCGGGCCTAGACCCTTCTTCAGAAAAAGGGTGACTTCATTCTCTTGTAGATAAATAAAATGGAGGATCATACATGAGACTAGTTTTTCTCATCTCCCTCTTTCCACCACCACTTCACCCCCACAGCCCCAGCCCTCCAAGCTTTCTGGTTCCATTAACATCTGCAACATCACCATTCTTCCTGAAAATAAATGTTAGAACAATTCTAGTGCAGCCTGTTCACCATTCTTTTCTCACATGTCCTCCACATTATTTCTTCTAAATGAATCAAATTAATAATGTGAAATGGGATATATTCAGTGTTCAGCTTATGTGATTACACGTTATTTCCTTTGCGGAATCTTAATTTATAGTTTGCAATAAAGTTTACAGTTTATATTTTACTGTAAAGCAATAGAAAAATGTTGAACATATATTCTAATAGTTTGATTGTAACTATTTATAATTATCATGTGGGAATATCAAAGAACATTAATGACCATAGACAGGCCAATTTGTCCTAAAAAAAACCATGGCTGTTCTAATCTCCCATGTAAAATAAAAGGTATAGACCTGTCAAACATGGAAAGATGAATTGAGTAATGGCAGAAAATTCTGTAACTTAGCAAAAAGTTAGTCAGTATCTGTAAAAAAGGACAATTCCTATTTGTAACCCAGTTCAGCCACATCGACCAGTGCAAATGATGAGCTGGATGGGGCGTAAGCCAATGGTTAAAGAAAAGCTGATGGGTTACAAAAGCTTTCCCTCAATTTTAGTTGTTGGAGTTCCAGCATAATGGACATCATCTGTGAGAGGCAGATGGGACCTAATTAAGTGAAAAACCTGCTGATTTTGTTGTAATCACACTCCAATTTTAATTTGAAATCAGTGAAGGCCCAGATGGCAACAAAACCACAAGAATACCTAAGGCAGCAGAAAGCAACCAGCAGATACCATGCAGTAAATTGGTTTTTGTTTTTGTGAGGGTTTGTATGGGCCAAGAAGACCAGGTAGACTCCACCAAACCTAATAGGAATCCTTCCCAACTTTGGCCTTTCTTCTTTTTCTGACAACTAGTAAATCTTTGGCAATCTTCTCTCTTAGCAATGACCCTAATGCAAGGACCCTTTGTGTTATTGGTTCCTTCCTGACTTTCTGGTCTCTGAGGGGCAACATTTTCATACAGGGTGGGTTGTATGTGGAATGAACTGCCAGAGGAAGTGGTAGATGCAGATACAGTGACAATATTTATAAGTCAGGACATAAATTGGAAAGCTTTAGAGGGATATGAGCAAACGCAGGCAAATGAGACTAGTTTAGTTTGGAAAACTTGGCTAGCATGGATGGGTTGGACTGAAGGGTCTGTTTCTGTGCAGCACGACTGTACGACTCTATGATTCTCCTACTGGCTTCTAGTTATTCCCTTCAAATTCAGGCAAAGGCAATGTGGATTATTTCAAATGCGGTTGGGTAGTTAAAATTGCACAGGCCTAATTCCTAAAAGTACCTGGATTGGGGGTGGAAGAGGGAAAGGGAATTTCTCCTACCCATCTCACATCATCCATCACTGCCTCAAGTTCCACCCTGTTCCATCCCAAACCTGACCAGAGAGCGTACTCAGGCTAAAAGCTAGAGTTGGAAACATTGAATGTCACAGAGAGTTAAAATATTAAGTGCCTTACAAATCACTCCATGGGAAATGGTTCAGGATAATAAGAAAAATGATTAGACAGTACAGACATATTTAATTCTGAAAAAAAAGCAATATTTTTGGGATGTGGTGAGAAAATGTAGGAATACTCTAGTTTAGTCCTTGAGAGCAGCTAGGAACAAAATGTGTCAAAGGCAAAACAAGCTAATTTTGCAGCAAGGGCAATGAAAGAAATTAGTTGTAAATTTACTACTGTCCTTCCCCTCTAAGATTCCCTTAAAGAAACCTTTTGCACAGAGCAGGGTTTAATGCTTCCTTGTGTATTTGAGCTAGTGTTCTCCATGTGATAAAATTTTAATACTGTCAAGGAAACAAATGGATTACTATAGCACAGGTATAGAGGTCAGTTACATCAGGAGGCAAGATAGATGGATAATGATGCAGAATGATCCTAAAAGTGCAGATGTAATCCCCATCCTGACTACTATGGGTCTTGGAGAGCCACGTCTCTGCCTCGCCCCATACTTTATGCAGAGTGGTGATCCAGCCAAATGACCACTTGTCCCTTTAACAGAGATAGTTGGTCATGGTCTGTGGTTAATTACCTACTCTGTTGTTGAATTATTACTCCTAACATAGTTTAAGTCTCTTTCTGGCATGCTGGACTTGCAAATAGACATTGTCTAAGGAATGATGTTGAAATGTCAGATCTGATTTGTGAAGTTATACCAAAAGGTTGAAATAGGTATAGTTTTGCCTAAATAGGGTGAAAATTGTTGACAACCTCAATCTCATTGGGATCAGGTTCAACAACTATTTTGGGATGTTGTATGTCTTGTATTGCATTTCAGCAGGTACAGCATTTCTGGCAGAGTTGGACATTTGAAGATCCAAGAGAACTGTTCAAATAACATCAGTGATATGTTAGCGTTTCATTAGTTCTAGTCAATAGGTGTCAGCTAAAGCTCAGTGGTTGCATTGTTGATTCTAGGCAGATGTTCGTGGGCTCACTCTGGAGAACATAACACAAAATCATAGCTGACACTCCAATATAGTTTTGCATGAGATGTCTTTCAAATGAGATGTTCAACCAAGGACCTATTTAATTTATAGTTAGGTATTAAATATCTTATGGAAGTATTTCAAAGGCCTGCAGAGTCCTGTGATGCAGGTTTGGCTTCAACTGTTGGATTTGATAGAATAATGTTTATGTTGCCTCCAGTAACATAGAAACTGGTGTGGATATCCTGGTCTTAAAGAATCCAACTGGCATTATTTCAACTTTCCAAATTATACCATTTGGCTGCATCTTTTTCAGTTCTGATCAAAGCATCTCCAGAACTTGTATGCTGCAATTTCTTGGAGGATAATTAATAGGATTGCCTCATCATTAAGACATAGTACTGCACCACCCTTAAAGATGCTGATTGGGTCAAATCAGTTGCATACAGATGTTTGAGATCATTTGCTGATTCAATTTTGTCACACATAGTCGATTCCAGCACATTTAAATCTCATGAATTGTGACTACATGAAGATCTGTAGTCCTATCACTGATGGAATATTGATGTCTGCCAAATAGAAGAATTCAGGAAGCAAAGGTGAACTTGAACATTGGCACTGCAATGTAATTCTGCCAATACACAGTATGGGCGGTCCCTTATATGCTGTTAAATTGCGTCTCGTAAGGTGTAAAATGGAGCTCCACTTGCTGATGTCCACTTTCCTGCTCTTTCCTCAGAACTCGTCATTTTGCATACTAGTCAAGAATCAATCTTTATCAGTCTTAAATATACACAAGCCAAAGATTGCTGTGGCAAGGTGTTGCAAAGACTCTCAAGTTTCTGAGAGAAGAAATTCCTCCTCATCTCACTCTTAAAATTGGTGTCCCTTAATTGTGAGTTCATGCCCTCTGGACCTAGGATCTCCCATGTGAGGAAACAGCCTCACAACATTTACTCTGTCAAGCCCCTTAAGAATCCTGTATGTTCCAACAAGATCACCTCTCATTCCTCTAAACTCCAATGAGCAGAGACCCAACCTGTTTAACCTTTATTCATAAGACAAACCTTCCATACCAGGGGATCATGCTAGTGAACATTCTGTGAACTGCCTTGAATGAAATAACATCTTTTCTTGAATAAGGGATTCCAATGGGCTTCAGTCTCCTGTGTTCTCATGGTCAAAAACTAGTTCTGCCTCCTGCTCCAGATTGCAGTTTATTGAATCATACTGAAATGGGCAAATGGGGATAGTTGCTAAGCAACATGATCAGGTACACCCGTACATAAACAAGATGAAAATGTATACTCAAATTGCCTAATGAGGCATACTGTCAAACCTTAAAAGGGAATGCTCATTTGGATGAGCCACTAGAGGAACAAGCCTAGAGGGCCTTTAATTGAAAGGAGAACAGAGACAATCAAAAGGAAAGCTTACTTATCTTTCAGATTGGTACGCAGTGCAAATCAGAAATTTGTTGTCCCTGCTAAATTGTAGTCAAAATGTGAATTTGACTTAGTTTAACATGACACATATTAACACCAAAATAACAGATAAATACATCAACATAAAGTGGTGCAATAGTGATAACATTTTAATTTCTCCGGTGTCTCTCATCCCCTCATTCATAGACCTGATCCTTTAATAACATTTCTTGCTTTTTTTGTTTCTCAATAATCTGGTCTCACAGCAGTAATTAGATTTTTGACTTAACTGTGATCAGAACCATCTTTATGCTGATTTAATAAATTAAAGACATTGCATCAATTTCATTTCACTGTATTACTGGAAAGATAATTAATTTCAAAAGAAAATCCAGTGTTTGGTGAAGGTGACACAGGCAGCAATACACTTACACTGCAGGCTTAAAAAAATCATTTTATTTTGACTTTGTGCTGCAGTGTGAATCAGTAATTTCAGTTTAGTATTAAAATTACTGATTAATGTGGTTTATGGCTAGCTTCTGTAGCGTCGCAGTTCAAATACCAGAAGGAAATTGATCCTATGGTGTGTGTAAATCTTGGTGGATGCTGTACTTGGGGAGGGTCCTCATTATGCCAAATTAATGTTTTCTTTTGGAACTGTGAAAGAGTTATTTTTCTTTCCAATATTTTTTTTTATTTCAACTGCAAAACAAACCAGAGACTGCATGGTGCAAAGTTTTTAAATATTTTGCACTTTTTATCTCAAATCTGTTGTGCAGCACTGAGAAGGCTGACTATAAATATTCTCATGCTTTATTTACTATAAAAGCTACACTTAAAAAGAACAGGCAAATTAAATCAACATCTCTTCATTCACACCAGGTACACTAAACATTGAACGCTTCTGCTTCTTTGAATTCTTTATGCACTACCACACATATTAAAAGCAAAATATGGAAATAAAATAGACAAATGGAGAACTTTATGCGCCTGGTTCAATCTCCGCTCAAAATGTATCAACTTCACCATCGCAATACTTCAAGAATCAGACTAAGGTCTCTACTTCTAGTTTGCTGAAGTCATCTTGAAATATTAAGACAATATCCATACTTGATGATGTATCAACTTAAGAATAGTCATCAAAATTAAGTATTCCAAATGGAGTTTTCGATGGGCTATTTGAGGGAGAAATCATGTAATGAACATAAATATGTTTCACCTCAAACCAAGAATGGAAGCAGTTGGGATACATTTCATAGCCCTACCTATAGAGACAAATGAAAACTTGTGGTGCAGTGGTATGTTATGATGGGGAAATGGCCAAACCCCTCTGATAATTACCGAAACATAAGCCCCAATCTGCTATGATGGAATTAGAGGTTCCCTTCTAATAATTATCCTCTCAACAGCCAGAAAATCTCGCCTTTCTCCTCGTAATCTGTTAAAAGAAAGAAAATCCCTAATCCACTTAATAAATAACAAGGAACAATTTAACCCTAACAATGAACAAATTGACAGAATTACTAACAAACCAAATAATTCCCCTCTAGGCTACTAACTACTTCCTAACTGGTCTAAATTCTACTGGAATGCTGTTTAGATAAAGACAAGTCCCATTAATATAAATCTAATTAATAAGAAGCAATAAGTTATAATTTAGTCTGTGCGAACTTGGAGATATTGTTTGGGGAATATTCTGTTGTCTCCATTCTCTTCACAAATACTTTCCTTCCGTTAATACTGTTTTCAAGGATGTCTTATCTCTATAATTTCTTCAGTAAGGACTTTGAGGTAAAATACCATGGTACCTTCTATTAATTAGATGGGCTTTCTCTGAGGCCTGAATGGTGCTAACTCTGGCAGTTGGTGGATGGCTCTCTTTTTCAGATTGCTGTTGGGTCTCTCTGATTTTCCAAATGCCCTTGTCTTATATACCTGAAATGACATAATCCAATTGTTATAATATGATTAGTTTCGGGTTGTCAACACCATCAGATTTAAATTCAATTGGCTTTCTGTATCTAGGTGCTTTGTTTAAATTAATTGGCCGAATTGAAACTTGTTGTCATGGAAAAAAAGTGCTATTTGGCTGTTCTATACAAAATGTTTTCATTTGGGCACTCTCTATGCATCTGCACACACAAACTTCCATGCACAGACAAATCACAAGCTCTTAAAGGGACCACAGCACTTCACCACTACCATTTTTACCAACAAATTCTAACTTCCTGCCTTTCAATTCATAAATACCCTACACAACTTCATAGAGTGTTGTTTCCCTACCTCTGAACCAGGAGGCTTTGGTTCAAGTCCCACCTACTCCAAAGGTTTGTAATTGCATTTCTGAATAGTTTGATTCAAAAATATCCACACAGAGGTGAATGGAACCCAAAGCAAAGGAAGACCAGGGAATTGCCGGCTAGAAAATGTCAGGATAAACTAATCACCAAAAGGTGCACAGATGACTTATGCAGTCAGCTAATTCAGAATTTCTGACAGAGGTATGAATTCATTCAACTCTATTGTTGCTGCTGAATTAATTGTCAAGAATTTAGATATACTGATGCCAATAATTGAAAGAGCTTTCACATTCATAGCAGAGGGAGGAAGCCAACACAAACATGTTTCCTACATAAATTGTTGGTTCTGAAAGAGTTAATGTTGAAGCTGGATTAGCTCTGCACAATCTGATGATGACGTAGAGGCTTTGGATGAAGAAACAGTTTATCTTGCCTGAGGTTCTGATGGAGACATGCATGATACACCTGGCTGTTAATAGTTGAACATATGCTTAATTGATGTCAATTGTATCTGTTACTATCATGCAGTTAACCAAATGGTGTTATGTAAGACAAGATCTTCTTCTTTATAAGACCCTATAGTGGGCAATTCATTACCAATGTAAGTTAGACAGGCTCCCAGCTTCAACTCAGATCAGAGGAGTAGCAGTAGCAAGCAACTGCAGCCACAAGTCCCTAGAGGTTGATAACCGGAAGATATGACATGTTGTCGTACTGGTACCATAAAATATGACAACATTAAGCATTTCATTATTTGCATCATGTTGTAATTTTGGGTCCATGGTTTCTGAAAAATTAAAGGTTAAAATATAGAAAGACAGACAAAATTACGTTTTTCAACATAGATGTTGTCTAAATGTCAATGGATCCATGGAGAAAACCACTGAAAAAATAGAAATTTCACTGAGTTGTTTACTCTGATGTGCTCCACTCACGTTTACATAACAGCTGTGTTGAATCAGCTCAGAAATGAATTTTCAGTTTCCATCCCAATGCTTCATGTTTTAATAACAATGTCCCAACTTCTGTTGTGCCAGCTATTTTTAATTAATTCATTATATTGCTATCTGAATGCATAAACAGCACCTCACCTCTCACAAAAAGAGCACATTTCTAGGCAATTTATGAAACCTGACTTTATAAAAGGGTCATTTTAAAAAAAGCTTAGCATCTGTAAAAAGTGATGAATGATTAATCAGACTGCATAATATTTAAAGTAGAAATATCCAAAATTTTGAAACGTCTTAAACTAATTTGGGGATGCTGAATGTTGAATGAGTTGATCTTTAAAATGTCAAAATAGAATGATAACTAAAACCAATTGATAGGTTATTTTATAGTTATGTTTGTATGGATTTGTACTTTAACTACTACTGTGACAATGGTAGCTGCATCTCTGTACACAGTCTGCCTTGTAGAGAAAATGTATTAATATTTTGTACAAAACTAAGTCTGTTTAAAGTACTTCATCTCTGTGCATTTTGCTGCAAACCTCTGATTGATAAGAGCAAGGACAATTTATAAATAGAACTGGAGACAATTGATATCACACAGATAAAGGAAATCTGAAAATATGGATCATCCAGAAATAAATCATCAAGATGCAGCAGGAAAACACTTCCAGCCAGCTGCAGAATGTGCATATCTCCCGTAGTGCAAATTTTAGATGGAGGGTTGAGATATGGCTGTGATTTAATAGTTAAGGCAAGGTCAACTGAGTGCAAAACGAATGGGATCTTCACATTGTATGGAGGCCCTGAGCAATGGGTGAAGAGTCATGCATTTCTAGACAGTGTTGATCATCCTGTGGAATCAACCCTGACCAAGGTGACAAATCCCCGCTGCCTTTCCAGGAGCTGCCAACCAATCAGAGACTGGCAGCTGTCCAATGCTGGCCATGTCACAAGGAATGGTGGCCATTGCTGGTATTGCAGATAACCCTTCACCAGGGCTCACCATTGAATATTTGAAGACCAGTAAGACAGGCAGGATGGGGGTGTCATGGAGAGAGGTGTGGTGTATGGGGAGCTGATTAACCACAAGAGAGAAGATGCCTAGTAGCAGGGTTTTTTCGTAATTTCTGCCAGGTTCCTTGATTAGGCACAGGTTACCTATGCCACTTAAGGGCATCAATTGGTCCCCATGTACAAATGCTGTAATCTACCCTTGAAAGTGCTGGGATCTCTGACCAGCATTCTCCTATCTGATCTCAAGGTCCACTTTTACTCAGTCCTCAACCCTGTAACTCCCAGCCTACAATCCCACCTCATGGGTCAGGGGCTTGTATTAAATTCCACCCAGATTATCAACCCCATAATAAGTGAATAAAGTGACTTTGAAAAACAATGGCAGGTACCTCATTTCCTTGACTCCCAGACTTTCTTTTAGGCCCAAACCTGCTTTTGCCTGAGCGAGTGTTGTCTTACTTTAAGGTGTTACCACTTAACAATAATGTTATGATGACACTAATTTGCAATTATGGTGTACTCATTCCACCTGTACGACATTGTTTTCTCATTCTTCTTGGACATGTGGTGAATGTATTCCTGGCCATAGAAGATAAAATGACTGTAAAATTAGAAGATTTATCAGCGGCCATGTAGAAATCTTAGATTTCCACAATAATGTGTATTTATGGAGAAAGAAGTTCTCTGTTATTTATGGAGTCACCCTTTCTATATGAAGCATGCAGGAAAAATGAACTCCATAATATCACCTTTCAAACAGTTATAACCAGATTGAAGTGGTAGATCTGTCACTGGATGTCAGGATTCTCTTAGTGTGTTCCCAGATACTTCTACAAGATACTTCAAATTGTAAAATGGTACTCACTAAACTTGCACTGGAAGGATTACCAGAGGTAAATTGTCAGGGAGCTTAAAGAGGATTAAACTCCATCAGTACCTATGGATGTGCTTTGAGAGAGAGGCAGAAGACCTACTAGTTTTGGCTGTTATCAGGTGCATGTAAGCTCTCTATGCTTAGTTATGCACAGAATGTCCCAATAGCAAGTCTGAGCTTCTTTTACATTTGGCAAACAGAATTCTACTTGGCTTGCTTTCTATGTACTTTAGAGAGGGAACTTTTAAGAATGGTTATGCATCTTTTGAGTAGGTCAGGCATCTGGCCAACAAAAGGTCTCTTGATTTTCTTTAATGTCTTATCATTCTTGCCACCAAGAAGTGAAAGGCCATGCTCTCAAATGTGGTAAGACTAGAGCTATGATGAAGTATTTCATCATTTGTTATTTTGTAATTCCAAAAATAGACACAGGAGACAACTAAAATTACTGAAAATGACATGTTAAAATTATAAACTGGAACATAATATTAAAATTTTTTAAAATTGCACAAATTATACAACATGCTGGGAGTTGAGAAAAATTGAGTTAAACATGAGTGATTGAGACAGCTGTCTGTTGCTTGTGTTCTGAAAATGATGAACAAAATTACCCTTGTTGATCATTTAAAAAAGTGATGAATATACTTTCTGAGCCTCTTCCATTTTAAAGGTTGTTAAACCAGGACTCCAAAGTTGTCATGCAGTATCAGCCTTAGAAAACTTCATATTTAGAGAGTATTTCATAGAATGCAAACTGTTTGACTTTATCATTTCAAATCACAACACTGTTTCTTTCTAGATAAAGACGTATAAAGTAAATAAATTTTCACATGCATGTGTACATTCCCCGGTGCAAGAAATCTTATGGTTTCACACAAAGGCAAAAAAAAGACCGATAAAATTCAAAGTCAACATGGCTCCATCTCTGTGGTTTTCTCAAAGTGGTAGTGAAAGTGAACACTGGCCACACTTTCCATGAATTCAGTCTGGTCGAATAATTCAAATGTCTGCATTGCCTCAGGCACTGGGGTGGGGGAAAAAAGTTGAAAGTGCCTTTTAATTAGTAGGAAATTTAAGGATTATACCCATTGTAATTTAAGTCAGGGCAAAAAAAATGGAGTGGAATAGTTTGTCTTCTGAAGAACATCAGAAAGATATTTTTTGTCTTAAACAGTATTGGTGAAGAATACAAACCTGATGGGCTAAAAACAGGCAGAGTGTTGAGGAAAGAAATGGAATCCATGTGTCTGCTTGCTTTCCCAATGTCCATCAACTTATTGATGTTTAAACTAGTTAGGGATGCCGTAACTTGTAGCTCATGAGTTCCTATGTTGTTGACTTTGTTTGGGCTTGGTGGAGGCATCATTACCAACAATTAAAGCCACTGTCAATTGCCAAAGAAGGTCAGGACCCAGCATATCTGAATCCCAGATTAAGATAGAGCCCTTGCTGTACACCTACCCAGCATATCTGAATCCCAGATTAAGTTAGAGCCCTTGCTGTACACCTTTCAGACATGCAGCAGATGGCTTGTACAAAATATAACCCATTTTTCTGGAAAATAACAACAGAATTGTTTTTGCTGTTCCTAGAAGTTTCTTTATCAAAACTATTCACTGGAAATGCTCAACCTTTTCCCATTTCTGTCAGAAGCCACCTCCACCCAAACATAACATTTAAATCACCATGAGGAACAAAAGGGAACAATATTAATAATGAAATAATAATTGTTCTGTAGATCAGTTCACGTTTCCTGTGTATCGCAGTTCTGTATCATAATTTCTGATTGGAAATTTTCTGGACTCGTCAAACAGCAAGAAATTTTAGGCATATAATGTATGGCTTGAGCTGTTTTGAGTGTGAAGAGAAAAGATGGAGAGAGTCCATGAATTTGTCTTGACCTTAATGCTTCATAAGTAGAACCACACTACAATGTGTAAACATTTTTAAAAAATAGCTATATGCCTACTTGATGCTACAAGATGTCAAACCTTGATTTGTCTGTCCAGCCCAGTCCAATCTTTATAAGAAGGCACTATAAAATAACTCACCAATAATTGGAACTTGCATTAAAGACCCAAATACGTATTTAATCAACCTGGAGATATTTGTGAAGGATCCACATTATGCCAAAGGACAGGATGCGCCCATGTTCTAGCTCTTTAAGAAAAGAAGCTTCATCAAACATTAGTTAGCATTTTAATTATATTGCATTTCTTACTTAGGTTAAATGCAAATATCCTTAATACGTAATTATCGAAATCTGAAAAGCACATTAAATTTGATGAAAGGCTATGATACAGTCTTTCAATAAGTAAAATAATTACACTTTGTGCGTGGGGACATTTTTAATGAGCCAACTTGTACTTAACTTAAAAGTTAGTTAAACTGAATTATATTCATTTATAAACAATGATCTTGACAGCAGCCCTAAGCATAAGATGCAATTTGGTAAAGGTTCTGCCCATCTCTTAAAGTTAATGTGTTGTAGAAGTGTACAAACCAGTCTATCTATCTTTGTTTCCACTGATCAAAATTATGCCATGAAGTTAACATCCAGGGTCCTGAAAATGGCTAACTGAAAGGTTAGGGTTTCTAATCCAGCATTAAAGGAAAGTAGTCATTTCTTTAAAGCGAATTTTTAAAAAAAATTTCCCATCCTTAATTGCTCTAAAGAGCAGTTGAGCGTCAACCACAAATTGCCGTGGGTCTGAAGTTATCGATAGGCCAGACCAGGTAAAGATGACAGTTTCCTTCCCTAAAGAGAGTAGTTAATGAAGCATACTGTATTCTCTACTTTATTAATAGGGGTATTAGCGAACCAAATGGGTTGTTCCAACAGCTGATTCATGATCACCATTAGACTCCTACTTCCAGAATTTTATTGAATTCAAATTCCACAATCCGCCACGACAGGATTTGAACGAGGGTCCCTGGAACATTACCGATGTTTTTGGATTAATAGCCCAGTGATAATACCACCAGGCTGCTACTTCCCCAATTATCATAGTCAAGCTATTTAAATGGAGGTGGCTGTATGTGTGAACGGAGTTTTGAACCTGGCAAAAGAAACAATGAAGTTGCTGGGTGATATTAAGAGGAGAGATAATGTCCATTGTTCTTTATATTATTGTAATAATTGGTTGCAGTTCACACAGGCTAAACTAAATTCAAAACCTTCCTGCCTCGTGTGGAATTAGAATTCAAGATATGGAGATACATATTTTCACTGATCCTCGGTAATAGAGAAGCTGTAAGAAATACCTTTGGTTGGACACGGAAGAATTTTTCACTGTGATAATCCAGGTGTACAGATCCACAGATCCTGAAAGTGGCAAAGTAGGTGGATAAAATGATCAAGAAAAGGTATATAGCATGCTTGTCTTCATTACCAGGACATCAAATATAAAAGTTTGCAAGCTATGTTACAGCTGTACAATATTTTAGTTAAGCTATGTTTGGAATATTGCATGCAGTTCTGGTCGCCACACTACCAGAATGATGTGGATGCTATGGAGAGGGTGCAAAGAAGGTTTACCAGGATGTTGCCTGGTCTGGAGGGTTTAGTTATGAGGACAGGTTGAACAAACTCCCATTATTTTCACTGGAAAGACGGAGGCTGAAGGGTGACCTGATAGAGGTCTACAAAATTGAGAGGCATAGACAGGATTCATAGTCAGAGGCTTTCTTCCCAGGGTGGAAGGGTCAACTGCAGAGGGAACAGGTTCAAGGTGAGACGGAGAAAGACCAGGGGAGAAGTGTGGGAAATTTTTTTCCTACAGAGTGAGAGTGCCTGTTGAGGTGGTCGAAGCAGGCACGTTAGCAGTGTTTAAGGCGTATCTTGATAGACACACGAATGGGAAGCAAACAGAGTGATAGAAACCACACGTGGGCAGTAGATTCAGTACAAGATTGGTGGGCTGAAAGGCCTGCTCCTGTACTGTATTGAATTGTATTCTATTGTATTGTATAAATGTGAAAATAGAGTAATGAATCAATGTTGTGACTAAAACAGAGATGCATGGTGCTTGAAGCAGACATAAACATCAAGAGTGGCTGCCTGTTGCTTTCCCAAGTTCGAACAAGTGCCTAGCTGGAGTCTGCTCCAAGTATGGTCAACTCCCAATGACTGAAACTAAATACTCATCAACAGAAAGTCTCTCAATGAGAAATCATTGCCCTGGTTTGATAGGTTGGCACTAGGCACTGAGTGGTAGAGCTTCTCCACACACTGACTTACGTCCTCTGCCTGGTTACCAGGGTTACCAGCACTACATTCCTGGAAATTTCATCACAAGCCTTCCTGCCTCCAGCCAATCCATCCAACTAATTCAAATAGTCTTTTTTCCCACCTCCAATGTTTTCATGTTAAATGAACAGAAGTGTTGAAAACAAATGAAAAAAGAGCATGTGATGACTTGCATTTTGTGTTGAGATTATCAGTGAGAATTTCACCACTGCTATATTGTGGAATAAATCAGACGGAAATTTCCAGACCACTATTGATTGTGTAAACTTCTGTCAGATCACGTCTTTTCTTTTCTCCAAGGAGAACTGCCCTAACATCTCTAATTTAGCTTCATAATTTAAGTTTCTGCTCCCTGGAACTAGTCTTGTAAAACTTTTTGGCACTCTCTCGAGTGTTTTAACGTGTTTCCTTTTGTGTGGCACCCAAAAATGCAAACAATATTTCACTTTTAAGTATCTTTTATAAGTCCAGCATAAACTTCATGCATCGTGCTCTTTGCCCCTGTTGACAAGGCAAACTATATTCTTTGCTTTATTAACTGCTCTCATCATGTTCTGCCAGATTCAATGGTCTATGCATGTACATACCCAAGACCCTATGTTCCTATGCACCTTCTTGTCCCTTATTTTGTATTTTGTCCAAACGTTTTCTATCAAAATGTATCACATCATTGACCATAAGACTATAAGATGTAGGAGCAGGGTAGGCCATTCAGCCCATTGAGTTTGATCTGTCATTCAATGAAATCATGGCTAATCTGATAATCCGCAACTCCACCTCCTGCCTTTTTCCCATAATCCTTGATTCCTTTGCTGATTAAATATCTGCCTACCTCAGCTTGAATATACTTCATGAGTCATCCATGTCAGCCCTCTGTGCCATAGAGTCATAGAGTTATACAGCGTGGAAACAGTCCTTTTGGTCCAACTCGTCTGCACGGCCTGATATCCTAAACTGATCCATTCCCATTTGCTAGCATTTGGTCCATAACGCTTTGAATCTTTTCTGTTCATGTACCCATCCAGATTCTTTTAAATGTTGCAATTGTACCAGCCTCCACCACTTCCTCTGGCAGCTCGTTCCATACACACACCACGCTCTGCATGATAAAGTTGCCCCTCAGATCCCTTTTAAATATTTCCCCTCTCATCTTAAACCAATGCCCTCTAGTTTTGCTCTCCCCTATTCTGGAGAAAAGACCTTGGCTATTCATACCAATCCATGCCCCTCATGATTTTATAAACCACTGTAAGGTCACCCCTCAGCCAGGAGAGAGTAAGCCAAGCCCATTCAGCCTCTGCCTGCAGATCAATGAAGAATTCCGTAAATCCACTACCCTCTGAGAGAAACATTCTTCTTATTTCAGCCCTTTCTGGGTGACACCTTGCTCTGTGAGTATGCAAGACTCTCCCACTCTCACCTAGATATCACTATCAATCTATCCTGGTCCATCCATGCCAACACTACTGTCAAGAAAGCACATCGATGCCTCTACCTCCTCAGAAGGCTGAGAAAATTTGGTATGTTCACAAAGATTCTTACCAGGTTTTATAGATGCACCATTGAAAGTATCCTTTCTGGATGCATCACAGCTTGGTGTGGTAACTGCTGTGCCCAAGACCTCAGGAAATTACAGAGAGTTGTGAATGCAGTCCAGTCCATCACGAAAACCAGCCTTCCTTCCACTGACTCCGTCTGCACTTCCCACTGCCTCAAGAAAGCAACCAACATAATTAAAGATTCTACTCTCTTCCACCTTTTTCCATTAGGCAGTTACAAAAGTTTGAAAACACAAACCAACAGATTCAAAAACCGTTTCTTCTCCACTACTATCAGACTTTTAAACAGACCTCTTTTATATTAGAGCTGAGCTATCTGTGCACCTTTTCTGTTGCTGTAACATTATATCCTGCATTCTGTTCTATTACCCTGATGTACTTATTTAAGTTTTGATTTGTCTGGTCAGCACACAAAACAATACTTTTCACTGTATCTTGGTACATGTGACAATAATAAAGCAAATCAAATCAAATCACAAGAGGAAGCAACCTCTCCACATTTATCCTGTCAAAGCCCCAAGCATCTTTTTTACTTCAATAAAGTCATCTTTCATTCCTCTAAAATCCAGTGAATACAGCGCAGCTTACTCAACCTCTCCTTGTAAGACAATCATTCCATCCTAGGCATCAGCCTAGTGAACATACTCTGGACCATCTTCATTGCCAATAATCCTCTCCTGGTTTCATTAGTTCTCACAAAATGGGGGCTACACTGCCTGTATCCAACTATGATGCAGTTTCTTTCAGTCTGCACAATTGAAAATTTCAGGCAATAGCCAGTATACTTAGGCATGAAAAACAACAAAGAAAATATAATCAAATATCTCATTGGAAAGTTTCCAATGCTGAGTAGCAGAAGTATGTATGTAAGAAGCAACAGCCTACACTGCTGTTATAAAATAACAGTTGATGCCTCATTGAATGCCATGGGGTTGTGACTTAGTTTTATTTTGTATTCATTAACTAGCATTGACCCAAAAATGTTTCTTAATCAAAAAGTAATTACAAATGATGAAAACTGTGCATTTATATCCAGTCCTCAGGCAACCAATGAATTATTTTTGAAGTGTAGTCATCTTCGCTTCGTGGAAAATATGGCCACCATTTTGCACATAATTAAGTCTCAGAAATGGAAAACAAGATGAATTACCAGGTAATTTATTTAGATTGTACTATAAGGGATTGAAGTTAAAATGTTGGACAACAGAAGAGTTACTCTTCAATCAATGCCAAGTGAGTTTTTACTGACACCTGTACAGGTAGAATAGTTGTTGGCTTAACAGTTTTCTTATAAAGGAGCCAGTGTAACATGAATTCAATCACGTTACAACAAAAAAGAAAACTCAATTGATTAAACAACAGAAAAAACATTTTGTTCTTTGTATCTGTCATCTAAAATGTTCTGTACTGAGGTACTTGTAAATGAGTGATGTAAAATTACTGAAACTGGCTGAAGAGGAACTAAAAACTTAATAATTCACAAAAGACTCCAGCAAGACAATCCAGGACCAACACCACAGAGAGAGATCATACCCAATAAAAGGCCAGCACCTTGTCTTGAAAAGATAGTCATCTCAGGCAGCAAACAATGGTTGTTTTGTTTTAGCTGCAAGATTTATATTTCTTCACTTCAGGGGCCTTGGCGACAATTTCATCTGAAACAGTCAGAAACTTCCAATCTCCAATTGTCTTCAAGAAGCTAAGTGAGGCCTTTAGGCCTGCTGCATCCAAAGTACTGTGTAAAAAATTGACCTGCTTCTTACTACTATGTTAGTAATCAAATGTATGGAACATCTTGAGACATCTGGAAAAATCTTCCCAGTCACTAAATAGTATTGTGTGAAAGATGAGAAAATCAGCTGAAAAATTGAGAAGCTTATAATAAGAACAAAAATTCAGATTTTTCAACCAAATGCTGAACAAGGAGACATGATTCTCACTAGTGAACAATGAGTGGCCTATTTGCAAGCGTTAGCAGGCATTAACATGGACATTATTACATATTCTCGCCTCATGGATGGTTTCCTATTTCTCCACATACTGGATAGAAACTAGACACTAAGAATTCTGGACATGAAAGGCAGAATGGTTACCTGGTAAATCCAGTTTATTGCTTACTCCTCTGACCTTGATCTTGGACCCATGGCACTAACATCTCAGGGCAGAATCCATGGTCAGTGGTCACACTGCACCTATGGACCTTGGCATCTGACATATACCAGCATCACCATACAACTCTGATCCATGTCCTAGTTAAAATACTCAGAAGCACATCAGCTGAATGATATATTTCAGGAGTTCTTTTATAATGAGCCAGGGCGCAGGATCCAATTTATAGCATCTCGTCATAGTCATAGAGTCACACAACATGGAAACAGACCCTTCAATCTAACTAGTCCACACCTACCATGTTCCGAAATCAAACTAGTTCCACCAGTCCTGTGTTTGGCCCATATATCTCCAAACCTTTCCTATTTATGTACTTATCCAAATGTATTTAAAATGTTGTATCTGTACCGGCATCCATCACTTCCTCTGGTAGTTCAATCCACATACAAACCACTCTGTATGCAAAAACGTTGCCCCTCTAGGCTTCTTTAAATCTTTCCCCTCTCACCATAAAAATATGCATCTTAGTTTTGAACTCCCCCACCCTGGGGAAAATACTCTTGGTACTCACCTTATCTATACTCCTCATGATTTTATAAACCTCTATAAGGTCACCACTCAACTTCCAATGCTCCAGTGAAAATATCCCAGTCTATCCAGCCTATCTTTATACCTCAAACCTTCCATCCCAGAAACATCCTGGTAAATCTTTTCTGAACCCGCTTCAATTTAATAACATCTTTCCTATAGCAGGGCGACCAATACTGTTCACAATACTCCAGAAGAGGCCTCACCAGTGTCCTGGTCAACCTCAACATGACATCCCAACTCCTGTACTCAAAGGTCTGAGCAATGAAGACAAGCGTGTTAGATGCTTTCTTAACCACCCTGTCTAAATTAAAAGTCCTGCCCTTGTTTGTTTTACCAAAATGTAAAATCTCACATTTATCCAAATCAAACTCTATTTGCCACTCCTCAGCCCATTGACCTAATTGATCAAAATCCCTTTGTAATCTTCGATAACCTTCTTCACTGCCCACTATACCACCACTTTGGGTGTCACCCATAAAGTTACTAACCACGTCTCCTAAATTCTCATCCAAACATTTTGTCTTAATGGTAAACACTACGTAAATTTACAGGCTCGATCTGGAACACCTAACATTGCATCTACTGGCCACACATTGTGTGATACCAATATAGTATTGACTCAAGGTCCTCCAGTGCACACTAGAGACACCCTGTGTCACTGTTCTCCTCCAGCAGCAATGTGCAAGTCATATAGGAAATGACCAGTAGTGTAAGCTGCACAAGAGAAAAGGTGCAGGCCCCTATAGTAATGCACTGCAATGCAATGCAATTTCTTTCCTGAAAGTAATATTAGATGATAGAATTTTTTGCCAAAGCTATTAACTGTTAGGTAATTTTATGGGTATTCATAAACTGTCATAGTCAAAAAAGGAAAGTGCTATTTAATGAATGACACAGTTCACTTCTCATTTAAGATTGAATTATTGACAAAAACTCATTTAACAGTCACAGTTTTACATGTAAATAAGTTATTATTTCTGCATATTTCATGGATGTTCATGGGTGATCAATAATTGGTTCAAATGGCTAATCAGATTAGGGAAGATTAGTCATGCTGGTTCTGTGAAATAGCACTGCAATTGGAATTAAGAATGGGTTTCCTTCCTTTCTGTTCTGTTTTTTTCAGCTGAAATTGGTCCCTAAAGCAGAAAGCATATTTCATTTTTCTATGACTATTTTAGCCACTATGGCTTTATACAAGAATGAGAAGTTCACTAAAATTTCATCTTTTAGGAAAATGAACAGTCATATTTAACATAATAAATGGTCCAAAATACAGCTAAGGAAACAGAGTAAAGTATTTCTTCCCCCTTATTTTAATGGTTTATTTATCATTGTTGGCACTTGATAGATATCTGACTGCAATTTTATTAAACATTAGAATTTGACGCCTTCTTGAAAAAGGTCATGATGTTCTCAGTGCCCCATACACGCTCTGGAATAAATATTAAAGTATTGTGATAAAATATTATTTGTTATATATTAATCTGTCTTATCTCTTTTACTTTCAGAATGTTCCTTTTTTTTAATCCAAGTTTCTGGATCTGTATGTATTATATATTTTTTAAAAGGTTGTGTTTAATGAATGTGATGGCGACTCCTCTTGAGGTGCAGAGTAAGGTTAGTAATGAGTGTCACAGCAATGTCAATCATAAACTCTGTGGCTATTGGTTCTATGATGCCGAACTGAATTCATTCAGGATAATTCATGAATGCTAAAGGAAATTAAATAGATTTCCATGACTGAAAGGACATAACCATTCATAATATTTCAACAAGTAGTTCATGATCATTGATACATCCACAAAACTTTAAATGCTGCATTTTCGGCTCATTGGTATTTATATTCAAAATTAAAGTCTGCAGTACATCAAAACTCCATGGAAGGTAAGTTGAAGGCAAATGGACTTGCTTGCATTTCTGAATGAAATAGCCCATGAAGAGCATTAATCTGTAGGGAAATGAATATTCCTCTTTGTGACCAATAGTCATGAAGCTGTACAGTCCAATAACGAAAAAAGGGAATGATTATTTTTCTTTATATTTTCATTGGAAGCATTTCAACATGTATATTACACAGCCACGATGTTTTCCTTCTTCCAACGTCCTCCAGATATTATTTCTTACTAGTGAAAATAATTATAATCATAAATCAGTGAAATAAGTCAGAGTTCCTAATTTGAATTGCATCCTCGACACAAAAATTGTCAGAAAAGCCTCAGAAAGAGAGCTATATATCTCTGTACGGCTGTCACAAGCATAAATGAAGGGGGAAATCGAGAGAAACGAGATCAAGTTAGAAGAAATGTTTGCTTTTGTACAACATTTTTCACAAGTTCAGGATGCCCTAAACTGCTTTACAAACCAGAGAAGTACTTTGAGCTGTAGTCACTGTTGTGATTTTGTAAATGTGGCCAGCCAATTTGTGCGCATTTAAAAAAGAAACAAACAGTGATGTGAAAATGATCAGATAATTTGTACGTGTTTCAATGCTCTTCACCGAATTGTAACTACTGCTCACGTCACCAGGTCTCCGTTGCAAGGCCTCCCTCAGTGAAATAGCAAGAAACAAACAAAATAACGAATAATTATTTTTTATTGCAACAGTTTCCTATTTTCTGGAAAACCCATTAAGTTAATTTATAGAATAGTGTAAAATATATTTGATAGGGATCATTTGTGCATATGGTGATAGTATGAAAGTCACAATGTCAACTCTGCTGTCTTTGAAAGCACTTCCCATTTCTGCCTCTGCTGACTATATTGTAGATGTAAACAAGGAGAGATGTTTAAGAAACGACAATACCAAGATCACATATTCTATACCATCAGTTAAATGTACAAATTACTCCCAAAAATTCATTCAATACTCTGTCATTATTCAGCTTTCTCCTGCTTTATAAGTGTAACAAATATTTTCACCTCGGCTATTGTGGATTAATATAGCAGAATAAAACAATATCTTCAAAATGTTGTACTGTGTAGTTCCCGTATATGTTGCTCAATGCTATTTCCTTCTGTCATACCTATATTTAAATATTATAGGGTATTTTGCCAATGCTGCACATCGACTAGGGAGCTCTGGCCGTTGCAACTGTGTTATCAGATTGCACAACCACTTTTGGAGGGGAAAAACAATTGAACACCTGAATTTCCATTATGCATTCCCACTGGGTGAATTTTGTGCAAGTTTTTCTTTTAACTTCATTTTTGAAACTAACTAAGGAATGTAAAAATGTTTGATTAAAAAGTAAAACAGTCTTTACGCTGCCTCACCATTATGCACAAATTGGCACTAAACAATCTTGCTTAGTGAAGACAAAAGAATGATTGGTTGGCGAAATAAAATAAATCACATTGCTTGCTTTCCAACCTGGAAGGATGTGACCTTTCTTGGATTAACACCTGATGTAAATCTTTGGCCTTACTTTCTGCCAATCGACAAACTAATATTAATCTGCTAATCTCAGTAACTGTGCAGTTCTATTTCCATTTGCTTAGTTAGATTTCAAAGAACTGAGAACTGAAATAGAACATAGTTCCACAACGAACATAGCTCCACAATGAACATAGCTCCACAATGAATTTGTTTAATGTCACAGAGTTGTTACAGATAGAAATAGGCCCACTGGCCCACCATGTCTAGGCTGACTAACAAATACAAAACTATACTAATCCCGTTTACTTGCCCTTGGTTCATAGCCTATGCCCTGACATCTTAAGTGCTCATGTAGATCCTTCATAACTGTTGTGAGGCTATCTCTCTCCACCACTCCCTCAGACAACACATTCCATATTTCTACCACTATCTGGGTAAGAAGATTCTTTCTCAGATCTCCTCTAAACCACTTGCTCCTCACCTTAAGCTTATGCCTTCTGGTCTGCCATGGGGAAGAGATTCTCACAATCTACTCTGTCTATACGTTTCATAATTTTGCACATTCTCAATCAGATCCCTTTCTTTTTTACAGCCTCTTCTGCTCCAAGGAAAACAAACCCATCTATCCAGTCTTTCCCTGTGATTGAGATTGCATTCCCAAGCAACATCCCGGTGAATCTCCTCTGCACCTTTTCCAGTCCAGTCATGTCCTTCCAATTGTATAGTGACCAGGACTGCACACAGTATTCCATCTGTGACCTAGCCAATATCATTGTGATGTAACTGTGGGATTTATTTTATAAATATAATATGTACTTTAAGACTATAAAACAACATGAAAGAGGAACAGGGTGGCCATTTGATAGGATCATAGCTGATCTGATACTCCTCATTTCCACTTTTCTGCCCTTTCCCCATAATCCTTGATTCTCCTATTGAGCAAGAATCTATCTGTCTCAGCCTTAAAGATACACAAGGGGTCTGCCCCCAAAGACCTCTGTGGCATGGAGTTGCAAAGACTCTCAACCTTCTGAGAGAAGAACTTCCTCCTCATCTCAGTCTTAAAATGGCATCCCATCAATCTGAGACTATACGTTCTGGTCCTAGACTGTCCAATGAGGGAAAACACCATCTCAGCACTTACTCTGTCAAGGACCTTAGGAATCCTAGATGTTTCAGTGAGATCACCTTTCATTTTTCTGAACTCCGATGAATAGAGTCCCAACTTGTTTAACCATTGCTCATAAAATATGATCTCCAAGCCAGGGATCATCTTAGTGAAGTTTCTGTGAAATACTTCCAATGAAATGGTATCTTTCCTTACATAAGAGGACCATGTCTGCTCACAGTTATCCAGCTGACGTCTCACCAACATCTTGTTCAGTTGCAGTAAGACTTCCCTGCTTTTAATATTATTTATTGTAAGTTTAGATTTTGTGTGAATAACAAATGGGTTTTCTGTGTGTCTGACATTAATAATTAACTTGTAACTATTTCTGAGGCCATGGTGGTTTTTTTGGAAATAGTTTTTGCACTATGGCTTCAAAGTGAATGGGTTTTCTGCACCACTGATGGGTATTTTTCCACATAGATTGGGTCATAAAAAACAATCAGGAAAATAATGGGCCTCATGTTTTTTAGAGTGTTCTGGGACTTGCATTTTTTTAAACTTAAGGGGAATTTTAGGATTTCGGTTTTACTCCGATCAACCCTTGGAGTCCTTGGAATAGGATGGCTACTTGATCCATCTTCCTGATCTATAGCACTGCTGTCTCACAGTGCCAGGGACCCGGGTTTGATTCCAACCTTGTGCAACTATGTAGTGTTAGCATGTAGTCCCTGTGTCCAGTTTCCTCCTGCTGTCTAAAGATGTGCTGGTTAGGTGGACTGGCCATGTTAAATTGTCAATGATGTCCAGGGATGTGTTGGCTAGGTGAATTAGCCATGGTAAATAGAGGATGATGGGTCTGTATGGGATGCTCTTTGGAGGTTCGATGGACTGAATGGCTTCTTTCTGCACTGTAGGGATTCTACGGTATAGTGAACTAGGTTATGTTCAAGTGGGGAGTTAATGTTAGTCTGTGACCATAAGAGTTGAAATTAAACTCTGAAGTTAACCTAAAGCTGGATACCTTGAATCTAATTTGTATGATAGCTTCAGGAAGCATTTATGTGCAGTTCCAGTCTAAAAGTTGAAGTCAGAAGTGACTTAAACCTACCAAGACATTAGGTACAATCTTTGGTATAAGTGGTGTTTTAGGTATTGTATTAGGGTGTGTTTAGAGTACAATACAGAATCTATCTTCCTTCTTTTCAATTTTAATGTTTTGGGATTGATAGGATTAACCTTTTACTGTGTTTTTTTTAAAATTGAATTTGTATTATAAATAAATGGTTTGGTTTATTCCATTTTCCTTCATTTCTTTTGTGAACAGACTTATGTTTTATGTAAATCAAAAGCTGCAGCATTGCATGTTTGTGTTTCAGTGAGACCACTTTGTTAAAACCAAAACAAATCAGAACATGATCTATTAAGCCAGATTTCAGGCAGAATCTGACTTGTCTCGTAATAACATCCGTTGGGGATCTTAACACAATTAGAAGAGGTTTCATGTTATCTTATGTTCCATAATCTACTACAGTTGAATTGTGTCTCCAAACTGAATGCTTTCTGTCTCTTTTTAAATTCAGTTTTACAATATAATTGCCAAGAATATTTTTCTGATCACTTTGCTTCACAACATTTACAATTCTCTGCTATAAAATAATGGTGACTGCAATTCCAACAAATTCAGTTTAATTAACAGGTTTTTAAATTCTTTCATGTGGTGAACATCACTGGCGAGGCCAACAATTTTGGTTTGTTGCTAACTGGTCTTCTAAAGGAGTGGTGTGCCATTTTCTTGAACCAGTGCAGTCCATCTATTGTAAGTATATTCACAGGGCAGTCAAGAAGGAAATTCAAGCATTTTGAATGCATAACGTTGAAAGAATAATGATTTATTTCCAAGTGAGGACGGTGTGAGGCTTGGAACGGAACTTGTAGGTCATGCCATTTGCAATTTTTCTGCTTCCCTCATCCTTCAATGTGGTAGAGATTGTGGGTCAATGAGGTCCTGTCCAAGGAAATCTGGTAAGTTGCTACTTTGCATCTTCTCTGCAGAGAATACTGTGTCCACTTAGTGGAGGGAGTGAAGCTGAACAAATGGATTGATTTGACTTAGATGGTACCAAGATTCTTGAGCAGTTTTGGTGCTATACATTTCCAGGCAAGTGAAGACCATTCTGTCACACCCTGCTTGCAGAATGCCCAGCTTCTGACCTGTTCTTGTAACGATTGCTTTTATTTGCCGAGATCAGTTTGGCTTCTGAACAATACAATTGTTAGGATGTTTATGGATGCAAATCAAGGTGCACAGTAACATTTTTATATTTGAATAAATTTGTTTTAATTACTGTATGATAAATAGCATGCTTGTAATCATTAAATGTTCTGTGGTTCAGTCGACTCTGCATCTTTTCCTGTTCTGTGCTGTGCTGCTGAGGCTCTCTCTTTCAAAATTTGTTTTCTTTTAATTCATGAGATGGAATTTAATGGTCACGACAGATGGTGAGGGAGCATCCTCCAGCTGTTGGTCATAGTCACAGGTTTTTTTGAATATTTGTGGACAAAAGGAGCTGTAGCAGTGATGTGCGTCCTCAGCAAAACAGGCATAAAACACCAGCAAAAAGTTTACTCTTCCTTTGTGGATTGTGTAAAAGCTTTTTGACCAGATTAACTGGTAAAAACTGTTGAAAATGCAGGAAGTGATCAGCTTTGAGCAGGGAAATAAGAGGCCGACTAAAGCTCTGTAGGTGGGACAGATTCTTTTAATCAGAACATTATTTGGTAAGACTGAACATGTCATCATCAAGCATGGTGTGATAAAGCTGTTACCATTCAACTATCCCCATTGCTCTTTAACACCAATGTGGAAGACATGAGGAAAGATGAATTAGATGCAGTACAAAAAGGTAGCAAAGTGGGACGGCAATTGGTGGAGTGGTGAGATTTGCAAATGGACCAGCATCTATTGGCTAGTACAACATTATATAGGATTTCATAGCACTAAACAGGACTGATGGCTCAGAAACAGACCATTTGAGCAAACCAATCCATGAGTGCATTTATGCTCCACATGAGTCTCTTCCCACTTTTATTCATTTAAATTGACCATTTTTTACTTTCTATTCCCCTTTCTCTCATACGCTTGTTCAACTTCCTTTTAAATGTGTGATTCCCCAGCCAGTCCTAGTGATAGTGGGTTCCACATGCTCACCACTTTGTTTTTTGGGGAGGGAGGGGCAAGAATTTTTTTTTTTTTTTCTGAACTCCCAACTAAATTTCTTCTTGTTACAATCTTATATTAAGTCTTTCCCTGAAAGAGGAAATATCCACCCTGTATCCTTCATAGCTTTAAAGAGACTCATTAAGCTTCTTCTTTCTGAGATAAAAGACAGCCTGCCTGACAGCCAACCACTCCTGATATACATGCTCATTCATTTGAACCCTTTTCCTTGTAAGCTTTACTGCACTGTCTCAATGCCTCCATATCCACAGTGTAGTACTCTGACATTGGTCTCGTGAAGCTGCCAAATAGGATTAGCATACTTTCCCTAGTTTTCAATTTTAACCATCAAAAATAAAACCCGATGCTAAATTTCATTTTTTGAATGGTCTTGCTGGCCTGTGCTGCATCTATTGGTGATTAATATATTTATCCTTTAACATTCTTTTGTTCCTTTACCCTACCGAGACAGGCTCTTTCCAAATAACAGGTAATTTCCCTCCTATGAAAACATGTCTCATATACTGGGTAATTATTAGTCCACTCTGCAAGGTTACCAATGCCACCCTGTAATTTATTGTGCTCCTCCTCCGTATTAATTTATCCCACCCTGAATAAAAAGCCTTTACTCACATTTTCTGGTTCCTGGCTTGAAACCAGTGAGCAATCCATGTTAATGTTGTCAATTGTACTGTTCGGGTTAAGAATAAACAGGCGTAGAATACTGATTTATGAAGTATATTCCACACGTATGAGGGGTCTTGTAGTGCAGTGGTAGTATCCCCAAATGTAGATCAGGAGACCTGGGTTCATTTCGCACCACCTTTAGAGGTATGTAATAACATCTCTAAACAGGTTGATTAGAAAATATCTATTCCTTACACATATGTAGTATTATGGCCAAGTGGTCTAAGACACTGGATTTCACTCCAGTCTGTAATGATTTGTGCGTTCACATGCCACTGCTACTAACATTTCAGGTGATTTGCCCTGCCAGGCAGTCCCTCAGTGTGTGCTGGCAATGTTTGAATATTCTGCTCACATAACATGTAAATCAGGGGCATGTTGCCTGTGAAAGATTCTATGGACACTTCAACCAGTTTATTATAGACTAGTTTATTACTCATAAAACACCTTCACCCAGGTGCTCTTACAGAATGAAACAAGCGAAGGGCTGTGGTTCAAACTTAATTTCATTAAAACACTCACAAGTGAAAGAAACAAACAAGTATTACACAATAAATTAAATGAACTTTTAAATGAATTAGACTGCCTGTAAAACACACATACCGCCCGCTCTGGTGAACTTGATTGAGCTGCTGCATTCAATTCATTGAGTTCCATCGGCGGGTGCTCTCTCGGTCTTCTAAGTATGAAGCTGGGTCTCACACAGAATATTCACTGGTCAAGTATTCACTGAGGGAATGTCTTCCAGGTTTTCCTTTTTATACCTCCTTTCTGTGTGCTTCTGGAATGTTCTCTAGCTTCACGGTCAGATAGTATTTATTCAGATAGTATTTATTAATTTCTATTTGTGCTATGAGTTCATTTCTTTGTACTGAATATTACATGCATTCAGATACACAGCCTTTCATTTTGTCCTCTTATTATTTTTGAACCTTGAGCCTTATCTATTATTTTCCAAGAGATCGTCTTCTCTACCTATCCCTGTCACAATCTGCTTATCGTTCCAGATATTAGTACCTTTTTCTCTTGCCTTGTATCCACTCTTTGATTTACCACGTCTCCCCAAATTTGATCTCTTGCCCCATGTGATGGTTGTCTTTTTAAATTTGCTTCTTGTTTTTTTTTCTGACCTATGGTCATACTGTGTACAGCTGTAACATAACTTTTTTCTTCATCTCTCTATTCTGTAACCAAGGATTGCACCTAGGTACTGTTGTACCTAAGATGGCACTGAGTGGAAACTCATAAACTTTTCACTGTCCTCGTTTAAGTACATGTGACAATAAAGCTGATTCAACTCAATTCAATTCTATTCTATTCAATCAATTAGTTAGATACGCTCTCGACATTCCTAGTTATGTAGCTCGGCAGAACTTTGGCCCCAGCACAGTTCAGGTTTACATTGACCTAATGGTATAGTTCCTATTGTGAAGTCTATTTTGTCCTTTTTATGAACAAGGGTTGAGACAGAGATGTCAAGCAGTCTGCTCAAAGCTAATAAAATAAACAACTTGTGAAGACTTGGTTACTTTTTTTAAAGTTTGAACAATAGAAGCAGCCTAAATCTTTGGGGTTAAGCTCCCACAGAACCTGAATTTTTAGTTTTAGCTTTCAGTAGCAGTTGCTGGGATCTTGAAGCTGGATGTGGAAGCTCTTATTCCTCTCTCAGTTACAGCTAAATGCTGGGACTCTCTTCCTGCTGCTAGAATTGCATGTGAGACAATCTATTTTATTGAATTTGCCCTTGCCAGGGGTGTGGTTATGGGATTTTACTATTATTGGAACAGTTGATTAGTAGGAGTTAATATTATTATTTTGTTAAGCATTTTGATAGAGTTACAGTTAAACTAATTCTTTTATTTTTATTTTCTCTGCATTTCAACTGTGGTGTTAATATGTGTGTTTTGCTTAAAGTCAAGTAGTTTGACCAATTGAATTGCACATGGAACGTAACGCCTTCCACTTACCTTTAAAATAAAAAAAAATTAGAGTCTAAGCTATCTTCTATATATATTTTTGAGGGTGTTTGGTCTCGTCCATTAGACTATTTTCTCCAGTAGTGGTGTCATTGCCCATGATTAGGAAACTAATACTGTCTCTGAGTCATGCATACACTTCTGTAATCTGATTTGCCTGTGCGGGCCATGATGACTGGATCTTCTCCATCCCATTGTAATTTAACTTCCTGTCTAACCCTGAGCAGTTGTGCTAAACCATAGCACCAGGCAGGCAACACAGCCTTTTCAGCCCACGCCCTTTTTTGCACAAAACCGTGTTTATCCCCTTCACAATATTGTCCTCTATGCCAATTACATTCCTTTTTGATAACTCCACTGGAATGGCTTCTTGTACCATAGTGCCACGGTGAGTTAGCTCAGGCGCCTGCAGGCCTAACTCTCATTCGAACATGCTGAATAAGCCTCAAGATTGTTAGTCAACTGCAAAAGACTGAGGGTCCTGCTCTCCTACCCTCTGAGTTGTCTTAACTGTCCCAGCTTCAGTCACACTTCCCTGTCCCTGAACACTGATCAAATCAGAACAATTGATCCTCTACGTTATGAACACCATCTCATACAAAATATCCTGGTGACTTTTTTTTTAATTTGCTCATGAAATGTGGGTGTCTCGGCCATTCCTAGGTACCCTTGAAATTGGTGGTCAACTTCTTTTTTGCACCTCTGCTTTCCATGTGCTGTAGAGCAAGAATGCAGTAAAAGGTGATTTCCAGCATTTTGACCCAGTGACAGTGAAGGATTGGTGATATATTTCCAAGTTAGGATGGTGAGTGGCTTGAAGGGAAACATGCAGGTTATGATGTTGCTATGTATCTGCTGATCTTGTCTTTCTAGATGGAAATAATCATATGTTCGGAAGGTACTGTCTAAGGAGCTTTGGAGAATGTCTGTAGTGCATCTTGTAGATAGTACATACTGCTGCTATTGACCATTGTGCTGGAGGTAGTGGATGTAGTGCCAGTCAAGCGGGCTGCTTTGTCCTGGATGTGTCAAGCTTCTTGAGTGTTGTTGGGGCTGCACTCATCCAGGCAAGTGGGGAGTATTCCATCACACTCCTGACTTGTGCCTTATTGATGGCGGACACGCTTTGGGGAGTCAGGAGGTGAGTTGCTCACTGTAGGGTTCCTAGCCTCTAATCTATCAACATTTCTTTATTTCACAGCACCTTTAGAATCGTGGGCCCAAACTACTTTAATTAACAAGTGCAAATTGGTAGGCCACACACTCCATAGAAAAACGAAAAGATTTATGGCACAGAAAGAAGCTATTCTGCCCACTATATCTGTGTCAGCTGTAAAAGAGCTATCCATCTTCATCCCAGCTTTCACTTCTTGCTCCACAGCACTCCCCCCACCAAGAGAACATCAACACATGTGCAAATTCAATCGCTTTTGAATGCAAAGAGAGTGTCAGATCAATAACAAGGTTTCACGTTGGCTTGGCTGTCTGATGCAGTCTAGCTGCTGGGGAATTTCCTGAGGATTAGCAAGATTAAAGATCCTAGTATGAGCCGTTCAATCGGACTGTTGTTAGTTCATCAATGGCAGGAGCACCCCCTTTTATTTGGGGTGTCCATCAGCTAAATGAACGTGATAGCCTGAATTTGGCAAAGGAAATTGATTTTTAGAGAGTTTACTGACAAGTGTCTTAATCACCTTGGAAATAAGCCAAAAAGAGGTAAATGTTTGTAAAAACAGTATTGACTTATGCCTTGATATTGGAGCTTCAGAGCTGAGGTTTGTCGAGTGAGCTGAACATGATCTGGTGAAAGGACACCCTGACGTACAAGCACATTAACAGTAGTTAAATGGAAAATTGTGCTACAGTTTCTGCCTGCTTTCATTTGGCAGGGCAGTTGAGAAGATGAGCAGGAGTGCTGAACAACTGCAAAGTAGCAAACAACACAATCACAAGATCATATCAAAACAAAATTTAGTAAGTGAAACTACTAACCAAATATCAAGTTAACATTCAATACAAGCACATCTTCACAACATTGAGCGAATGTTTCGCGTCAATGACCTTCCATCAGAACAATTTTTTCATCAGTAAGTGATAATGGGGCAATGCGAGAGGCAGTTGTAAATCATTGAGGAAAAAACAAGGTCAAAAGGGAATTCTGATGGCAGGGAGAGGCCAATAGTATTGTGATGAAGAAAGAAAGAGATTTGGAGAGAAGGGACAAAGTGGCCAGAGAGTGTAACTGGAGATGGTGGAGGTGCTGAACTAGGAACAAGACACAGCTTAGTGTTGAAATACATACAGCAAATCAAATATAAAGGTAGAGAAGTGACTGAAAAGATTCATACAATGAATTGTGGAAAAGATGAGCAATGGATTTGAGAGGATTAGCTCATGTTTGGCCCAGTTTCCTATTAATCTTTGTGATAGCCATGACGATTCATGTCAACTGTTCCAGCAATTAACTCCTGAACTGTTGATTCTTCCATTTGGATGAGATAAGAAACATTGGTCACATTTCCAAAGGCATTCATTGCACAGAACACTGAGGGTTAGGAGAATACGCAAACTAATGTTTCACAAACAACTGAGTGAAGTAAGAAGATGATAACAGTGCTTTTGAAAAGAAGGGTAACAGTGCCTGAGAAGAGAGAATCATTTACAATCTCAACTAGGATGGTTGCCAGGAAAGGAAGGTAACAGTAACATTTCACTGAAATGGAGCCAGGGATGCATGAGATAGGTCGAATGAATGGAGGGAGCTCATAGAGAAACTAGAATAAGACCTAGTTTGAAGAATAAAGTAATGGAACTGTATGTGAAGAAATTGAATACAATGTCATTTCGTCATGAATCAGGTAGGAAAATTCAATAGCCAGTAATTTAGTGGGACTATGATTGAAGGATAATGGGATCAATCTCATGGATACGTTTTGAGAAGATAGGAAGGTATATGGGAGGTAAATAGAGGGAAACTCATGTTTAGGAGCATTGAAGTGATCTAGCTATCAGGTCATAGAAATGGGAGTTCGTGGTGCAGGATGTAGAGATAGGGAAGGAGGTGCACAACTATGTGGAAATGAAATAAGACTATCTCAATGACAGTTTGTATGGGTTAATCTGGGTTAAGTGATTTATAAGATTCCGTAACCTGAGGGTTGGGGCTAGTAGGGTGGGAGGGATAAACTACAGGTAGAGGTAGTTTTGATAAGTTGAGATGAATTGATTCAATTTTGCCAAGTTTATACAGAAATGATTTAATGTGAACGGACAGCGCAGACATGCAGCCATGAGGATAGACTCCATGTTTCTTGGCAGCACTATCAAAGGATGGCCTGTTAATGATGAAAAATAAGGAACCAAGTTTGCAATTCCAGGATAGATAAAGGTTATTGCATGGGTTTAAGAAGAGAACAACTCAAAAACTATAAGCTCTGGTGCAACAGATGAAATCAGAATCAAGATGGAACAGTGTCACGGAGATGGGACAGTGCAAGCAAAAGACAGAATTTTCCATTGCTAGTCAACTTGATTATGTACAGAATCCAGGAGGTTGAGGAAAGAAATTAGATTAAGGAGACACTCAACCAGTATCCTGTCATCTGATTCCACTACCAGGATCCTCTGCCAAAGTTTTGTTGACAAGGGCAGCATTGATTGCTCATCACCAATTATCCTTCAGAGGAGATAAGATGCTTTCTTGAACTGCTTGGTCCATATAATGCAGGTATACATATAGTGTTGTCGGGAAGAGTTTCAGGATTTTGACCCAGTTACAGTAATTGGTCAATGATAGAGCTCCATGTCAGAATGGTATATGACATGGTGAGGATCTTGCAAGTGATGATCCTCTCATACATCTGCTACCCTCTGCCTTCTGTGTAATAGATGTCGCAGGAAGGTGCTGTCAAAAGACCCTGGGTTCCGGGGGAGGGGGGCTGCAGTACAAAAAAGGTAGTTATCCTATGATGAGAATCAGGAGGAAAACTAGAATTGAAGTCTATGATCAATCATGCTATGTTAAATGACAAAGCAGGTTTGAGCAAGCATTTATCTAACTCCTGATCTTGTTTATTGTCTGTGTATCTGGCCAATACAAATGGAAAATCAAAGGAAAATGTAAGTTCATGTTTCAGAGCAGGAAATAACAAGTCCTGAATGCAAATATAAGAAGAAAGAATCAAACAGAATGGGGTAGCAGTAGGAGTGCTGGGGGAGGAGTGGTTGGTAGACAGAAATAAAACACTGTTTCAGCAAATATAGTGAGCAAGAGAGAATCTCCTCACTGCCAAACCTCAGTAATACTCAACGTACTAATGATGACTGTCAAAGTGGCTATTCCCAGCACAAAGTGCTCATGGGGATGGGAATTAAGTTGATTTGTTCTTTTTCTTAGCACTTGGGACATAGAAAAACTATGATAATGCTCAGTAATATGTTTTTTGTATTTATTTCTTTTCAGCTTCCTTTTATGTAAGAGGATAGGGAGCAGAAAAGCTGAGACAGTAAAAAACATGCACCACAGTGCTGTTAGATCTCCAATGTAGCTTGCAAATGTTGCAACAACACTATCAGTGAGGTGCTTCAATTACATAACAGGTGAGATATTCTAGTTGAAGATTATAACATAGCATTTGTTGCGAAATATATGCACCATGTTAATTCCAGATTTTACACTTTGCTAAAATCCAGTCATAGTTGCTTTCTTCCAGAGTCGTTCCTTCCATTTCAAGGTATATACATTGTTCTTCTGTTGAAAAGGAAGATAAAAAGATTTAAATATTATTTGGCCCTTCCTTCAATGTTATGAACCTATTTGTGCTATATGCATATAAGCCAGAAAACATTACCATTGTTAAAATGGTATGCTACCTATATGATGATTATACTCAAAATAGGATCGATTTGAAGGAATATAATTGTATCCTCTATGACATGGTACATCTCCTGTTCTTAACATCTGGTTATTAAAGTTTTTATCACTTCTCCATAAGCATGGAATACCTGAATTGTTCATCTAATCGAGAATAAAGATTGATTGTAGTTAGACATGCATTATGTCAGTTTTCTGTCTTTTATATTCAAGAGGCAGAACCATGCATTATTTATATTACAATTTTCTGCGCGTGCTCGGATTCAATGGTTGTATGCTAATGCCATCTAGTGGTACAATACAGTTATTGCAAAATAAAGAAAGGAATTTTAACATTGGCCGCTGACCTCTTCTAAAATGTTTAAAGTTATTGCAACGTTCAAATCGAGTTATCTGTCTGAAACACATAAAAAAAAAACAGGTTTGCTTGAACTACATCTGATCAGTAAACTTGTCATGTCCTCCAGCTCTCCAGAATGCTTTAAAACTGAGAGCCTGCTTTTATTGGGCATTTTCAGTAAAGTCAATGAATATTGTAGCCATTTTGTACATAGTAGGACTCAACAAAATGCAAATACACATCAAATTGTATAACTATGGTGCCATTAACATTGAAATCAAAGTTCCAACTTATTTCACAGAGGTTTATGAATGAAACAGATGCTAAGCCATGCAGGAGATGTTGACCCTAGCAGGAAAATAGGCTTAGATTTTATGTAGCCCCTACCACTACTACCAGGAAGGACAGAAGTGGCATGTATCTTCCCGTCCACCACCAGTCCAAGTCCCATAATTACCAGCTTTCCCACCATATTTGAGTAAATGTTTAAATGTCAAATGACCTGATGATGCACTGCCCATGCCAAAATATGGCTTGCATGGGCAATTGAGAAGGTTGTTTTTTCATGAGATATGGCATGATGGTAGGGAGCAATGAGAGTTACCCAATCACCATGACAGTTTGGGAAGAACAGGTACTGGCAAGTGTAACCAGGAAGAGGCACATCATAATAGACCAATACATTACTACCCAGTCTTAGTTATCAATTAACACTAGTATATCTGTCATCCACACTGACATTGTGACTGACATAATCCTTGTTCAGAAACAGATAAGTTTTTGAAGTGGATAGGTGAGGCAATGCCAAATTGGCAGTAATTAATTATTAGCACAGTCCAAAGGGAAATTAATTGGTGTCATGGATATGACAGGAAGGAAGTTGTGAAGGTGAACTCACAGTAAGCACATTGTGAAGGAAAATCACTGGGAGTTGGATAGAACAATTACAATTTTCTGCACATAACAAGGCACCATCAGCTAACACACTGCACTTTCCAGTGATGAATAAAAGTAATTGGGACCTTATTCATAGGGCATCCAACTCTGGAACAGTGGTGGAAGTACAGTTAAAAAGGCACATGGATACAGTTGGTTAGGGAGGAGAAATGAAACAGGCAACAAGAAGGGCAGGATACATGAAAGAAAAGTGCTTGTAAAGTTAAAAATCTTGAGTTTATAAGCTCCTTTCCATGTAGTCTGTATTGCTGATGTAGCTATATTGGCTAGAGCACTGGCAGAAACCTTTCAACATCTGTGAATAGATGCCTTAGGGACTTTCACACTCATCTGTACAGGCAAACCAACCAAATCTCATTTCTCAACTACAGTAACATGCTCACAGAATTCAGCTTTCTCAAAGCTCAAGTATTTGATAACTGTTATCTGAGCTGAGATAACATCACTGACCCTGTTTTATTTATCAATTTTACACAACTAATTGCAAATAACGTGAGATTGCTCAATCAGTTTTTTTTGCCTTCTTACAGTGACTCAGTGGTTAGCACAGCTGTCTCACAGTGCTAGGGACCCGGGTTTTATTCCACTCCTGGGAACTATCTGTGTGGAGTTTGCACGTTCTCCCCGTGTCTGCTTGGTCTTCCCCCGGGTGCTCCAATTCCCTCTACAGTTTAAAGATGTGCAGGCTAGGTGGATTGGCCATGTCAATTGCAGAGTTACAGAGATAGGGTAGTTGGGGGTTGGGTTGGGGGTGGATTCTCTTTAGATGATTGGTGTGGGTTTGATGGGCCAATGGCCTGCTTCCACACTGTAGGGAGTTCATGATTCTACTCTATGATTCTCTGTTCTCACATGGAAACTTCCAAATGTAGCTGCTGGTGACCATCACTGTCCAATGTGCTGCAGAACTGCACCTAACTGAAGGATTATCAAGTTTGAAAAGACAGATTAGCAAGATATAATTTCCATTTAATTGCCATTAAAATCTACACTTGGGATAAATTGGTAAATTACTGCAGAAAATAATTATTATAATGTTGAACTCTCATGACATCAGTTTCAGTTCTGAAAGGATTTCAGACTTCACTTGGAAGGCACCTTCATCCCAATTTTAATTAAAGATCATTCCTCTTGGGTGTTTCATGTACAGTTTAGCTGCTATGAATTTATCTTTGAAATATTTTGCTTGCTGATTAATTGTTTTGTTGATAATTATCCCAATACTACTTTTCTAAATTTTATGCGTCTGTTGGATTTTTCTTCCCCAGGTGGGCAGTGTCTCAGTTTTAAAACTTCTATGCTTGTTTACAAATTCTCCTCAGGTTTCACCCCTTGCTATCTCTGTAAACTCCAGATCCTCAACCCTCTGAAAAATACTAAACTCCTCTAATTCTGAACTCAAACATCCCTGACATTGGCTGCTCCACAATTGGTGACCATGTCTTCAGCTACTGGAGTAACCTTCCCTTCTTTGCCTCTCTCCCTCATTTTTCTTCTTTAACATCTCCTAAAAACTCTTTTCTTTTGACCAAGCTTTCAAACGCTTACCCTGACATTTCCTGTGTAGTTAACAGTCATTTTTAAAATTTGAGTTCTGAGGAAGGGACCCTTGACCTGAAACGTTAACTCTGATTTCTCTCCACAGATGCTGCCAGACCTGCTGAGCTTTTCCAGCAATTAATATCTTTGCTTCTGATTTTACAGTATATGCAGTTCTTTTAATTTTTATATTTTAATGTGTAATGCTTCTGTAGAGTGCCTCAGAGCATCAGGGTTAAAGATGCCAGGTTGTTGTTGATGTTGGTTTGTAAATCATTTTAAAAACACATGCCAGATTATGTAAATTATCAATGTTCACTCAGGAATAAAACAAAAACACCCTGAAACATTGTATAATCCATTTCTTGAAGTCAAACAAAGCAGCTGTACATGCACTGCATATGGAACAGGCAGTTCCACAGGGAATCAGAGAATGGATACAGAGGGTTAACAGTGACTGAGTGTGTGTTGTGCATTGTGGAAAAGGAACAGCCCTGTAGTTTAGCAATTGAAGGAGTGTTGAGTCCTTGTCCAAACACAGACAGAGAGTTGGAAAATTTCGCAGCATGTTACAGTCGGGAATAGTGGCACTGAATAACGCAGTGTTCTTTCTGTGGGGGAAGGGAGGTGAGTGAGGTGAGAAAGGCTGCCGATGTAGGCTGGTTGAAAGGTCCACTTCAGCCCCTGTTTTTCCCTTGTTAAAAATTAAGCTAACTGGGCCTCAGCCCTTGCATCCCTTCACTCTTCTCCATGCCTATATATGCCAAATTTTGGCACCTTATGCACTCCACCCACTCTTATGGCTCTTTAATGCTCCTATGTCGGTTTAATGACGATGTATGTCAACTCATGTCCCACGTCAGCTTTGCCCTTACACCTGCAATGCTATTCTCCCCAATACCCATCATGGATAGACTTTAGGAATCATGCCAATGAGAAATAAAATAAGTTTCTTTACCCAGTAAAAACTTTACAATACAAAATACTTTCATTCATGAAAACCCAATGCATGTATTTATATTCCCTCAAGGACTGAATCCTATTTAAAAACAAAATTTGTATTCATATCTCCGCATCAAAGACAACTAATCATCTTTGTAAGCAGCAAATCACACTAACATATGTGCTGGGAAGCAGTTAAGTATGAATATTGCTAGATCAGTGGCGTTTAAGGTAATATCAATAGGCAGCTATTGAAACTACCAGCACAATGTTTTTAAACCCACAAACATAGGTATGTTTCCCCAGTTTTAAAGAGATGGATATTTAAGTAACTTTACAACTTGACAGTTTCTCAGATACTATCCGCTCTTTATAACCATTTATGTCGACTGTAAAATTTAAACTCATCAAATGTAAAATAAGGCCCTTGCTCCAGCAGAATGACATTTATTCCGACTCAGCACAAAGTTCAAATGGCCCTACTAGGTACAGGTTTTCCTGACATGTGAGTCACATCTCACCTCCTTTCCTCTTTCAGTGAAAATACCTTCTGCTGGAAATCAGAGCTGGGCTTTTGGATCGAGGTCTAACCACCATTTTTAATGGTCTAAGGAGTTTCCAAGACTCTGTGCAATCCTAGTCCTTGGTGTTTAGATCTCTACAATGGCCAAAATTTCCAATCAGCATTGGAACCCTCGCTCTGATGTTGACCAGACAAAAAAAAGGTCCATTTATCTACAAAGGACATTCCAAACTGCTGACAGACTCCCTATAGAATTCCATTCGCACAGAAAGCTCCAGATGGGTTAGTAAAGAGAATCAGCACAAGAATTACACCCCCTTATTCACTGCACTAGCTATTGTATTTCTGGTAAATAACTGCTGAAAGGTCCCTACAATTCTCAGTGAATGAGTGCATGGCTGAATGAGTGAATGATGGATGAATGTGTTGATGTGTAATTAAGCAGGGTGGGTGAAATAACCAGGGGATATTGTAGCAGTTAGATATGGTGGTGAATGGTTAAGGTAGTAGGGTGCTGTGGTCATGATGGGTCAAGGGTCTGTCAAGACAGATTTAGATGGACAGTTAGGTTAGGGTCATTTAGGAATGTGTTGGTTGTTTTTGGTGGTTTGGAGTACTCAGAGACTTGGGTTTGCGATCAGGTTTGGGAAGTCAAGTTGAGTTAGGATGGAATTGTGGGGGTCAGGAGAGACAGTTGGGGTGTTAATGGGGGAATATGTGGGACCAAAGGGAGAAATGGGGGGTGGAGGAATGATCAAGGATGATTTGGAAATGGAAGTTAGACAAGGATTTTTGAAAGCTGAAACTGTCCAAAGTCTCCAACTCCAATTGTGAGGTGGAAAACTTTTCAGAAGGTCCCCGGGCTCCGAGGATTTCATGGGAAGTCCAAAAGAACATAGAATTCCCAGAGTCAGCAGGTTGCGAGTTCCATACATTTTTCCAGTCTCCAGTGATCTAGGGACTGGAAGTTCTAGGCTAAGATATAAAGCTTTTCCTATATCATTTTCACTTGCTAGTATTAGTATCTCTCCTGTGCAAAATACAAGGGTAGAGTTTTGTTTTCAAGATCAAAGTCATATTCATTGATCCCTTATGGGCTTAGCTAATTTTAATTCCTTTAGCCTTCAGATGAAACTCATATTGGAGCTTTATGACAAAGGAGTAATCCATTCTTCCAAGTTAACTGTCCATCCAGTAAAGATAGAATCTACCTTCTGGCATTCTGTTAATCAAAGCAAATCATTTCCCTTAAAGAGGGAACTAGTGCTGCATAATCCTGCACAGGCAGAATTTCAGACCTTATCATGTTACATTTCTTGTAACCTTGGGGCATTATCATTCTAAATCAAATCACTTCTCACGCATGAGGCCATATGTATAGCTTTATGTAAACATGGCAAAAAATGCTTTTGTGGTAAATCTATAACAGGTGAAGACATTATTTTTCATAATGAGTCAGTTTAACTCTGAAATAGTTTTATGTAAAACTATTGTATAATCCAGTTCTTTTTGCAGGTCATACAAGAAACATTGGCTGAAGATTAAAAGCAAATTTTGAAGAAAGCTTCAGCAGTCGTCTTTGTAGCAAATGCCATCAAACTGTTAGCTTTGGATTGCACTGAATTACTGTCTCACACAGACACCTCTGCAATTTAACATGCCCTGAATGTAAAAGTCCAATGATTTTGCATTTGCTACAGTTACTTTAATACACCTTTTGGCCAAAAATAGCAAAAGTGATGGTATTTGTTGGAACAGTCAGAAATAAAGAAAACAAATCTTCAAGGAATCAAATTGTTATTGACACCTCTTACTTAATTCCCTGTTCTGAAAGAAAGGCTAATAATAAATGCATCAGGGAGTGTAAGCAAATCATATTTTGTATTTGAGGAGGGAAATCATTTGCATTCCATATTATTGCAATGCATACTCCATACATTGTGGACCCATCTATTTTAAACATGATTGTTAACATCTTAATTATGGTGGGGGCATAGTGTTGAAATTATTTACCAGTTCAATTCAAGTGAGACAAAGTCAAGGTAACCTACAGGAATGTAGATTGCCAGTCAGTTCCAAAGGTGGATCTACTCCAAAGAAATAAAGCTAATGTCATCTCCAGGGATAGAAACTTCAGGTCCACTTCAGGCAAGATCAACAACAAAAAGCCATGTTAAGTAAACAGCCACTGGCTCCATGTAAGACTTGAAACAATAAACAACACAAACAATAAGCATTTGCACGTACAGATAAGTTGACGGATCAACTTTCTGGATAAACCTTTGCTTATCTATAAATGACTTATGTAAATTCCTAGGGATTATTATTCCTCAGTGGACCATTAAAGATTATTTAAAGGGAGGGTACAGTAAAGTATCCAGATGAGAATGAGGTAAAGAGTACAATTAATCAAATTTAAAGGGTCCCAATTTTTTTAAACTGGCAAGACTTGTACCAAACTAGATCTTAAGGAGATCCACATCCATAATTTGAAAAGTAGGTTATACTGAATTTTTCCATTTGAGTACTGCTGCTTGTGTAGACCAGTTTAGGTGGTCTATGTCTGCTCATTGCATTCACATTGGTGTAGTCATTTTTTATAAAGCCACATAAAACTGATTTAAGGAATTCTACTACATGTGTTGATGACAGAAAGGCTTTTGTGATTTCAGATACAAGTTGCTTATTGTAGACTTCTGAGTCTATGACCAGCTTTTGTAGCCAAAATAAGGCTGATCAGTTTCAGGTCAGTAGTAACCTCCAGGATGTGGCTGGTAGGAAATCTGTTATGTTAATGTCATTGAATGTCAAGGACACATATTTGGATTGTCTCTTGTTGAAGATGGCTATTGCTGGATAATTCTTTGGTCTAAGTGTTACTTGCCACTTATCATGAATGTTTATCAGGTCTTGCTGCATGCAGGCACAGACAGTTTCAACATCAGTGAACCTACTAATATAACTGATGATGGTACAAACATCAGTGTCTTTCCCACTTCTGAGCTTATGATGGAGGGAAAGTCGTTGAAGAAGCTGAAGATAGTTGGGCCTAGAACATTATACTCAGCAACTCACAGCTCTTGTGGCACTACGGTTCAGATCCCAACTGCTACAGAAGTATGTAATAACATCTCTGAATAGGTTGATTGGAAAATATCAATTGTGAACAACTCCTACAGCGATGTCCTGGGAATGAGATGATTGACCTCCAAAATCCACAATCATGTTGCTTTGTACTAGCTATGTCATTTAGAAAGTGTAGGTATTTCCCCTGATGCCCATTTACTTCAATTCTGCACAGTCTCCTTGTTACTACTCTCAGTCAAATATTACCCTGATACCAAAGGATATCACAACATTTCTTAAATTTCAGCCCTTTTGTCTATCTGTGAATCAAGGCCACAATGAGGTCTGAAATTGGCAGAACCCAAATTGATTGTTAATGAACAAATCACTTCTGAGTAAATGCTACTTGATAACATTGTCAATGACATCTTCTATGACTTTGTAAATGATTGAGAGTCTACTGATACGACATGCAATGATTGGACAAATTGGATTTGGTATGCACTTTGTGGGCTGGACACAGCTGAACAATTTTTCACATTGTTTGCTAATTGCAAATGTTCTCATAGCATTGAAACTACTTATCTAGGGGCACAGCTAAATTTGCAGGACTTCATCACTTCAGCCATGTTGCTGTTGGGGTCCATAGCCTTTGCTGTGTCCAGCGCACTCAGCTTGACATTTCATTGAGTGAATTTGATTGGTATCTGTACTGTTCTGGAGCTCAGAAGGAGGACAAGATAAACAATGCACCTAGCATTTCTGGCTGAAGATAGCTGCAAATGTGTCAGCCTTGTCTTTTGTGCTGGGATCTCCTATCATTGAGGATGGGGATGTGCCTGGAGCCATCTATCATTAATTGTTTAGCTATCAACCAATATTCGAAGTTCCAACTTTGACCTGATCCATTGGTTGTAAGATTTCTTAGCTGTGCCTGGAGCATTCTGCTTCCTCTGTTTACCATGTCTGTAACCCTGTATATAACATTACATGTTGGTACCTCATTGTTAAGTGTATCTGCTCCTTATACAATTGTCCTATATTTCAATTGAATCAGGGATTGAAGCTCATAGTAGAATGAAGGATATGCTAGACTATAAGATTATAAATTATAGCAAAGTAAAATACTACTGCTGATCATAGTCATGAAGGTGACGGCAGAGGAGGCTATTCAGATTGTCTTATTCTTGTTGGCTTTAAGCAAAAGCAATATAGCTAGTCCCAGTCAGTTGCTCTTTCTGTGTAGCCTTCATATTTCCTTCCTCTCTTAAAATGCATTTCTAACTCCCTTTTGAAACTCACAACTGAACCTACTTCAATGGAACTTTCAAAAAGTGCACTCCAGGTGTTAGCCATTCTCTGTATAAAAAAATAGTTTTCCATATTGCCTTTGGTTCCTTTAAGAATCACCATAAATCGTTATCCTCTAGTTATTGACATCTCTGTAAGTAGGATCAGTTTTTCCTAATTTACCCTTCTGTTCTCCTCATGATTTTGGAAACATCGACGGAATTTCCTCTCAGCCTTTTCTTTTGCTAAAAGAATAAGCCCAGTGTTTTGTTTTCTCAATCCACCTATGTGTATGAAGTCCTTTAATCTCTGCAAACATTTTTGTAAATCTTTTTCTGCAAGCTCTCTAAAAACTTCACATCTTTCCTAAAGTGCAGTGTCCAGAACGGGACACAAAGGGCAGAATCTTAATGTAAATTAACTAAATGTTATTTTTGGTGAGTTTCATGGCGATTCCTCTCTTTGAGGCCCAGCAAATTTCATACACTATTGTCTCAAACACACATCATTATCTATGCATCTCAGCTGAGTGGCTCCCCGCTTGTCCAATCTCCCACTCATTGTAGGCAGAATCCCAGGATTCCCAGCACTGCTGCCATATTTAAAAGGTCATTTGCACCTGATGAAGCGCTATCAGTCCAGAGCTACCTTGTGTGTTTCAATTTATATGCTGTGGACATAACTGTTAAGCCCCCTGTTTTGTAGACAGCAATCTGGAGGAGTGCAGAGGAGGGTCACCCAATCACCTTATAACAGGTAAAGGAGCCTTGTGTGAGTTTGCCAGCTGGATCTATAAGGTTCCGTGGTCCAGAGAAACACCCAGCTGTGTAGGAAGAAGGTCAAATAATTTTCCACTCCACCAAGATAAGTACCACACTCTTTTGTCTGCTATCTCACATTCACTCTAACTCTGCTACTGCACACACCTTCCACCAAGGCTCCTGCTGCACCACACTTGCTATCGCATGCAACATCTTCCCACATTCGCTTTCATCCACACAGAGCTCTCCAATCTACTTTCTACTTTGCCTACTCAGAACGCTTCACCACCTTTCTCCCATCTGCATCAACACTAACAGCTGTGCTAGCCAATTTCATCTCAGCCAATCCCTCCCTTTGTCTCATTCTGGGACAAAACTTTCCACAACAGGGTTGAAGAGCCAAGGTGTGTGATGAGATGCCTGACATTCATTATCTCACCTCCTACAAAGGGAGGATCCTGGTGTGTGCTGGTGAGGACTGTAACTACTCCAGTAGATCTGTCGAAACCTCCATGCCCCAACATCCAAATAAGAGGCTTGGTCCATTGCTGTGCTATTCTTATTACCACCACTTTAAAACTATTCTTACCATGCCAGAACTCCTGTCCCTTGTTCACGGTGCCTTCTCTCCTGTCTCCTGCAGCAGTTATCTTGGTGCCCAAGTGGCTGGCCTTGCAAGACTCCCTTCCTGAACCTCTGAGGAAGGGAGCATGGATACCTCAATGAATGCACAAGCAAGGCTGCCTCCTGCACCTTCCACTAGCCAAGGTACTGACAGTAAGTATGCTGGCTAAATTAGCCAGGAGCACTTGCTGGTGAGCACATCACTGTCATTTCTCTGCAGTTTGTTAAGTAGGAAATGCAACAGGTTGTTGGCGACTGCAGAGACCAGATACTTGCTCGGCATCACTTCCTCCTAAATGTATACCACCCCACCACCACCTCAAGTGTGATAATGATGGAAGTGTTTGGGGTATTTGTAATAAGTCGTGATCCAGTGCTTGTGACTGTCTCAGATTTTTGCTTGACTTCTCTGTTGGATAGTTCTCCCTTTTCTGGTGAGGAGAAATTTGCAGCATTGAAAATATTGATAAAGAAGAAAGAAAAGCCAATGCATCATACAGTGGGGTTATTTTCTATAATTGATGGCAAGGTTTTCCAATCATGCAACACACCGTCCCCATCTCAAACTCATCTCTCCAATGGTGTTGACTCTGGCAATCTTCTAACACTGATGTGCATAGATCTGACAACAACTTCTTTAGTTTGAATATATTTCTTAATCTTTGGACTCTAGCCAAGGACAGAAAAGCCCATTTACATTTCCTGCATGATTTGAAGCCATCTCTTCCCTGGCACTCTGTCACGCACACTGATGGGTAATGTAACCAAACTGTAGTTCAACAACGTATTATTCAAGGGAATTAGTCTGCAGGTTGGGCAGAGTGGGACATAAAATTGTGGTTAGCATCAGCCCTATAGTCAGGGCGGGATTTGATAAACAACAGTACCTAAAGTTTTTGGTCAATATGAAATGCAACATTCCCACCCTGAAATGCTGGAAATGTGTTATTCTTCTTCCCCTTTCTAAACTGGAGATCACTTCACAGCTTGGAGCGATTTTCCAGGAAGGTAATTTGAGTCAATGCTTAGTCTATTCTATATAGTCGTGATTTGTGAGGTCAAATGTTTAATTTTCTTAAACCTTTATTCACACAGGAGAACATAGTGATGGAGTGCTTTCAAAGACCACAATCGAGAGTGAGGAGTTATATACTATTATCCTCGAAACAAAAGCTGAGGATTAATTTGTGTTATCTGAATTTGAATAGCATTACCATTTTAAAAATTAACCCTTTATGTTTTATCTTTTCAAATATACACAAGTGATTTCTAGATTTTGTGGCGGCAGTACTCCATGAATATTCTCCTGAAAAAAAATCAAAGCAGTGCAATTCCTTATTGAAATCGCTCAACACATTTAGAGCATGTGCTGTATCTGTGCTTTTGTTTAGCATCATATTACGGTACAAAATTACACTAGAACTATATACATTGTTTATATAAGGGTGAAAATGACCATGCCCCATGTGTGTTGTATTGGTGTAAATAAGTATTAATGGAAGACAATCTTTCGAGGTCTACTGTATTCTTCCTTGTATTAATCTTTCTCCGAGGTGACGTAGGAAGTATGCAGGCAGACTATCAGGTAAGAATAAATAAACCTGTGTATTTTGATAACTCTCTTAGCCAGATAAGATTGGTAATAAGATTGGCCAGATATGATAAGGTCGATGATGCAGACGGCAGATGCCATAACTATACTTTTGAGTATTCACCATAAGAAATTATGAACTTTACAGAAGGAAATGCAGTAATTGAAGAAAAAAAATGTAGGTTAAATAGAGCAGGGAATAGTAATAAGATGAGGTAATGATAGTGAGGAATCTACAATGAATCAGGGAGAGAGTGGAAATGAAAAATCTACACATTGAGGCCTGGCAGCGAGAGTGAGTAGTGTGCCAAAAGAGGAAAAAGTCGTGAAACATGAAATGAGAAATCCACATTAACTTAAAAAGTTTGTAATAAAAAGTTTACCGTAAAAGCTGACACACTCAGACACGTATCATGCTCCCAATTTCCATATGTCTCCTTACTCCGCTGCCTTTCCTGATTTTGCCATTTGTCTAAGCAAGGCAATGATCCTATTGAATTGGTCATCCAAGTTCAGGCAGTTAAAAGGAAAGTACTGTATAGGCTAATCTCTATATATGGTCATATGTCATGTAACTTCATAGAATCCTGGCCTCATGTTCAAAATATGCTTCCACTTGAAGTAACTGTGCAGTGACTTGATTCTTAGACATGGGCAGTTTAACAGCAACAATTCTAAAATCCATTTTTATGGTTATGAACTTTATACAATAGCTGGGAAAAATCCAGACACAGCACAGTTATGTGGTAAACACATTGTATGGACTGATATGGAGTCCTAGAGTCATAGTCATGGAATTTTACAGTATGGAAAGAGATTCTTCCACCCATCATGTTCATGCCAGTCATCAAACACTTTTTTAACCCTAGTCCTGTTTTCCAACAATTGGCCTGTAGTCTTATATGTTATGGCTTTTCAAGTGATCATTTAAATGGTGTTCAGAATTCACTACATTTTCTAAATGGAAACCTTTGGAATTCTATCTCTTGAGAAAGTCAGCTAACTAAATCTGACCCATAATGACATGACAGGGGTAAACATAGCTGAACATTTATTTAAAATGTGGCTACTAAGCCATTACAAAGTTAATTTTCCCTCTATAGCTTTCTTCATATTTCCTATTGTTTGAAATCTGGCATATCTATATTTTATATGGTTATTTTACAATGCATTAAAGTTGCAGTTATTTTAAACTGCATTTGTAACATTAAATTTAACCTTAGAATCAATATTATTTTAAATCTATATTAATACATTAAAACACAAAACCCATTGTTCCAAAATTACCGCTGCTGATAAGATGAAGAATTTAGCTCAGAAGTAAATGAATTCACATTACACTTCTGAATAATTGAAATCCATTTTAAATTTCAACTCAACCATTTTTTACATCATAAGGGACTATGTTGTAAAAATTTTCTATCACAAAATCTCATTACAATTAGTTAAGAATAATTCACATATATGTTGCTTCAGAAGTTCTGTTTAAGGGAAAAGAGCACGTTGTTGCTCAGAAATATATAATTTCACCTTCTAAAAATATTTCTAAGCTCTCACAGTGTTACCTTGGAGACAAAATATGGCAAAAAAACCTTTTGAAAAATATGCTCCTCCACTTCTCATCTAACTGTCATGTGAGATTCAAGCATTTTGACTGCACAAAGGTTATAAAACAACAATCCTTTATTCCATTAGCATCAGAACTTTATAAACATTAATGTGGAAGATAAACTTGAGAAACAAACTATTTACAATGGATATTCATTCCAGATCCACTCAGAGACCATCAGAAGCTTAAAACCAGATTGTCAGTCAGCTGGATAACAGAGTTCCATTGGTGGAACTCCTATTCCTAATTTCCTATGACTACGTTACCCAGAATACCTACTGTCCTAGACATGAAGATCATCTCCTTAGGATCTGGGATGCTGCCTAGGTCTCCAGCAACATCCACTCTATTTTCACTTTCCAGTTCTCAAGCCATTGTCAAAGACTTCAGGTTGCCATTTTCATAACCCTGGTTCTTTAATGTTATCACTCACTGTCAATTTTGCTCTTGTTCCTTGATCCTGCCCTCTCCATCTCTTTTCCACCAGGAGACCTCTGTCACTCTTTATTCACCACTCCCTGCTTCAGGTCTCAGAACCCCCACACCTCAGCCCATAATTTGGGTCACAGATGTTGCCTCTCTGTGGGCCCTAGGCTCAACAGTCCCTCTTTTTTAACCCATGTTTCAGATCTCAAGCTCTGCATCGTGTTCAAACCTCAGGATCCGCACACTTCTTTTAAACAGAGCTTCAGGAGTCACTATACCCTCTGCATCCCCTTTTCCAGGTTTCAGGCCCCACATGCACTTCAGCCTGTTCTCCGAGCTTAAGGCTACACAATCCCTTCTTTAGCCCACTCTCAGGCTCCCACCTCCAAACCCTCTTCTTCAGCTAGTGCCTCGGGCCTCAGTTCTTGCCTTCAGCCAGCCGAGGGCATCATGTCTCATCCTGAAGGTGGCCCACAAAGCTGACTGAGTCCCCTGCTCACTATCCATCCAAGTTGATGAATTCTGTTGGTAGAAACACAGTGCTCTGCAGGAAAAATCATGCAGTGGTTGGACCCTTGAATCCAGTCCAATGCTCTTGTTAGAGACTGGGATACTGACGTTCCTCTTAAATAACAAATAATGATCTGTAAATTTCAAAAAAAAATATAAGTAACCAAAAAGAATAAATTAATAGAGAATCAGAGAGCATTTGTTAATGTGACAAGCTATATTGTTAATTTTTTTCATGGTAATATTTTACTGTAGCTGCATAATATAACTAGTGGGCCTTATCTGTGGACAATTTTCTGCTTTTCACTTAATCTGACAATTGCACTTCTGAGAAACATCAAAGAAAAATAAATCATTGGGCAGATGGTACGAAAATCTATATTCCATAATTACTATTCAGTACCAATTCAGACGAAAATTAATTTCCTGGCTTCATCTGCACTCAGGCCTGCTGAAATTCTTGCTTCGACTTTTGAGCAGTGGCAGGCAAATTTAGTGCAATGTAAAAAGTATGAATACTGATAACTACAAAGTTAAGATCCTGCTTTCTGCATCATCAGCAGTTCCCAACTGGTATAGATCCAACACAAAGTGGGAAAACCTCCAGAAAATACAAATTAACTCTGGGGGAAATGGCTGCACATACTTAGGACTGTAAACCAATGATGAAGCAACGTTTGCACATGGATCCCATCTCACATAACCCATCTCACATATTTATACTGTACTTATCTTATTACTTTGAAAGCACAAGGTAACTTACAACTTGTAAACCCTTACAACAACTAATACGCATGCAGCCAGGGCTCATAAAATAACAATAAATAAATGACCATGCTTTTGATGGTAGGAGGTCTTGTGGTTGAGTGAGTAGTTTCTTTACTTCTGCACAGAACACTCTGTATTCCATTCCAGTATTGTCTATGTTTTGGACACTTCAACCAGTTTATGTATTAAAATTATTTTATCCAATTTCTTCTTGCTGTAAGGTGGACAACAAGTCTCAGAATTCAGTTTGTGGTTCAACTTAATTTTATTAACAAAATATTTCCTATTAAAAACACCATGTCAGCATCTCCCAAATTCCCACAATATTTATTCTCTATCTAGCTCCATCTGTCTGTGAAAGGATAATGCATGCAATGATCTGTGTGTTTGAGCTGGACTGTTGGAATCTCCTTCCTCTTTGATGTAGGGCTGGCTCTCTTCCATGAAGGTGGGTCCAGCAGGTCAGGGTGGAGCTTCTCGTGAGACTTCTTGGGTCACCCCACAGTCTTCTACCACAAGTCTTGCTTCGAGTCTTCCCTCAGGAAGGTGGCTTCCAGGTGTGTGTTCTTATCCTTCCTTTCACCAGACCTTCTACAATGTTCTGTGGCCATTGGTCAATGGGTCATGAGCTGGGTTCAAATCATCCAATGAGGTTGCACCAACATCCTTCACTGTTGCCATGCCGGGGAGGTATAAAGTGTGCATCCTCAGGAACTGGCTGGAAGTCAAGCTGAACGTCTGATCAAAACTTCTCCAATACACTACCCTTGGGCAAGTTGTAACGGAATCCCCATTAACTTTTATGACCTCTTTGACATTGGTTTCCATTGTTTTCTATAGCCAATACCTACTGGCTGCTGTTTCATTTAATTTGGTCAATTTTCTGACAGGCCGAATTTCTCCAACTGTGAGTCCTTTTAGAATGTAACGAAGTTTGGGCTTGTGGTCACTTAACCATAGTCCTTCCTATTGAAACCTTGAAGCATCCAGCGAAAATGGGATCACCAGGCTCGGATCACACTCTCGTGCAGGAATGTATCAAGTCTCAGATGGATAGCCTAACTCCCTGAGTATCTGGGTTCTCCATTGTACATGGACGACAATACCCTGCGCACTAACTATCTTACACACATCATTAAGTTTAAAGTGCTACAGATAAATAATTTGATACATAAATTGAAAATTAGCTACTATTTACATAAACTGACACGACCTCAAGCCTGTTTGGTGATTAGCAACACTCAAGAGAGTAAAATTCATACCATGCAACAACTTGCATAGTTCTTTGCAATGCACTCCAGGGTCATTAATTCCTTCTTTCTTGCTGTACGAGCATGGAGTTCATGGTTAATTTTTGGATGAATTTCTTCTTCCAGCAGATGAATTTAACCATGAGGAAGGTGAGATGGGTCAAAGTAAACAGGATGGACAACACAGCCCAGTGTGGTAGGACACATACCCATGAGTGTATCTGCGCATTTGTGCCCCAGTCTCAGAAGTCATCCAACCAATTTGTCACTTTGATTCCCCTGATAGTCTTTTGAATTTGTTCTGTCTGCTGAATAACAGTAGCAAGAACTTTATGTGCATTTGCCAATTGTATCAAGACCTGCTCTAATTTGTCTGGTATTAGTTCACTGCCAGTATCATACTTCTCCCAATAATCCCCTAAAGTTTGTTTGAGTTTGTTACTGACACTGAGAAAGATCTCATTGCCCCTGTAGACGTCCATGAGCTCAATGAGACCTACCCTGGATGGTATGTGTGGCCTTATACAAAAGGTGATGTTTTGGAAGTTACATATGAAGGTCCTGTCCTGGTTGTGTTTTAGGGAAGTTATGATGCAATACTCTCCCTTCCCTATATGCTACCCTGGGGATGTCTGTGTTCAAGCTCCGAATCTCTCTGCTCCAATTTAGAATGGACTTTGTCCAAAAATCACAGAAGGCATGTTGGGTTTGAATATAGAGGGTACAGGCACACAATTACTTCTTTTGTCTGGTAACATTTATCCAGAATGATACCGACGAGACTTCCTCCTTTCTCAACAGTGTACAGAAGCGTGCTGTCATACTGTGACTATGCTCCCTCTCGGATAATGTCAACATTTTCCATCACAAAGTCTTGTAGCCCATGTTGATTTGGCATTATAAATACAATCCCCAGTACCATCCCAATGACCTTTCCTGGGGACCCATTACAATCGTCATTACATCAGGTCTTGGTTAGTTGCCATAATTGACAATTTAGAATATTGAGGTGTCTCTTCTTGCGGAAGAGATGCTCTATCTGTTCTTCACTGATCCAATACATGACCTGTCCTTGCTTAGCCTGCCCATGCTTCTCCCTCAAATATTCAATCATCTACTGGCCATAGACGCTGCACACAGTCCCATCCTGTTGCCACCGGGCATCCTCTAACTTCCCCGGATGATCTCATTATGGTCCTGGTGTGCCCTTCTAGCACTGTTACCAGGTGATAGTCTGCCTGATTTTCTTTTATTACCCCCTTGGCATCTTTCCAACTGTCCAGATTTTATCCAAGGTCTGTTTGACTTGCTGGGTTAAAAATCTGAGCATATTATCCAAATTAACCAACTTGAGGGTATTGACTGTGGACACTCCTGCTCCATAAGCTATTACCAAATCTTTCAAGGTATCCTTTTTGCTACGTCCCGCTGGCCAGGGCCTGGCCTCCCCCATGTAAATCCATGTTTTCTGTCCTAATAGCCAATCAGTCAAATACAAGTATAAATTCTGAAGTTGGGAAGGACACCACTCCTCGCAGCTTAGTTCCAGATATTTTTAACACTGCTGGTAACCTTTGTGACCTCATTATTGGTTTTCACCATTCTCTGTAGCCAAAAGCTGCTGGCTGCTCTTTAATTTAGTTTGGCTAATTTTCTCTCAGGCACAATTTCTCCTCTGTGTGTCAATTTCAAATGTCCAATTCTGGGGCCATTGTCATTTGATCACACCAAGACTTGATGGCCACAGAAGATGCTTTTCTAATGCAGCTAAGCAATTTAATTATCTCTCTGCAAATCCTTCAAATGTGTGCATGGTGAGTAGTGAGAGGAGCTGGTCAGCTATAATTGATGTGGAATAGCCTCTCATACTATTGCCTCTAGATTTCACTGGTGACCTGTTCTAGGAAATGTAAGCTTTGGAAACAGATATAAATATGTTCTGAAGAAGGGTCCAGACCCAAAACAGCGACTTTCCTTCTCCCCTGATGCTGCCTGACCTGCTGTGTTCCTCCAACTCTACACTGTGTTGTCTCTGACTCCAGTGTCTGCAGTTCTTGCTATCTCTAAGTATGTGCTTCAATGTTTCCTGTATCTCTAGACGTGGGAATTCTTCCAAGTCTAATTTTTGGTGCCAGTTGAGTTAATAAAACCATTACCAGGACAGAAGCAGAAAGTCCCTTCTCTTCCTTGGATAAAGCCATTGGATTTTTTATGTTCACTTTAACTCCTCTTTTGAAAGGTTGCACCTCTGATAATGCTGTCAGTGTCAGACTTCCATCATTCAGCTTAACACTGGAGCTTAAACCAATAACCAATTTCTCTAAAATGGTACCACTGAGCCAAATCGTCATTATATCAGTTCAATCCCACTTTTCGAGCACCAAAGATGCTAACTTGAAATAGTAATATCTTCAATATTGAGGATAAGTCCAAGAAACGCATTTTGTTCCAGACATCCTGAGGAGAGGTTTCCACTGACAGTGATCTGAAGTGAAAGCAAAATAGTCTTACAAAACTGACAAAAAACATTTTCCAATGAGTAAATATGTTGTGGAAAACTGAGGAATAACTGATTCAGCTCATTGATTTCTGTCGAGGTAAATGTATTTTCTGCTCTTTTATGTTGGTTGGCCCAAATAGTACATTAGATTGCACAATTTCAAGAAACAAATAATGTTAATCACAAATTGAGTTTCCACAAATTATTGTACTAATTGAAACAAAAAAAAAGTTACCACAATGGGGTTTGTTTACCCACAATCTGGTCATGTTTTGGAGCAAATTACAGATCTTTGAGGAGGCTATTTGACTTAAGCTGCTATGCTTAGATGCAAGGAAATTACATTCTCCATGCTTTTCTTTAAAATTAGTTAAAAGAAACAGCTACTGTACACAAATATAATGAGCAATTATGAGTTTCCTCGAAGTAATTTTCATTTATTTTAATAGTTTATTTGTAAGTGTGCTAATAAACCTTTTATGTGATAAACCCTTTTCTAGCCATCTATAACCTGCCAAGATACCACTTAATGTTTTTAAAGCAGATGTTCCTTCAAAAATTCAGTTCTGACCTGGTGTCAAATTGTATTGATTTATGGCAAATTTAACATTTAGAACATAGAACAGCACAGGAATGGGCCTTTTGGCCCATGATATTGTGACAGACATGACGCCAAATGAAACTAATCCCTCCTGCCTGCCCTTGGCCCATATCCCTCCATTCCTTGCATATTCATGTGTTAATCTAAAAATCCCTTAAATGCCCCTATCGTATCCACCTCCACAACCACGCCTGGCAGTGCATTCCAGACTCCTACCACTCTCAGTAGTACTTCCCCCTCATGTCTCCTTTCCACTATCACCCTCTAACCTTAAATGTATGCCCCTTTGTATTAGACATTTCAACTCTGGGAAAACGATTCTCTCTGTCCACCCTATCTATGCATCTCATAATTTAATAGATTTCTATCAAGTCTCCCCTCAACCTCTGCCGCTCAAGAAAACAATCCAAGTTTTTCTAGCCTTTACTTATAGTTCATATCCTCTAATCCAGGCAGCATCTTGGTAAACTCTTCTGCCCCCTCTCCAAAACCACCACATCCTTGCTACATTACACAAACAGCAGAAGTCCCAGTATGGATCCCTGAGGAACATCATTAGTCACAAACCTCCAGCCTGAAAAACACCCTTCCACCATTACACTTTGCCTTCTATGAGCAAGCCAATTCTGAATCCATATGGCCAAGTCACTGTGGATCCCGTGTATCTTAATCTTCTGGATGAAACTACCATGAGGGACCTTATTGAATGCCTGACTAAAATCCATGTGCACAACATCCATTGCTCTACCCTCATTGATCACTTTCATCACCTCCTCGAAAAATTCAATCAGGTTAGTAAAACATGACTGCCCTGCACAAAGTAATGCTGACTGTCCCTAATTAGGCCATGCTTTTCCAAATGTGCATAAACCCTATCCCTAAGAATTCTCTCCTATAGCTTCCCAACCACTGATGTGAGACTCACCAGTCTGTAGTTTCCTGGATTATCCCTATTTCCCTTCTTGAACAGAAGAACAACATTAGCTACTTGCCAGTCCTCCGGAACCTCTCCAGTGGATAACGAGGAGACAAAGATATTGGCCAAGGCCCCAGCAATCTCTTCTCTTGCCTCTTTCAATAACCTGGGGCAGATATCATTAGGCCCTGAGGACTTATCCACTTTAATGCACTTCAAGGGGTCCAACACTACTTCTTTCTTGATCTGCAAATGCCCTAGCATATTAGCATGCTCCACACAAATCTCACTATCCTCCATATCCTTTTCCTGGGTGAATGCTGATGCAAAGTACTCTTTTAAGATCTCACTCACATTCTCCGCCTCCAAGCACAATTTCACTCTTTTATCCATGAATTGTCCTATCTCCTCCCTAGTTATCCTCTTGCTTTTAATCTATCTATAGAATGCCTTGGGATTCTCCTTAACCCAACTTGCCAAGGTTATTTCATGGCCCCTTCTTGCTCTATTCCCTGCTTGAGTACTTCCTGCTTTCCTTATATTCCTCATGGGCCCTATCCGATTTTAGCTTCCTAAACCTTACATATGCTTCTTTTTTTCCTTTTGACTAAATTCACAACTATCCTCATTATCCTTACCTTGCCATCCTCATCCTTCTTCGTTACTGGAACATGCCAGTCTTGAACTCTCCCCAGCAGTCAGTAAACAGTTACCCCATGTCAAATGTGGACTTGCCTGATAACAGCTCTTCCCAATTAACTCTCCCTAGCTCCTGCCTAATATTGATGTAATTTGCCCTCTCCCGATTTAGTACTTTTCCACAAGGTCCTGATTTATGCTTGTCCATAGCTATCTTACAACTAAAGGAGTTGTGATCACTGTTTCCAAAATGCTCTCCCACTGAATTGTCAGTCACCTGACAATGCTCATTAGCCACTACAAGGTCCAGTATGGCCCCTCCTCCAGTTGGACTATCCATGTACTGTTTCAAGAAACACTTTTGGATGCACTTAGCCAATTCTGCCCCATCTAAGCCTCTTGCTCTAAAGGAGTCCCAGTCAATATTGGGGAAGTTCAACTCACCCACTATGACAACTCTGTTTGTATTGCACCTTTCCATAATCTGCCTTTTGTTCCTCAATGTCATTGCCATTGCTCCTCAATGTCTCAGTGGCTGTTGGGGGACTTATAGTATAATCCTATCCAAGTGTATGCACCCATTTTATTTTTGAACTGTATCCATATTGCCTCAGTGGATGAGCCCTCCAGCATGTCCTCTCTGATGTAACATTCACCCTGATTAATGATGCAACTACTCCGGCTCTTTTACCTTCCTCTCTATCTCATCTAAGACAATGAAACCCGGGAACATTGAGCAGCCAGTCCTGTTCCCCCCGAACCAAGTCTCTGTGATGGACACAACATCATAGTCCGATGTACTGATCCAGGCTCTAAGCTCATCTGCCTTACCTATAATACTCCTTGCATTGAACTAAACACAGTTCATCCCATTAGTACCATTGTGTTCATTTACCCATCTCTGTCTGTCTTTTCTTTCTGGCTTATTGGTCTTAACATTCACCTTCCCCTCAATCCCTCCACTTGCTGACCCACTGCTCTGGTTCCCAGCCCCCTCCACTCTAGTTTAAATCCTCCCGAGTAGCACTAGTGAACCTCCCTGCGAACATATTGGTTCACCTCCAGTTTAGGTGCAACTCCTCCCTCTTGTCCAGGTCACCCTGCCTCAGAAGAGGTCCCAATGATCCAAGAACCTGAAACCCTGCCCCCTACACTAGATCCTTAGCAATGCATTCATCTGTCCTATCTTTCTATTCCTTGCCTCACTAGTACGTGGCATTGGTGGTAACCCAGAAATTACTACACTCAAAGTCCTGCTTCTCAGCCTCTTTCCTAACTCCCTGTACTCAATCCGTAGAACCTCATCCCTCTTTCTACCTATGCCTTTGGTATCAACGTGCACCACGGTCTCTGGCTGCTCACCCTCCCCCTTAAGCATTTCATGCAACCGCTCAGAGACATCCTTGGCTGTGGCACCAGGGAAGTCACACACCATCCTGAAGTATCAGACATAGGTACAGAAATGCCTGTCTGTGCCCCTAACTAGTGAGTCTCCTACCACTATTGTTCACTTGGACTTTGTCCAACCCAGCTCTACAGCAGAGTCAGTTGTGGTGCCACAGGCCTAGCTACTGCATTTATACTCCCCTGAGAGGCTATCCCCCGTCCCCCAGCCCACCCTACCCTCCCAACATTATCCAAAATGGTATACCTGTTAGAGTGGGGAATAGCCACAGGAGACTCCTGGTCTTCCTGCCTGCCTCTCCTGGCAGTCACCCATCTACCTGATTGAACCTCTGGTGTGACCACTTCTCTATAACTAGTGTCTGTAATACTCTCTGCCTCCCAAATGCTCCTCAGTGTGTCCAACTGCCACTCCAACCAAACAACACAGTTTATGAGGAGCTGCAGCCAGTCACATTTGCTACAGACATAGTCATCAGAGACACTAGACTGCTCCCTGATCTCCCACATCTGGCAGGAAGCACACACAACACCACTCTCACCAAAGCATGCACTCTACTGTTCCTTGATATTGAGTACTTCCTCACTCCACTGAATGGTCATAGTGACTGCACCGACCTCTCCCAGAATGCTCAGCATCCTCTATTGGATGCTATTCCTCCTGCTTATCACTGGGGGAGGGGGTGGGTTCTTCCTCACTCCACTGACTGGTCATAATGACGATTGTAATTTGGCAATATTTAAATTTGTTTGAAGCAAATCTTGAGAAAGAAGGATATTTTTCAAACTGTTGCAATTTTAGGCACAAATTGCAGTTGGATCTCCAGTTGTTGCCAGGTTGAAAACCCCCAGCTTGGAAAATTAGAAGGCATCAATTAAGCACATGTTTGAGTTTGACTGTGATATTACCTGTGCTCAAATAGCTACCAACACTTGTGTCAAAAGGACGCTGACTTGGGCCCAGCATCTCTGAAATGTTAACAAGCCAGAGCAATGATGAAAAGTTAAAAATAAATACTAAAATCAATGGTAGGAATAAAAGTTTTGCAGCATGAACAAAGATATGTGCTATTTATTCCAAGGAATCTCAAGAATAAAACAAAAAGAGCAAATAATCATTATTTCATTTGCAAAAATATCTGACATAGACTTTAATAATTTCATTATGCTTCAAATGAATATTTTTGTATTTTTAGATGACTTCAGATGATTTGTCCAGAAATTTATTAGATCTCATACTTCTCTGGGACAGTACACCCTACACTACTGTAATGTGATTTTTATTCATTTATTCCTATCTTTGATTAACATTTCAGTTTCTGGTTTTAAAATTCCCATTGTTACTTTCACATTTCCAGAGTTGCCAAGGGCTATAAAGGAAGAGAATGTCATAGAACCCATGGGATATGAACAAAAAGTCACAGAGGAAATCCTTGAACAAAGAGGCAAACCTGCATTATGGAATGAATCTGAGACAAGATGGGTACATAAATATGAAAATGAAATTGTTTTCTATGGGAACCATTAACAGCAATACCTGTGCAGATTGCAGGGTTGAAAATCTGTGTCTGTGTTACCTAAACAAAGACAGGTTGAGTTTAAAAAATAAATACTTGAAATACATTTTAATTTTCTGCATAATCAGGAGACTTCAATCTTAAAAATCTCCTGGAATCTATGACATCTAACTCAACATAATAGCATATTGTTCTGTCCTCCTACTCTTCTGTTATGGAAGAGGTAGCTCACAAAATGCTTAAACACCACTAAGATATTTCCAAGTGACGCTGACTTAGTTCAGAATGAGAAAGATGATGACATTTTCGATTGGTTTCGCCAAATAATAGATGCATGCTGGACAGAGACCTGTAAAGCCATTTTATACTACGTTCAGGTTTCTGTTGTTATGTTAAAATACATGACAGTCACCATACACCAGGTGCATTGAAGTGGCTTGTTGGGTTTTGTTACAATCTCTGTAGAGATTGATAACATTCAAAAATATATTTGTACTTCCAGTTAATATCTGAAAAGAGTGTCAAGATAAAATTTCACATGTTCTAATTCTTACTGTAACAAATGGCTCAAAAACTCTACTAATTAAATACATGTTTCCTAGAAGAAAAGTAGGCCTGGATTTTCACCATGAGAATGCATATCCATCATGACAAAATGGTAGTGGTGTCAAGAAATCACAATTGCATCCTGAACATGGCATTTCCCATTTTCATGGAGGCAGCAAATGGAGGCAGGTTGAGATGCCTGCATGTACAGTTTACAGCGTCAATCACTTATCATCATCAGACTTCCTTACATTTCTCAAAGGCTGTTTTACCTATACCAAGCATTGGCCCTTCCTTAAATGTGTCTCAGCTACCAGATACAATTGAGTAATTTACCTTTCCAACTGGATACCCTGGCTATCCAAACAAATTAGAAGCAACACCTGCAGGAGACCTTGGTGAGTTTGGAAAGGAAGAAGATGCCCCCAAAGACAGAGGGATGGTCTCTTCAGCTTCTTTAAATTTAAGATAAAAATAGTCTAACACACATCTCTTCTGTTTTGAAGACATCTTCTGCCTCCAACAATAGACCTCAATCAGGCTTTAAATGGCACCACAAACAGCCCACTGCTTGTGAATGGGTAGCTTTGATGCCCAAATACCCCTCTTCACAATTCTAGAACAGTAATCCAGATACAAAATAGAGTTGAGGATCCTGCATGCCCGCTAACTGTACGAAATTCTACTCTTCCTTGGAGTTATACCATCCTCAGAAAGGGCTAAAAGATCCATTTTTTGAAGTTTAATGGACTTTAGTTATGTAAGTGTATCCCAAGAGTTGGAGGAAAGCACAGGAAATGGAGATGGGGATATATCAGCCAGGATCTAATCGAATGAGCAGAAAACCTGAGGAACTGAATTCCTGCCCCTATGATCCAAACAGAAGACAGTAAATTCATATGACAATGTTAAATTAATTATTCAATCTTAGAGCATCTGTGCTAAATAATTTCTTGAACATTGCTAAATGAGGATACAGAGTCAATGCTTTATGTTTTGCACCAATCAGGACTGTGACAGAAGAAACCAAACTAAGAAAGGGAACAACAATTTCCAAGAACATAAATTGCTGGAGAAATTTGGTAGGTCTAGCAGCATCTGTGGAGAGAAAATAGAGTTAATGTTCTGAGTCTGGTGACCCTCCTTCAAGCTGGACTCACCTTTAACTCCACTCTCTCTCTACAAATGCTCTTAGATCTGTTGAGCTTTTCAGCAGTTTGTTTGTTTTTCAGATTTCTGGCATCCACGCTTCATTGTTTTATTTTAACAATTTATACAACATGAGATAATGATGCTGATTGGTGGGATCACAGTAGGTATGGATACACAGCAGTAATGATGTGTGTAAAACAAAAGGTTTTTTTAAGCAATGTTGGAGTTCTACAGTACTAAGTGATCAGGTAATTTATTTGAATTTAATTTTACTGCCAAGAATGGTCTTTGCGTCCTCTGTGAGCCAGACTAAGTACTTCCCCGGTAAACATCTAGTTCTTGAGACCTGAGGTTGATCACAGGACCTTTGTCACTGTATTACCTGACACATGATCTTCTTTGGTACACAGGGTTTATCAGAGCACCATTCAGTTCAAGTTACAACTCATTTGATACGTGGATTGAATATTCATGTAGCTGTAAGAAAGATGTTCAGTCAAGACAGCATACTTGCAGTAATTGTAAACTTTACTGTTCACCTCAAAATTACAAAAAAAAATGACACCTGCCGAAATGCTCAACAAATATGCCGATCTTCAAACACAGCTGATTACTTCCTGCATGACTATCCATCAATTAGCCTTACATTCTCAGACTGATTACTAAGCATGTCCCAGGCCCTCAAATCCATACCCATAACTAAAAACACCTGATGACAGAATAGTGTCACAAATGTGCCGCTTAAAAATATGACTTGTATTTATTTAGTGCTTTTCACAAACTACCAGACATCTTTTTTGTGCTGTACATTGGATGAGGCTGTCTTGAAGTGTAGTGACTGATGCAAGGCAGGCAATGTGACAACCAATTTGAACACAACAAGCTCCCACAAACAGCAGTGGGATAATGACTAAGACTCTGGCAACAACTCTCCTGTTCGCCTTCAAAACAGTGCAGTAAATTTTTTTTACACGCAGCCAAGCAGGCAGATGTAACATTCAACATCTCAACAGAAGACAGCATCTCCAACAGTGCAACACTCCCTTAAGCCCTAGATTGAATCAATAAAGGTCGTGAATCTGATTCAACATCTGCATCTCAACTATGAATGTCAGAAATTATTAATTTAGAATGAGCCAAAGGTGTTAAGTGCATTGGTTGTATGCTGTTAACACCCTTTATATCTCAAGAACTGTGAGAACAGGATCTTAATATATTTGCAAGTAGCTACCTGGCATCTTGCTTGGGTAAAATAATGCCAAGAGCTCGGTTTGTTATAATTTGTATAAAAAATATGATATTCTGTGCCACAGGTTAAACAGATGCAACATGAACTGGTTTACAATCAATTAGGGCAGACTGAGAAATTTGCTAACTGCAGTCAATTTCAGACCTGTGTAAACCGCAACCTACAAGAAATTACACAATAAGCATTTCATTATTGTCACAGTATGTTGTAATAGCCGTAACCTATACATTTGTACATTTGAAATTCTTCTGAGATTTCTTGGTTTAGAAATAGCTCCTTGGACTGATTCATTATCAGTAGCAATTTCAACCCAAACTATCTATTAAAAGCTGATGAGCTAGGTACAATGTTGGTACTCTCCAATCGATATTGAAGGGCATTGCCATTGACTTTGCCATTTCATATAGTTTTGTTGACAATTACAGCTAAGACCACGTCTGAATTATTTTTGTTTAGCTCCCCATCTTGCGACACCCTTCCACCATACCCCACCCCACACCCCAGCACACACACACTAAAAATCCCCCTGTATTTGACCATGGAAAAAAGCTAATAAGTCCTTCTTAGCAGATAAAATAAAACAAGGAACTGCAAATGCTGGAGATCTGAAACAAAAACAGAAATTGCTGATGAACTCAGCAGGTCTGACATCATCTGTGAAAAGAAAGCAGAGTTAATGCTTCGAGTCTGGTGACTTTTCCTCAGAACATGAGTCCTGTTTTTATCCCTTACTAACAGTGCTGTTACATACCTACCCTCCATGGACGGCAGTAGTTCAAATATTTGTCTGACCACTGCTTTCTCAAGGATATTTAGGGATGGTCGTTAAATGTTGGCCTAGCCATTGATGCCTCATCCCATGATGGAAGAAAAAAAACTGTAACGATAGTCTCAAAATCCCAATTCTCCCGCCTTTGGCCCTCAATTTGTCACAAACATTCCTGCAGCTACCAATCTGATTTATCACACCTTCATCTTCACCTTTCATATGCAAGCCCCAAATAAAACCTGTACTTTGTCTCACCTTTACTATTTCCTCATCCCTGTTCCTTTAAGTCTGAGGAACACAGACTTGGGAAGTCAAATTGGACAAGTCGTTCAGCTATTCATTGTCAGTTCTGACTAGATCACATCAACCACTACTGGGCATTTTCCTGCAGAACTTACTCATTATCCAGGGTCATTCTGTCTTGCAAAAACAACTCTCACATTTTTTTTTCCTCCACTGCAAAGCACCTTCTTTAACTCCACTTCGAGATCACTTCTGCCCACTCCAACAATAGATGTGAGGACCTGATGGACTTTACTGACATCAAAACAATTCAGTCATATGCCTCTGTCCCATCCTTTTCCCTTACACTATATTACAATAGTGATAAATATAGACCATTGAATTTTTACTTCCCATTGTCTGATGTTTATACCTGAGACCTTTCAAGGGCCAAAGTGTTTTTTTTAAAGGAAGAAACATGGACTTAAAATGGCTATAGTGATCATCTGACTACCAATTGAGGCAAACTTTGGGAGACCCACTTAGAATAAATGAAACTGTCTGCACTGAAATTATGGTGTTTATTTAGATACATTTGAAATATGCAAATAAGTCAAAACTAAGAAACTTGAATTTTTTGTTTAATTCACATGTGTATGGTAAATTCATATATATTGCCAGTTTACTAGCATGGAAAGATAATGAAGCTAGAATGTGGAATGCACACTGAACTTTATTTCAAGTATTGCCTTGAGCAGCAAATCAGAGGGGGGGAAAAATAAATTTGTGACAAGAACTGGAATTCTCTCCCTACCTGTTTCTCTGATCCTCTTGGAATATGGTATCCAGTAGAAAAGCAAATTAGGACAATAGCTATTCACCAAGAACGCAACAATATCAACAGATTTTGCTACCATTGATGATACAAGTCACCCATTACTAGTTGTCTCAGGTTAAGAATCAAGCACTCTAGAACTCTAAAGACTGCTTTAATGTGTAACCGTTATCAACCCTGTCAGTGCTAGGCACATTCTCTTTTAAACTCAATATCTGTTTTTGTGTCTTTGCTGTTTTGGTTTTATTATTTTTGTCAGAGTAGTAAGTAATAAAAGTTTTCTTTTTAGTAACTGGCTCCTTCATTTTCGAGTGAATAACATTTTAATTGAAGCTGTGTGCTTATAAGAAATAAAAATATTTGTACGACCGAACGAGAAGGGACCATAAAAGGGGCCATAGCAACTAGTCCATCTGTTGTTGCTTTACATCCCAACTAACTTTAGTCTCTGTTCAAGTCAAAGCAAGCATTTAGTCAATCTCATGGTTTTCCCACTCAGGAATTTTGATTATATTCCCCTGAGATTAATTATATTATTTTTAAAGATATAATTAGTGGCTGCCCACAGTAGTTAGAATTTTTTTTTCCTCTGAATGATAACATTAGAAAAGTAAAACTGTAAAGAGTATTCAACTAAGTCAGAACGCTTTAGAACCAAAGCAACTTGAATCCAGAACCAACCTGTTTTATGTGAACCTTTATGCTTCAAATTGGGTGTCCTTACAATTATACATGAAGAAAAGCTCCACAATGGCAGTTTTAATTGTTGAAGTCTCAGCTGTTTATAATATACATTCTTTTCAGAGTTTCAATAGGATTATGTATGAAAGATGTCAACCTATCATTATCAATGGTTCAGCTTTGATTTAAACTGATGGTACCCAAACAGAACACACTAGTGGGATGTTAAGCTAGTGGCATAGTATACCAAAGCTGTTGATGTGACCTTGTCCACCATTATTTTAAATTCTGGGCTTTCAGTTGCATCAGGATTGCTTCACCAGTGGGCATACAGTTCATTGTTATAGTTAAAAACCCGGGGTACTATGACATACTTAAAATCCAATCACATAAGCCAGGCTTCCTCTGCCTGAGCTTGCTTCCATTGACCATCACTGCTAACGTTCTTGCTGCTGCTTGTTCACCAGGGAAATTTGGTTCACTTGGGTCCCTGATCTCAACCTCCTGCAGCCTGACATCTGCCTCCAAAATACATTGGATTTGGGTTGGTGTCAGACACTCAACATGGTCATGAAGCGTGCAGGCTAAAATTGCTCCAAACCTGATGCAAACCTGCTCAATCACATTCACACACTGCGTTAAAATCCAGGCTTTAATTTTTGCCTTTGTTGAGTCAGCGCTGTTGACTTACATACAAGTAACAAGTGAATCAACATAAATTGTCTGAAAAACCAAGTGCTGATAAATGCCATGAGTTAAATCCGGTTCTTGACATCTATGCCATCAACATAAATAAACAGACGATAAATAATTTTCCTTTTAAATCAAAGAATTCATAATCCAACCAGTGTAGCTTTAACCAGTTGGCATGCATTCTGGACAGTAACATATTCAAAGAGATTGAATTGTATGGTGGTGGAATTTGAGCTTTTAAAAATATTAACTGGGCTTAATGAAAAGCATTAGTGGTGTTACACTGCCTTCAAGTGGTAGAAAAGTAAAATTTCACTGAAAGCTTTAAAACATTTGCAATGGCTTACTTGGGTTTAGGGGATCAATAAGTTTCATTCAGTATTCAAGTCAACAGTTTCCATTTTCATAAGTTATATCATAATCTCTAAATTTTGTGAAAGGTAGGACTTGCATGAACAAATGTTCTACCTATGTCTTTTGCACCAAATGTTTTACTTATTCAACATTAGCATCTTTCTGGTAGAATCATAGAACTATACGAATTTACAGTCAGAATGAGGCCATTCTATCCGTTGTGTCACTGTTAAAATAGAAATAGTGGAAAATACATCGACAATTCAGCATTCGTGATCATGTCAACTTCTAAATTCAGTTTTAAATGGAAGCAAATATCACGTGCATAAATTCATAATGTGGACAGGGTTACAGCAACAACACAGTTGTTCCAGCCACAGGTTTTCGGGAACACTTTTTTGCTTTTGGCAACTCATTGTGCAGAAGAGTTTCCAAGTGACTTCTGCAATTGATTTTCTAATGTTCTGGCACTGAAAATGTACTTTTTCAATTTAATCAATGAAAAGTAATATGCAGTCATTCCTTAAGGTAAACCATTAGAGCAGGAAGAGACTATATAGCACCTCAGGCCTGCATTATTTTTTGGTAAGATCATGTCTGAACTTCTACATCAAATTCACTTTCCAGTTTTCTGCCCATTAATTGATCTCCTTGTTGTCCTAGAATTTGTCAAGACCATTTATTTTATGCAATACTCCAAATCTAGTTGGAATTGAAACTTTTATATCCTATTCCAGTGATTTCATATTTTGTAGTAAGTGGAATGTAAGGCTTTTCTTTGAGCATTGGAATTAGGCATCAATACTGTTGTCTCATATAATCAGCTTCCCTTTGCTCACTTTTGTGTAAAAATTGAGCAGGCATATTATTAACATGCCAATCATTTCGGAATCTGTGACTATGCATGAGAATGGCATTGACTTCTTGAGACGTGGGTTTTAAAATCTTATTTTTCTTTATTCAATTGGAGACATAAATCACAACAATCTGCATTATCAGGCTAAATTCTACTATGACAGGACATCTAGTAATGTCTTCCATCGTTCAGGCCTGCTGTGCACACCTAGATTTTTTTATCTTAATTGTTAAGTATTGCAAATTGATGGAAGTGTAAATTGAAGAAAACTGAATATCTGAGACCTGATGAATGAGTAACGGAATCAATCGTGCAACTGAATAATCTACTGTCATTCTTATTTCTTAACTTCTTATGGCCTTAATCATTCAGATTGAAGGTCTGTATAATAAATACTTCAAGGACTAAGAAGGAAATGTAAATTATTATGTGAATACATTCTCAAATCAGTTGCAGAAAAGAAAATGAAATAAAGAAAGGGAACCCTGAAAGTAGCAAGATGCAAGTCTTCCTCCTGAGAATAGCTATTTTTGCACAAATCCCAATCTGCTCCAAATCCACTGCCTGAGCTATAGGCCATAGTCTCTCACAGCTATCAATGGATCCTGTTCTCTCCATCCAGCATCCTAAACTGTAACCTAATCCTCACATTCCCTTTCACACCAGCACCTGATCTAGGTCTGGACGTAAAATGTGAACTCAGCTTTATTCTTGCTGACCAGACCGACACTCATTTGTTGAATTAGAGAGCAAAAGGACCTCTAAGAGATTTACAGCGGGTTCATTGTTAATCTGTAGTTTAGCAAAAACATCAGTTTCCACCTTTTCCTTGAAGACCCTTTCCTTGTGCCAAAGCCATCATCCCACTGGGGACTAACCCAGTTCTTTCTTTTGTCAAAAATAATTAACAATTTAACCAAAAGGCTCACAGCAGGGGCACTGCAATTATAACCAAAAATCCACCACCAAGTGGAAGAAACTAGGGGTGACTAAATCAAGATATTATGAGAATGGAAAATAATTCTCTCTAGCTCCCCATGGTGCCCACTTATCATTAAACATTTCAAGGCTACATGGCAATACCACATGCTCCGTCTCTAAGTACACCATGGTGACCATGAAAGAGAGGCAGGCAGTCAGGAATAATGGCTCCCTCCATGGCCCACTGTCTAGCAAGAAGCCAGTTTTGTTTCATATTTTAAACACGTAAGGCCTAATTAATCATCCAATTAATTAAATAACAATTAACAAACACTGCCCACCAGAGGCAGTGTCACAAAAACTAAAAGTCAAGCAAGGATAGGGAAAGAGGCAGGGATTAAATCAAAAGGGAGTTGGTGGGGAAAAATGCACTCCTGCCTCTGCAGTGCCCACCTCCATCTGAAAGCATCAAGAGTACTGGTGGACACTCCTACACCCACAGAAAGAGAACTAATGGGCAAGATTTCACTCTTTAATTTTTCCTACTTTGACAAACTGAAATCAACATTCAAAAATCTCATATAACAAGGTGCAGTGCTGGATAAACACAGCAGGCCAAGCAGCATCAGAGGAGCAGGAAAGCTGACGTTTTGGGCCTGGACCCTTCTTCAGAAATGGGGGATGGGAAGGGGATTCTGAAATAAATATGGAGAGACGGGGAGGCAGATAGAAGATGGATAGAGGAGAAGATAGGTGGAGAGTAGACAGACAGGTCAAAGAGGCAGGGGTGGAACCAGTAAAGGTGAGTGTAGGTGGGGAGTTAGGGAGGGGATAGGTCGGTCCAGGGAGGATGGACAGGTAAAGGAGGCAGGATGAGGCTAGTGGGTAGGAGATGGGGGTGGGGCTTGAGGTGGGAGGAATGGTTAGGGAGGCGGGGACGAGCTGGGCTGGTTTTGGGATGCGGTCGGGGAAGGGGAGATTTTGAAGCTTGTGAAGCCCACATTGATACCATTGGGCTGCAGGATTCCCAAGCGAAATGTGAGATGCTGTTCCTGCAGCCTTCAGGTGGCATCATTGTGGCAATGCAGGAGGCCCAGGATGAACATGTCATCCAAGAAGTGGGAGGGGGAGTTGAAATGGTTCGCGACTGGGAGGTGCAGTTGTTTGTTGCAAACCGAGCGTAGGTGTTCCACAAAGCGATCCCCAAGCCTCCGCTTGGTTTCCCCGATGTAGAGGAGGCCACAATGGAAACAGCAGATACAGTATACCACATTAGTAGATGTGCAGGTGATGTGTTTGATGTGGAAGGTCTTCTCGGGGCCTGGGAGAGGGTGAGGGGGGAGGTGTAGGGGCTGGTGTAGCACTTCCTGCAGTTGCAGGGAAAAGTGCCAGGGGTGGTAGGGCTGGAGGGGAATATGGAGCGGACAAGGGAGTCACAGAGAGAGTGGTCCCTCCGGAAAGCAGATAAGGGTGGAGAGGGAAAAATGCCTTTGGTAGTGGGGTCAGATTGCAGATGGCGGAAATGTCGGAGGATGATGCGTTGTATCCGGAGGTTAGTGGGGTGGTACGTGAGGACGAGGGGAATTCTGCTTTGGTTGTTATTGTGGGGAGGGGGTATGAGGGATGAGTTGCGGGAAATGTGAGAGACACGGTCGAGGGGTCTTCGACCACTGTGGAGGGGAAATTGCGCTCCTTGAAAAAACAAGGACATCTGGGATGTCTGGGAGTGGAATGCTTCATCTCGGGAGGGGATGTGGCAGAGGCGACAGAGTTGGGAATAGGAGATGGCCTTTTTGCAGGAAGGTGGGTGAGAGGAGGTGTATTCTAGGTAGCTGTGGGAGTCAGTAGACTTGAAATGGATATCGGTTTCCAGGTGGATGCCAAAGATGGAGACAGAAAAGTCCAGGAAGGAGAGAGAGGTATAACAGATGGTCCAGGTGAACTTAAGGTTGGGGTGGAAGGTGTTAGTGAAGTGGATGAACTGTTCAAGCTCCTTGTGGGAGCACGAGGTGGCACCGATACAGTCATCGATGTAATGGAGGAAGAGGTGGGGGATAGGGCCAGTGTAGCTTTGGAAGAGGGTTTGTTCCACGTAACCTACAAAGAGGCAGGCATAGCTTGGGCCCATGCGGGTACCCATGGCCACCCATTCAAAAATCTCATGTTTGTTCAAGTATGCACCATTATCATGAAAACTTTTGTTTTAATTTCACTTGCCTAGCATTTAGTTGTTTAGCTGCTACCTTTGTCCTCTTGTCTTCTTGGCAGCTCATTTGAGCATTTTAACTTCAATACTTCATGGAGAACCATACCTTTAACTAATGTGTATTACATAACCTTTTGAAATGCAATCAAATGCACATGAAATTCACAACTCATATTTTGGTATTTGTTCCATGCATTAACTCTGCACAAAACTGTCCACAGTCTGTTCCATACGCTTTCTAATGTAATGACATGCTACTGAAAGTTAAGCCTTATTCCATAAAGTGTGTTTTTCTTGGATGCAAATGAGTGAAGAGTGTTATTTTTGACATATCAATAGTTGTTATCCTTGTTTGCATTATTGTCGACAATGTTTTATAATTCCTTTCCCTGTAGTGGAAGAAAATTGCTCTTTTCTGCTCACATATTTTAATATTAAATCCAATCTTTCAACCCTCTTTATCCCCTTTAACTGGTGAATTAACGACTGAGTGCATCAAGTACAGACAAGATAGATGCAGTTGAAGTAGTGTTGATGACACAGATGGGCTATGTCAGCTTTGTATGGTGATTTCAAATTAACCGAACACAAGTTGACCCCCCTGATAGGAGTCAATGCACACCAGAAATTATATTCTAAGATATTTTGTGTCGCTTTTGATAGGCTTTGATGAAATATTTTACAGCATTTCAAACTTTTAAAGAAGCTAGTTGTTACAGCACTAAGTTAAGCATTTAAGCAAGCCTAGGATGTGTTAAAACAGATATTTTCTTTGTTCATCTCAACTGCTGTAACTGCTTTTGCCTATTCATATCAGCATTGCTAAGCACAAGAATGCATCTTGAATAAATCCAAATAGAAATCAATTCCTTTTCAAGATTATTGTGGCTATCTTTCAATTCCCAGCACACCTTTTAAATTGCTTATTAGTTAATTCTCATCCAGTGATCAAACAGAATTTCAGGAGGTATGGAGTGTTCCCTTTGCTGGATGTATACCTTCTAGACCTGTGTCCAATTTTTAAAAATCATTACTTCCTTTATACAATCACAAGATAGGTTCAGATAAATAAGCTATAAAGAGACACTTCTACCTTTATCATGTCCTGAAGTCATAGAGGCAAAATGCACAGAAGAAGGCTTTCTTTCCAATCAAGTCCATGTCAGCCATAAAAAATACAAAGTTCTGGAGAAACGCAACAGGTTTGGCAATATCTGTAGAGAGAGGAGCAGTGTTCATGTTTTGCGTCTAATATGACTTTTTTTCAGAGTTCTGAAGAACTGTGAACTCATGTGAGCTCAAAACGTTTTTTTTTCTCTTTCCAGAGGTTCTACTAGATGTGCTGAGCTTCTTAAGCGCTTACTGCTTTTATTTCAGATCTCTAGCATATATAGTCTTTTGTTTTCATTTGCATCAGTATCAGCAATCAGAAATCTAATTAGTCCCAGGCACTATACTGTACCTACAGCCTTGCAAGTTTATTTCCCTCAGGGGCCCATTCTAATTTCCTTTTAAAATCCTTGATCATTTCCAGTTTCACTGCCTTCTTTGGCTGAGAGTTCTAGGTCTTTATCACTTGTTATGTAGAAATAAATTCTTTCTATCTCATCCCTGCTAAATCTCTTGCCCAAAACATTGGATTGGGATTTCAACCAAGGGTCAAGATCCATAAAAGGGGGTTAATTCTGGGTCCCGACCCCTATATGATATGCTTTAGGCACATCCACCTCCAACATTAATGCTCCAGAAAATTAAAGGAGTAAGCTTGTCATTTAATCAGGATTCCAATTTGGAATCCACTGGAAGACGAATGGGGGACCCTTGGCACTCATTAATCTGGCTGAACTGGGAATTGTTTATTTAAATGTAGGGATTATGAGGGACAAGTAACCAGCAAATTGATTATTATTTTTTTATTAAACCACAGTATCATACAGATCTACAGCACAGAAAAAAGCCCTTCGGCCCATCAAGTCTGCGTCAGTTAAAAACAAGCACTTACATATTCTAATTTCGTATTCCAGCTCTTGGTCTACAGCTCTGTGTGCCTTGGTATCGCAACTGCACATCTAAATATTTCTTAAATGTCTGACCATGTTCCAAGATCCCGGAGAGGTGGCCATTCACGGGGACAGCCAAGAGTCCCGGTGACTGTTGTGGATTGGGACAAGGAACACAAATTCCAGCTCTCAACTTTTGTACTCCTGGTCCTTTTACCATTAACTAATATGAGCAGCATTACTTTGCCTACCTTATTTAAATCTGCCATAACTGTACTCATCTATCAGACCTCCCCTCAATCTGGTTCATTCACGAACCTCCCGTTACCTCTGTCACTGCACACTCTTTAGAACATTAAGAATATATTGCCTCACCCCATCCTTTCCGCCAAAATGTATCAGTAAAGATTTCTCTGTATTAAATTTACCTGCCATTTGCCTGCTTATTCTGCAGTCCTATTTACATCCTGTGCTATTCCATAGATATCATTGTCATTGTTTTTCACATCTTCAAATTTAGCAACATTGGCAAATGAAGGTATTTTATTCTGTATTCCAATACCCAAGGCATTTAAGCCTGGCGAAAAAAAAACAATAATCTTAAATTATTCTCGAATTCTTACCTTCATTATTCTATCTGGAAGTTCATTCCATATGTTGATCACTCCCTGTGTAAAGATCATTCTTGCATCATTCCACTAGAAACCTGTGTCCTCATCTCACTTTATTTTGCAATAAAGCTGTGGGTCTACCCTTCCTGTAATATTTACAGTGACATCACCTCCTTCCAAGGCTGCTAACCTCTAAATTTTCTGTTCTCTTTTTTTTTCAGGTCAATGGTGCTGAGGATCAGAGATGAAGCTTGTCTCTGAATTAATTCCTATGTCGCAGTGATAATAAATAGTGCTGCACCTGCGATCTGGTCTGCCCAGAGCATGTTACAATCTCAGTTTGAAGTTGTAATCTACTGCTTTGTTCTGTACAGTGCTAAAACATGTTGTTTGTTTTGTTGGTGTTTGACCAGGGTGATTCCACATCTTTAGCACTAACTCTATCTAGATTCCATTTAATTTGATCCTGAATTGTGGTGACACCATTTATGGAACATTTATATCCCCTGTGTGTACCAACTTACATCATTAGTGTTAAATCCCACCAGTGATTAGACTTTGTACTACATCCAATTTATTTTGCATTCTCCAAGCTGTTTCCAAATCTCCAGCTGTGCCTCCTATTTTGAAACCAACTGCAAATTGTAATACAATACATTTAAGCTCTGAGCCCATGTTATTGATAATAAATTGCAAACTATTTTAGGTTACAACACTGGCATTTGGCACTTCTCACTCAGCTTCACCACTGAGTGCAATCCAAAGGGTAAGCAGATTCTTATACATACAAAGTTCCTTCCATTTTCTAAATGGCCCTGATACAAAATGTCTGGTTCCAATAAATATACTGACAGTTGAAGTAAGGTTGAACTTTCAATCTTAGAAATGCTTTCTACAGAGCGAACTAAGTAGCTATAATCCACAAAGGACCATCTCTCTCTGTTAGAGTTAGTTACGTGAAGATTAAGGGTAGCCACTACACAATTATGGGGAAACAAGCTATTTATGTTGTCCATATTGGTTAATGAGCTGCTGTAGCTGATTTGGAAATTTGCTGTTGGCATTTTTTTTTCCTCTGCACTAGCCACTCAGCCAACAAATCAAACTGACACTCCAAAATATCGGTAAACTAAAGGGAATTCTTGCCATGCAAGTCAGAGCAGGTACCTGGTGATTTTAGCTCTGCACTGGCTGTGAGCAGCTTCCATGTTGTTTAACACTCAATGGCATCCCAGGGCATGATCCATAAGCACCAACCACAAACACACCTCACCCACCGACATTGGCATCAGATATTTGCTAACCCTTCATGATCCTCATGGCACCGCTCCAATCAACTTGCATTACATTTAGCAAGCACAGACCTGTATTGTAAGCCACACCGACAACTAGCAGTGAAAGGCTGCTGCAAGGACACTTTGCGTGCAACACCAGGCACCCAGCTCACAGCTTAGACCAGGTTACCTCCGAGGGCTGCTGGCTTAGTCTCTTTGTTGCTTGCTTACTCAATGCCTACCTGCATGGTTCACGGCATCTGTGCCTCATCTTGCTGTGCCAATTAGCATAGTTATGCAACCAGGCAGCTTGCCTTGCTGCCCAGGAGGCCTCAGTTAAGGAGGCAGACATCTTGCTGTCTAGTGTTGGGCCAAGTCAATCTCACACTCACAACATGTTCCAGCTTACATGGCAAGCACTCTGTATGCCCAGTACGCATGTCCCAAAGACTTAGGGGAGTAATCCCCTCACTGAAGTCCATGGAGGCACCCAGCAGGTGGGTAGGTTTTCCAGCACAGGTGCATCCTGTAAAGCAAGCCCTGGGCATTGGTTATTGTCAGAGGTTTATTCAGGGTGATCTCAGTAAGGGTGTCCACAGCTCTGTAGTCCAGGAAGTGACTAATCATCTGTCCTGTGGCTCCATAGCAGCCAGTCCAGGAGGGTGAACTAACATGATCAGGCAGATGTATAGCCTGAGTTACACCAGTTCTGAGGAAGGGTCACCGGAACCGAAATGTTAACTCTGATATTTTTTTCACAGATGCTGCCAGACCTTCTGAGCTTTTCCAGCAACTTCTGTTTTTGTTCCTGATTTGCAGCATCCGCAGTTCTTTTAGTTTTTATCTAGCACTGTGGATTAGTGTCTGGTTTGGGAATCTTCTGCAGCATGTGGAGAAAAGGTGAGTTAATTGGGTCAACCCTGAAAAGCTAAGGAGAAGGAGGGGTGTTCAAGGAGGCAGCTGCTGTGGGAAGGGTAGTCAGGAACATATCCATCATTGGAAATGGTGGTTGCAGGCCGAGGGGAAGGTGGAATGAAAATTATGAAGGGAGGTAACTGTATTTGTAAGGGGTGATGTGGGACACATTAAAGCATGGATGGAAATGGTGTAATGCAGGAGGGGACTTGTCCACAATCAGCAGCTCCCTGGCTTTATGTGGAGGCAGCGTACAATCATACCTGACATAGTCACTTCGTATGCCAAGGGCTACAGGGGAAAGTTGGACAGGTGAAGGTGTAGCTGAATTAGGTGCAAAGTCTATGGGGTTCACGTGAAGTGCTATCAGGAAAGGAACAGAAACAAAAATTGTTGGCAAAATTCAGCAAGTCTGGCAGCATCTGCGTGAAGAAGACAGAGTTAACATTTCTAGTATGGTGACTCTCCATCTGAACTGCTGAGTTTCTCTAGCAATGTCTGTTTTTGTTTCAGATCTCCATCATCCACACTTCTTTTTTTATATCGGGAAAGGAGTCTGGACATTGAGGAGCTCATGAACACGTAGAAGTGGCCAAAAAGCACTGACTGTTGCCTTCTGTGGTCATGGAAATCGAAAATAAGCAATGGGATCAAAATGGCTGTGACCACACCTGAAGTGGGTGGGGCTTAGCGTCTCGCTTTGTGAGGGACGGAGCACCAGGATGTACCAATGTGAGGTCCTTTAATGGGACACAACATGACACACATTTCATGTATTGTACAGAACACAGACCTGCGGGTGTCCCTAATCCCTGGATATTCTAATGCATTGGCTCCCTGTGTGCTGTACATCTCTGCCCCACATATCACTGACCACTTCTTTCGCACCAGCACTTTTGGATATAAAGATCAGGGAAAGAGATGTATTAGAATGTGGAGCAATGGTGTCAGCAGAATGCAGAGCCCCATATGTGCCATTTCATCTTGCTTCCACATTCTACACCAGGCTCTCAACATAGACATTAATCCATGGTGCATCCTAAGTGGACATGCAGTTAACCATCTTGCTGGAATGGTAATGCTACACAGACAAACAAACAGATGTAGTGCAAGACAAGTCAAATTTATACAAATGTGATTCTTTATATACAATGTGTAAGTCACTTGTGCCCCCAGTGTGCCAGGAGCAAGTGGATGCTTCTTGGCTTTGACTTCCAGTCAGACGGTTGGGGTAGTGGGGGGAAGCAGGGAGCAGGTGAAGGGCCAGCAGTGACTTGATAGGAATTTTTTGAAGGGCCTGTATGCCTCCTGGCTCTGGCTCGTTATGAGGAAGTGGCAACTGAAGTATGTGTCAGTTTCCTGATTCCTCCATAACCATGCCCTTACTCCTGAGGACTCATGGCTGGAGTGGTGGAGATATGTGTGCCTCTCCAGCGGACCCTGAGATTGCTCGACCAACCTCTCCATGGCAGCTGCCAACCAGCTCATGGAGGCAGACAGATGATCACATGCTCAAAGCAGCTGAATCTCCTTAGTATTGTTGTACCCCTGCTGCTTCTGGTCTATGGAGGCCATTGTAACACACATACTGTTTCTGTTCATCCCTCTGCATGTGGATGAATTCCATCATTACTGTCATCACAGGGCCCTCTCCTGCCTGGAGCTGAGCAGGTAACCGGTCTCCAGCAGTCTTCCAAGTTCCAGCAGTCTGGAATGTTTCTTCCTTGGCCAGCTGCCTGGTTGTTGCAGAGAAATGCACTCGAGCTTGCACTCCCACACTTTTCAAGGTTTCTGTAACCACTGAGCTGTCAGTATCTGAACTGATGTTGGGTGCAGGAGGTAGTCTTGACGATGCTACACCTGGAATTCTCATCCAAAGAGGTCGAGGAGATGGCTAAGTCTTGGACAACTAATTGGGAGCTGCAAGGTTCCAGAGAGAGAAGGTGTACTGACCACTGTTTAGAAGTGGTGTGCAATGAATGACACACACAGTAGGGCTACTGTGAGAGTTGGCTGTGGAATGAAAAGTAGTTCTTACTCAGATGTAGCAAAGTGTGGAGCTGGAGGAACTCAGCAGGCCAGGCAGCATCAGCAAAACAGGAAAACTGACGTTTCAGGTCAAGATGTTTCTTGTACACGGATGCCTCTGCATCCCCACAGGAGACATCCCCAGTCTTCTGCAGCGACAGACTGGATCGGTCCTCATAGTTGGTGAGGGGACTGATGTTGGGCTCCTTTCTGCCTTATTCTTCCTGAAATGTGAGAAATGAATGGATCGAGTGAGATGCAAGTAGGTTGCACAGCTGTTAGTGCTGATGTAGGTGGTGGAAAAGTGGTGATACTTCCCAAGTGAGTGTTTGGGTAGTGCAGTGGTCATGCTAGAGGGTTAGAGATAGTAGGAACTGCAGATGCTGGAGAATCCAAGACAACAAGATGCAGGGCTGGATGAACACAGCAGGCCAAGCAGCATCATAGGAGCAGAGAGGCTGGGTTAGGCAGGTTTGGGGATGGAAGTGAGAGCGAGCGAGGGAAGCTTTTGCAGGCAATAGCGAGAGTGGCAGATCATTAGCCTTGCTGGGTGGCGGTTGTAGTAGGAGAGAAAGACTAAGTGCAAAACTTTAGAGGGAAGAGTATTATAGTTGTCTTAACAGAGGGTGTCACTGGCCTTTTTGCAGCACTGGTGCCCCCTCCTTGTGAAGTCTGCACAGACCCGGGTGGCAATTTTGGATGAGGCTGCCAGGATCTGGCGCTGTGACCCTTCTGTTGATCCTACAGGAAGAAGACACCACTCCTCTGCACCACACCCTCCACCAGGAACTCCAAGTCGCTGTCAGGGAATCATGATGCCAACTTCTCCTTTTCTGAAATCTTGACACCTGATGTCCATCATTGGGTAAGGCAGTTTCAGAATGCCAGTGCTCATCTAGGTGCACAGCGCCCATTTCAATATGGTGTGGGCACCAAGGATGTTGACCTTTAAGCAGATATCTAATGAGTGATGGGTTGCTCTTGGATTGGTGCTTGGTGAGATGGAGATAGAATCAGATGAGAGGAAATGTGCTGGTCAGGTCATTATGAGGCACGTTTGGTAAGATACAGCAAGAAATCTCACAAGGGTTTGTAGCAAAAACCCTCCAAAAATCTTGATACAACTCACACTTAGCCCTACATAAAATTCAGCCACAAAAAATTTGAAGAAACTAGCAGGCCTCTGCTTATATCAAAGAGGAGCTTAGAAGTTGTCTTGTCAGCTAACCCAGTGACATAATCACCTCAGATATAAAGTGTATGGTTTAGATTTATAAAGGTACAAGAGAAAATAACAAGAATGAAAGGAAATCACATAAGACATGCTATAGGCACATCACTTGCTACAGGAAACCATTCAAATTGCTGACAGAGACATAAGTCGAGGATGTGTAATTAAATCAATACATTGTGGATTCAAACCTCATTGCAAGATGTGAAGAAATAATCCTATTGGACACTTGAGTGCAGTGTCAGGAATTGCTGCATTGTTGGAAAGTGCCATCTTTTGGTTGAAGCTATCTATTTCAGTGCTTCAGGTGAACCTAAACTATTGAATTGGATGTTCTTGAGCTGATTCCCCTCATGTTCAATTTATGGAGAATTCCTGCTCATCGATTGCTTGCCTGCAGAATAACAGTGACTACAGATTAAAAATGATTTATTGAACTGCTTCTAGATGTGCCAAGGGCATGATCTTATTAAAATATAAGTCTTTTCATTTAATTTTATTACTGTGTTTTTTTTAATCTGAAGGAGAATAAATAGGTGACTAATTAAATGAAGTATTTCACTACAAATCTAAGTTTCAGAATATGTTTTGTATATTTTCTGTGTACATTTGCAGCACAAGTTTGTCCTTTCTAAGGTTTACTTCCCATTCTGTTATGGTATTACTTTAATTATCATTTCATCTGGTAATAATTGATATTATTTCAGTGCATTCCTTCCACTCCATTCTCTGGATGTTTGCTCACGATTAGTTCTCCTATTTGTTATTCAAGATGCTATTTATGCATAGGTTGTAGTGAAGATGAACTAGAACCATCTTCTTAATTCAGCAAAGAATTTGGGTCAAAGCCTTGGTTGTAAATGGGGATCAGCTTTAGTGCCTCCTGTTATTTGTAAACCTGCTATAAAAAACTGACTGCATGGAACAGATCCAATGACGATGATTTCTTCAGCAGGGTAAACCAACTGTAAGTATAACATGGTGTTATAGGAACATCAGGTATTTATATAAAATGTGTAAGTTGAGAGTTTGGTTCTTCCCTCTTCCTGGGGCTGACATTGTAGAGACGTGTGAAGTGACAGAATGACACTCACTATTTTACAGATAAATCAGCAAAAGCTGTAATCAGGGTCAAGAATTGCAAAAAACTTTCAGTACTTTCAGAATGTGCTATGATTCTAAAGCAGTTCTCTACCCCAATAGTTTTAAGGTTGTTGATACTTTGGAAGTGCATAAACTCAAAAGCAAGACACCTAAATGAAGATATATGACACAATGAGAAAGGTAATCCATTTGTATTTTATGTTAAGTGTTATTCAAAGCTGAGGCTGCTTGCTTTATCATAAGCTTTTCATGTGGCTGTCTCATTAGTCTCTTCTCAGGATCCATTTCCTGCCTAGATAATAACAGTCCAACTAATGACAGCACAATCTCATGAATGAGTAGCCTGGGAACTTGTGGAAATGGAAAATACATTGATATTCTTGTGGTGTAATGCAGCTCTGTGTTGTGAGATCTAATTAGTTTAGATCTGTTGAGGAGACTGACTAACCTCCCTTTGTGACTGAAACCTCAACCACTTAGGTTAAATAGAGTCGAGTTTTTTTTTCATTTCTTTACCTATACAATTTGTAACAATCTCCCATCCATTAAGTATTATTCCATAGATTTAACATCATTGGGGGATGGTGATTTGGCAGCGTTCACAAAGACAAAAAATGCAAGTGGTGAGATATGGAGCACATTCTTATCCAGACACAAAAGCGTCTTAGTTTAGGCATGACTTATGTTTAATTGCGTAATGAAAATGGATCTGCTCTATCCAAACAATGTGCCTTAATAATATCACATAAAAGTGTCCTTTCTGCTCTAAGGTACCTTTGTCATGAGTTCTGAGGTTGGAACCTTCATGCTACTTTTACTTAACTGATATACACAATTGCAGGCTCCGTGCTTAAGGCAAGAACCTTATAACAGAAGTTACAATAAACACAAAACAAAGTGTTACATAGAGAGTTTGAATCGGCAAATGCCCCTGCCTTTGTGCAGCTTGAAAGGCCAGAATACAGAAGCTCATATTCCTTAAAGAAATACATGATTACTAACACTGAACTCTTTCATCAGATTGCTTCCTTCTAATCACAACACCCCTTTCTCTTTCAGTTTTACGATCAGGTGTTCCAATTGATTTAATCTTGTTGTTTCATACTTGGCATCTGACAAATTGATTTTTTTTTCAGTCTGACAATATCATTTTTGATTTTGCTCTCTCTCTCTCTTGACCTAGGTTAGATGTTAAACCTGCTGAGCAACAATGGAAAGGAAATTGGGAGGGCATGAGTAATAGTCAGCTGATCTGCCACCATATGAGTCCATACCACTGACTGAAGTTAAAATTAACCCTTGGATCTCACTTTCATCCCTCTGTTTCCACTTACAATGCACATTTTCTGTCTGTTTTGCTTTCCACCAACAATAGATTGCATTCAAAATTTGGAGCCAGAAACAGTCTAACAATGTGTTTTGCTTTGGACTCATCAGTTTGGGGGATGGGTCTAGTCAACTCAGTTGACTAGATGGCTTGCAGTGGTTCAGAATAATGCTACAGGATGAAGAGGATTGGTTAGATCACTTGGCTGGGTTGCAGGTTTGTGATGCAGGTTGACACCAATTCCTACACCTGCTGAGGTTACCATGAAGAACTATCCTTCTTAAACTCTCCCCTCACTTGACACATGGTGATACTCAAATTAAGGCACCACTAGTCATCTGTCTCTAATGAAAGAGCAGTACAATGCCCCAGTAGGACGCTGGTGACTTTACTAACAGTGGAATTTCTTGCTCCTCCAGCCTTCCTGCTATACCCCAGACCATAGCGTGAACAAAGGTTCGGCAACCCTCAAATAATCAAAGATGCTACCTAAAGAAGAATCACTGATGCTATACTTGAAGTGTAGAGGCAATTTCTGTTTTCAATGTTCTATCAACATATTGCCTAAAACAACGTAACCTAAAAGTAAATAAAGCAGATTAGTGTTATTCCACGCCTTCATTATCCTCAATTTACAGAAAATAAATGTTAAAGTGACAGTAAAAATTTTCTGGTATTTTGAACAATTTCACAATGTTGGCTCAAATTTTGAGCTATTGTCTAAATAACAAAGATTTTCATTCATCGCTGTGAAATTAAAATAATTTCTAAAATGAACAAATCAAAATTTAAATAACAAACACTGTCTGAAATGATGAAGGAAAATTATTGAATAGTGTGGATAATTTTGCATAACGCTTATGCGTGAATGCTGGCTAGTTCCTCAGATACAAGATTATAATAAGCCCAATCCTTTTAAATGGACTCATGATTTATTCACATTGAAAATCTTTCTTCCTAATGTGAGTTCAATGTGAATAAATAGTTCCAGTCCAACATTTTTTGGATTTCATTAAACTTTTAGAGTTCATTTTGTTTTTAAATATTGTTTTCCAAAGCTGGCCTTAAAACTTTGCCATGTCGTCAGCTTAATCTGAATTCTAATAATTGTGATGCTTTGACAATTTCATTTCATGAGCCAAATGCAGATGCAAAGATTACGTATTCATAGACTGTTATCATTAGAAGCAGTGCTATAACTCATTACGTTTCTTTCATTCCACTTCTTTTATTCATTAATGGGATGTGAGCGTCACTGGCTTTGCCAGTATTTATTGTCCATCTGTAGTTGCCCTTGAGAAGTTAAAACAAAAATTACTGGAGAAATTCAGCAGGTCTGGCAGTGTCTGTGGAGAGAAAGCAAAGTTAACATTTCAAGAGTCCAAAGACTCTTTTTCAGTTTTCCAGCAATTTCTATTTTGCTTCGGATTTCCAGAATTCTTTGTTTAATATTATGCCCTTGAGAAGATGGTGCTGAGCTGCCTCCTTGAACCACTGCAGTTCATTTGTTGTAGGCAGGCCCACATGCCATTAGGGGTGGAGTTTAAAGATTTTGACCCAGTGACAATAATGGTGATTTATTTCCAACTCAGGATGGTGAGTGGCTTGGAGGGGAACTTACAGATCGCTGTACTCTCATTATAATGGGAATTAAATAAGATTTTATAAAAAGGGTTCCAACAGCAGTAAGACAAACTAGTTTTGTAAGGCACATTTCAGGAAGCATGACCCTTGAACACCCTTGAGGCTTGTGCCAGCCTTGGGAGCATCTAGAGAGTATAAACAGAAGAGAAAGACTTAGAATGGAAGTTTTGTGTTTATTTTACAAGAGTAAAATGTTAGCAATCTGTATAAACATTGATGATTTTCTGTATATCACGGACAGACATGGGACACAGACATCAGGCAGAGATTGGATCGAGATTGGACAGATGTGAAACAGAGACAGGCAGAGCTGTGACACAGTATTAGTCAAAATTCTGTTTAGCCAGACTAAGGCTGATATTGTTTGAATAAAAACAAAGTTAACATATCTGACTGCACCTGTCACCTGTACAGTGCCATGTATCTGCTGTCCTTGTCCTTCTAGTTATTTAGAAAATGATATCAGAGGAACCTCGATGAGTTGCTACAGTGCATATTTTGCAGATGCTACATGCTACTGCTGCTACTGAGTGTTGGTGGTGCCAATCAAGCAGGCTACTTAGTCCTGTCAAACTTCTTGAACTTTATTGGAACTGTACTCATCCAGGTAAGTGGAGAGTATTTCACCGCACTCAAAACTGAGCATGCATGGGGCGTGCAGAGCTGTATTCAACCACCACCTGGCAGTCCAGCATATGCCTTACCCTACCATAACCATCAAACCAGGCCATCATGCCTGAACAGCATAGGAGGGCATATCAGGAACACTTCACCTAAAAATGAAGTGACACTCTGGTGAATCTACAGCATCGGACTACTTGCAAGCAATAAACAATAAAGTAACATGCAATAAACAGGGATAAATGATCCCACAAGCAGTAGATCAGATTTAAGCACTGCAGTCCTGTCATACTAAACTGTGATTGATGTTGGACAATTAAACAACTGACAGGCAACAACAATTCTAGAAATCCCTACATCGTCAGTCATGGGATGGCTCAGCACATCAACAGAAAAGAACTGAACTTCGGTAGTGAGGTGATATTGACTGCCCTTGTTATTAAGTCAGCATTCGATCAAGTATGACTCCACAGACTCTAGTAAAACTGGAGACATAAAACATAGAACAGTACAGCGTAGGAACTGGCCCTTTGGCCCACAATGTTGTGCCGAACATGACGCCAAATGAAACTAATCCCTTCTGCTTGCCCTTGGTCCATATCCCTCCATTCCTTGCATATTCATGTGCTTATCTAAAAGTCCCTTAAACACCCCTATTGTATCTGCCTCCACCACCACCCCTAGTAGTGCATTCCACACTCCAACCATTCTCTGTGTAAAAAAAATTTGCTCCTCACATGTCCTTTGAAATTTCTCCCCGTCACTATAATGCATGCACTCTAGTAATAGTCATTTCAACACTGGGAGAAAGATATTGATTGTCAACTCTATCTATGCATCTCACAATTTTATAGACTTCTATCAAAGCAACTTTTTCAAAGTTAGAAGTCATACGACAACAGGATCTAGTCCTATAGGTTTATTTGAAATCACAAGCTTTCACAGCACAGCCCCTTCATCAGGTGTGCTCCAAAAGCTTGTGATTTCAAATAAGCCTGTTGGACTGTATCCTGGTGTCATATGACTTCTGACTTTGTCCACTCTGATCCAACACCGGCACCTCTACATCATGGTAACTTTTTCACATAGAGGGTTGTGCATGTATGGAATGAGCTGCCAGAGGAAGTGGTGGAGGCTGGTACAATTACAACATTTAAAAGGAATCTGGATGGGTACATGAATAGGAAGGGTTTAGAGGGATATGGGCCAAATGCTGGCAAATGGGACTAGATTAATTTAGGATATCTGGTTGACATGGACAAGTTGGACCAAAGGGGCTGTTTCCGAGCTGTATATCTCTATGACACTATGACTCTAAGTCTTCCCTCAGCCTCTGCTGCTCCAGAGAAAACAACACAAGTTTTTCAAGCATCTCCTTATGGCTCATACCCTCCAATCCAGGCAGCATTCTCATAAACTTCTTCTGCATCCTCTCTAGAGCCTCCACATCCTTCCTGTAATGTGGCAACCAGAATTGAACACAATACTCTAAGTGTGGCCTGACCAAAATCTTATAAAAATGCAACATGACATCCTGAGTCTTGTACTCAATTCCCCAGCCAATAAAGACAAGCATGCCATACGCCTTCTTTACCACTCTGTCTACTTGCATGGCCACTCTCAGGGAGCAATGGACTTGAAACCCAAGATCCCTCTGTGCATCAATGCTATTCAGGGTCCTGCCACTAACTGTATACTTTTTCCTTAACATTTGATCTCCCAAAGTGCAGCACCTCACTCTTACCAGGATTAAACCACATCTGCCATTTCTCTATATGTGCTGTTATATCTGTCATATCTGATTAATATCCTGCTGTATCCTTTGAGACAATGGGAATCAGTGGAAACTGTCCACCCATTGGCATCACACATAGCACAAAGGAAGTGGTTATGGCTATTGGAGGTAAATACATCATTGGGCCTGTAAGTGAAAAGTGTTTTCAATATTCAAAACTGTTTTCAATATTTATTACTGAATTCACCACAATTAACATCCTGAAGGTCACACTGACCTGCAACTGATCTGCAATAGCGACATAAATGCCAAGCCCACAAGAGCAAGTGAGACACTAGGAATCCTGCAGCAAGTAGATCAGGTCTTGTATTATTCTTGTTTTATTCTTTTGTTTTGTAAGTTTAATACAGTGTAAGTGCAGAGAGTCAGGCTTTCTTTCCTCAAAACAGCTGGCATCCTTTGTTGGATGAACACAGCAGGCCAAGCAGCATCAGAGGAGCAGGAAAGCTGATATTTCACGTCTAGACCCAGAAGGGTGTAGACTCGAAACGTCAGCTTTCCTGCTCTTCTGATGCTGCTTGGCCTGCTGTGTTCATCCAGCTCTACACCTTGTTATCTCAGATTCTCCAGCATCGGCAGTTCTTACTATCTCAACGTCCTTTGTTCTTGCTCTTTGCCCAGCAATTTAACTTGAAGGAAACCATGCCACACAGGATTGAAATTCCCACATTCTAGGCCAGTTTTGCCCACCTCACATTGGCAAAGTGTGAAATGTCCAATCTCTGCACTCCTACCCTCAGAGCAAAAATCCAAGTCTTAGCAGTAATTCTGAGGACTGGGAGGTTTAAAGAATACAACAACGCAGAACCAAGAAACTGATAGGGAAATGTTGAATAGAAAATGAAAGCAATCCAGCAAAAAAGACATAAAACTGGACTGTAAAAGCTTTTAAAGTACACGAAGAAGGAAAGAAAAATGGCTGAAACAAATGTATGTCCATTATATAGGCATGAAGGCATTAGACTGGGGAATAGAGAAATGGCAGATGAGCTAAATGGTTAGTTTGTGCCTGTTTTCACTGAGGGAGATGCAGGAAATCTCCCAGAAGTAGAGATCCAGGAAGAATGAAGAGTTGAAGGAAATTGTCATCAGTAAGAAGATTCCATTGGTGAAATTAATGGGGCTGAACATTGATAAATCTCCAGGATCTGAGCAGGCAGACAGGATCTTGTTCGACTTAAAATCTTACCCAAGAGAAGGCAACTTTAACAGTACATACTCTCTCACCATGCACTGGAGGGTTAGCCTTGACGTCCGTGCTTAAGTAGGAATTCTGGAGTTCCAGAGTCTGTGCTGTGGAATAGGACTTAAATCTGGAACTTAATGACTCAAATGTAAAACTGCTAGCAACTGTGCCATAATTACAATTGGCATTCTAATGTGCATATTTCACGCTGTTATGGTCCACTTTCTTATATTTCAGTTTGTTGCAGGACAATTTTGTATAGCTAATGAAAGGCTAAATTGAAATATGCTACTATCAACTAAAGATAATAAAATAAAAATGCTTAGTGTTCCTACTGACTCTCCTGTTCTACAAATAGGTCAGGGTGAACCGAAATATAATCTGCAATGCGCAGATGACATTATGATTAAGTAGCCAATTGGAGAAGGCATTTGTTATGTTTTTGAGTTTTCTGTAATGCTGTTTTCTTCTGGAAGTGTTTTCCCACAATTTATGTAAATGGACTACAGTTTGAATTCTCACCTTGACTGCTGATAGGTAAAGGCAGATGGGTTTAAAACAAACAGCCCAGTGGAACAGCAGGGCTGTTTAAGTCTCACCCTACAAATGGGCCAAAAGGGAGGTCAGAACCAAAAGTCTGGAAGGAGTATATACCACCCCTCACAGTACAGTTGTGCTCACCAGAATCAGCTAAAGCTACAACTGTGATCAGCAGTAGAAACTGCTCATAACCAATGTTCCCTCTAAGCTGCATTGGTGATTGGTGTAGATGCATTGACTTCTGATTCTGGAAGTTGCTGATGCGCTGGGACCTTGGAAAACTGAGCAGTGGTAGGAACATTTAGAGGGAATGTGGCTCATGAGTGACATCAAAGGGGAGTAACTTTTTTTCAGTCCAACTTGTTGAATATGTTATTCCACAGCAGGGGCCACTTGAATCCAAAGCTTCTAGTCTTGAGGTAAAGAGACAGCTTCTGGATCATTAGGTCAGCTAATATATGAACAGTTCTGAAGAAGGGTCGCTCAACCTGAAACATTAACTCTGATTTCTCTCCACAGATGCTGCCAGACCTGCTGAGCTTTTTCAGCAATTTCTGTTTTTGTTTCTGGTTTCCGGATCTGCAGTTAGAACATAAGAACTAGGAGCAGGAGTAGGCCATCCATCCCCTCGAGCCTGCCCTGCCATTCAATAAGATCATGGCTGATCTTTTTGAGACTCAGCTCCACTTACCCGCCCACTCACCATAACCCTTAATTCCTTTACTGTTCAAAAATTTATCTAGCCTTGCCTTAAAAACATTCAGCGAGGTAGCTTCAACCGCTTCACTGGGCAGGGAATTCCACAGATTCACAACCTTTTGGGTGAAGAAGTTCCTCCTGACCTCAGTCCTACATCTGCTTCCCTTTATTTTGAAGCGATGCCCTCTAGTCCTAGTTTCACCTGCTCACGGAAGCAATCTCCCTGCCTCCACTTTATCTATTCCCTTCATAATCTTATATGTTTCTATAAGATCTCCCTTCATTCTTCTGAAGTTCTTTTCTGTTGTTAAATATGAACAGTATTCATCTATTATAATATTAAATATTTCCTGATAACTTTGATTTTGGTATATCTGGATACAAACTAGAGCAGTAATACCCTAAAATCAATGAGTTCCTCTGTCCAGATCGAAGGTTAGAACTTTGTGTTTCTGGAGTAGCAAATTTTGATGTGAGATACGCATTTGTTTTGGCATACCCAAACACAGCCTTCCTACCTCCAATGGAATTAACCTTGAGTTGGGATGGTCATTAGTCCACTTTCCCTCCCTATTGCCAACTGAGTGTTCCAGTGGCCAATTAAGGACCAGTTAAGGGCCTCTGCTTCCACTGTTAGGTTTAATTCAGCAGCAGGTGGGTCTGTCACCATATGGCATATCTGATATATCAACCTGGCAAACAGCTTGAGAACTGGGGTGAGACGGGGGATTATCCTTGATCAAAGGCACTCTGTACCTGATTATGGGATTAAACATAGAGCAGTGTTGTGCCAGATGAGAACTACACCGTTGCCCTTGGTTCTGACTCACTGCCTCCCTCATCCGGCAAAACCCAGCCCCAGAACATATCAACATACAAAGGGGAGGAATTATTCATCCTCTCAAGTCTGCTCCACTGTTCAATAAATCATGGTTGACCTGATTGTAACCTCAAACCCACATGAACGCCTATCCCCGATAATGCCTCACTCCTTTGCTTGTCAAAAAGCTTACTATCTCTGCTTAAAAATACTGAAGGACTCTGCTTTCAACACCTTTTCAGAAAGAGAGTTCCAAAGACTCATGATCTTCTGAGCGAAAAAATTTACAGCAGCTCCATTTTAAATGTGCAGCCCCTTATTTTTGAACACAGGATCCTAGTTCATGAATGTCCTCTAATACGAAACCTTATGTCTACATCCTACTTGTTAAGAGCCCTCGGGATCTTATGTTTCAATCAAGTTACCATTTACTCTTCTGAACTCCAGAGGATGCCAAGCTAAGCCTTTGTTCATAATTCAACATGCCCATTCCATATATCAATCTAGTAAAGAAGTGCTTTTGGCCTTTACATCTAGATTGGAGTGTAAGGATGCAGAAATTATGCTGCAGTTATTTAAAACCCTGGTTAGGCCTCACTTGGAGTACTGTGACCAGATCTGGGTATCACACCTGAGGAAGGATATATTGGCCTTCAAGGGAGTACAACATAGATTCAGAAGAATGTTACCTGGATTTCAAAGGTTAATATATGAGGCATGATTACACCAATTAGGCCAGTTTTCTCTAGAATTTAGAAGGTTAAGGGGTGATCTGATCGATATTTTCAAAATATTAACAGGGAAAGATGGGTAGATAAAGGTAAAGTATTTCCTATGGTTGGGGATTCTAGAACTAGTGTGAGAATTAAGGTCAGACCATTCGGGAGAGATGTTAGGAAGCACTTCTACACACAAAGGTTTTAGATACTCACCACCCTATGTGGGACAAAATTGCCCTGCTGGACCCTTATCATATCCCTCTCACCTTAAACCTGTGCCTTCTCATTTCAAACTCCCCTACCATGGAGAAAAGCTGTTGGCTATGTGCCTTATCTATGCCTCTCATACTTTTATAAACCTCTATAAGGTCACCCCTCAGTCTCCTATGCTCCAGAGAAAAAAGTCACAGCCTAACCAGCCTCTCCTTTTAACTCAAACCTTCCAATCCAGTTATCATTCTAGTAAATCTTTTCTGCACTCTTTCTAGTTTAATAATATCCTTTCTATAGCAGGGCGATCATAATTGCACGCAGTACTCCAAATGTGACCTTATGATCGTCTTTCACAGCTGCAACAAGACGTGCCAACTTCTAACTCAATGCTCTGACTGGTGAAAGCAATCATGCTGAAAGCTTTCTTCACCACCCTGTCTACTTGTGACTCCAATTTCAAGGAGCTATGAATCTGTATCCCTAGATCTCCTTGTTCTATAAATCTCCCAAGGACCCTACCATTGACTGTGTAAATTCTGCCCTGGTTTGACCTACCAAAATGTAACACCTCGAATTAATCTAAATTAAACACCATCTAACATTCCTCAGCCCATGGCCCAGAAGTTCAAGATCTCATTGTATTCCCAGATAACCTTCTCCACTGTCAACTATACCCACCAATTCACAGAATCCCTACAGTGTAGAAACAGGCCATTTGGCTCAACAAGTCCACACTGACTGTCCAAAGAGCATCCCATCCAGACTCACCCCATCCTTGTAACTCTGCATTTACCATTGCCAATCCACCTAGTCTACACATCCCTGGACACTATGGGCAATTTAGCATGGCCAATCTACCTAACTTGCACATCTTTAGACTGTAGGAAGAAACCGGAGCACCCAGAGGAAGCCCACACAGACAAGGGGAGAATTTGCAAACTCCACACAGACAGTCGCCCAAGGGTGGAATCGAACCTTGGTCCCTGTCGCTGTGAGACGGCAGTGAGGCACCGCTCAGCCACTGTGCCGTCCCAATTTCAGTGTCATCTTTCTACTTTCCTTCTTTTGTATTCAAATTCACTCGCAATGAAATGTAACATTCCATTAGATTGCTTAATTATTTGTTTTACCCGCATATCAATCTTTTGTGATTCATGTAATAGGACACCCACATCTGTTGTATCCTATAGCTCTACAATCACCGAAAATCTCAATAGCATGCTTCTTTTTGTTATTGCTTCTGCCAAAATGAACATGTTCACAATTTTCCACATTATACTCCATTTTTCACATCTTTGCCCATTCACGTAATCGATCAGTATCTTTTTGTAGCCTCCTATGTCCTCTTCGCTACTCACTTGCATACCTTTCTATGTGTCACTAGCAAATTTGACAACCATACCATCCATTCCTTCACCTAAGTCATGTAAATTGGAAGCACTGTGGCAAACCACTCATTATATATTTCCCAGGTGAAAAAGCCCATTTATGCTTACTCTTTGCTTCCTGTTAGCCAGCCTATCTTCTATCTATGCCAATATGCTACCCCCGCCCCCTCACACCATGATCTATTAATTTCTGCAGTGTCCTTTGATGTGATATCATATCAAATGTTTTGTGAAAATCAAAGCACAATACATCCACTGGTTCTCCTTTATCCTCAATATATTTTGCCTCCTCAAAATACTCCAATTGATTGGCCAAACATGATTTCCCTTTCACAAAACCATGTTGACTCTGCTTGATCACCTTGAACTTTTTGAAGTATGTGTGTAGCTAACTGAACTGTAGTTTTTTCATTCTGTCTCCCTTTTTGAATAAAATATTACATTCTTCCAATCTGATGGAACTTCTTAATATCAATTGAGCATTGAAAAATTAATTATCTCACTGATCAATTCTTAGGATGAAGTCAATCAGGACTCAATCATTTCTCAGCCCACAGTTCCAACAAATTATTCAGTACCACTTCTCTGCTGATTGTGGTTTTCCTGAGTTCTTCCGTCTCTTCCATTTCATGACTTAATTCTGCTTCAGGGGTGCTAAATGTATCCTCTGTAGTAAAGACTGATGCAAACTACTGTTATGGGTCATACCAAACACACTCAAAATATATGAAGAAGGTAGCCTAAACCCTAAATTTATCTTATTTTAAAGGCAAGTGCCAGTGTTGCATTCCTGTTGCAAATTGATCACACTACCAGTCTTGAAACAAAACACACTTTATATATACACTTTGTTAAAATAAAACAACAGAAAGAATTGGAATAACTTCACTCTATTGAAAACTTAACAGAATAATAAAATATTTAAATACTAAATAGTAACTGTTCCAATATAGAAACACACCCTTGGCAAAGGCAAATTCAGTAAAATAGGTTGACTCGCATGCAACCCTAGCAACAGGAAGAGAATTCCCAGCTTTTAGCTGTAACAGAGAGACAGGAAAAGCAGTTTCCACATCCAACTTCAAGACCTCAGCAACTTCTACTGACGCCTAAAATATAAAACAAACAGGTTCTGAGGGAGCTTGATCCCACTTATTCAGGCTGCTTCTAATTTTCTAAACTTAAAAAAATCTCAATGCCTCACAACCTATTTCTTATGTTAGCTTTGGAGCTGACTGCTTGGCATCTCTTCCCCAACATTTCTTCTTAAACAAAAGGACTAAATACGCATCTTAAAGCCATAGTATTGTCATACTATCCAATCAATTCACATGCTGTTGCTTTATTTTCTGTTATTAATTCCCCAAACTCACTTTCTATAGGACCAAAACTCACTTTGTTAATTCTTTTCTTTTTAAAATAAACACGGAAAATTTTATTATCTGCTTTTTATATTTCCAGTTTACTGTATCTCATACTCCAGTTTTTCCTCATTATTAATCTTTTAGTCATTCATTCCTTCTTTTATCCTTTCTAATCTTATGACATGCCACCTATCTTTATGAAATGTTATGCTATTCATGTAAGTTTTATCCTATATTTAACCTTTCTTAACCTTGGATTGAGGGTTTGCCCCTTTGATCTTTTCTGCCTGTTTGGAATGTAACTATTTTGCAACATCTGAAATAGCCCATTTAAATGTCTGTCACTGATTCTCTGTTGACCTATCCTTTAACCCGATTCACCAATTATTTTTAGCCAGCTCTGTTTTCATGCCATCATATTTCCCCTATATAAATTTGAAAACATGGTCTGAAATCCACTCCTCTCTCTCTCTCTCAAATTGTGCCAGGTCACGTGCATTTGGAGCCTTGTTACTAAATAAAGCTTCACTGGTGCCCTTGCCAATACAAAACTAAATTCAGCAGACATTCCATGGAAGTATCTATGTGGGTTTCTCACTAACTGTCCAGCCAGCTAACAAGTCCCCTGCTACCTGAATGACATTCTGGGCACAGTTTTCTTCTAACTAGCCATTAATATAATCTTACCTCATTCACCTTTCATAATTGTGTGATATCCGACCCTACACTGAATTACAAGAATTGAAGAAAGCTAGCAAGAAAGGTAACGAAACAAAGTCCAGCATTTCTGCTTTTTGATTAATTGACTCAAGTTCAAATATAGTGATGGATGTGTAGTTCATAAATATACTCTACAGCTGGTGCACCTTTATATTGTTGGAATTCAATGACAAGATGGATGGCTGTGATCTAAATGTCTCCAAAAGTAGATCAGTCCTGGCCAGCTTGTGTTAACAGTTGCTTTCTTTGCACTGTTAAGACAAGCTATTAATTAATAATTACTTACAAAGTAGTGGCTGACTGACATTGGAAATGGAACTGATAGTACAGCCATGTTCAATGTCAGTGAGGAGGCACTGTTCTAGAAAACAAACTGTCAGTAGTATTTCATTGTATGGCATAAAGCAATGAAAATTAACTTTACCAGTTTTATCAAAATATCCTGTACAAGTTCATCCTGACAGCATATGACTCAAAACTATGTAACTGTGATATTTTTATGTTTTCTGATTTTAATATTCTAATTTTTGAACTATTGCGAAGATAAAATAATTTTAACTGTTTTTATAATTTTCCACATATATCAGGTCATGGGTGTTATGAAAATGTGGATGGATTATACCATTATCAAATACATATTGTATATGTATAATCGTCACATATGAGGTTCAATTTGCAATATATACATACAATGGTTGCAAATACATTTTTAGTATACGCAGTTAAGCTAAGAAAACAAAGAAAATGACAGTCTGTTGGGATTTGACAGTATAAATGGTCTTCTGAAAGAATGATGCTGGCAAATCAATGGTTTGTTTTCTATTATTTTCCAATTTGTTTTCAATGGAAAAGAAACTTGGGTGTGGGTTGAGATAGGTTGCCAATTTGCCATCATTTATTTTTGACTATCGTGAAGACCAAGTTAATCTCTATTGGTCTCAAGATGTCGGACTGAATTTTGGATCAGATTCCAATGTTGGTGTCAAGTGAGGGTAGCAATTCCGCACTGCGAGGTCACTTAACAGTGATTTCACTGGAATTGGCCAATTAGTGTTCAGAGGGCAGGCTCACTGTCCAATGTAGGATGGTGAAAATGGCCTCCAAGCTGAGAGTCACGGTGGGGAGGGTCACTTTCCAATGTGAGTGCAATAGTAGTCTACTTTTTCAGGCAAGAGAGAGAGTGAGAGAGACTATGATTCTATCTTAGGGTACCTTCTTTGAAAAATTTTAAACTTCTGCATTAAAAAACAGAATTGGTAACTGAGTACACCGCTGTGGTGGGGGATCTACCATCTCCCTCACACCATGCACCTCTCATTCCCCAACATTGCCTCACCCATTTAAACACTCAGTGGTTGGGCTCTAAAGTTAACAGCTTAATGTCAAGGAATGGTTGATCAAGGAACAGCCAGCAGATGTTTTCACAGGATCCACTAAACTCAAAACCCAAATGGAAGACAGAATTCATTGGGATTAGCAATATTATGGTCAGACATTTCTTTCCTACTGTCAGCAAGATGGAAACCTGTGACAATTTGGAGCAAAACATGTGTAAATGTAGTTTTTATCAATGATAGAGACCTTGTTTCCGGTCAACAACTGGTGTGATTGGTTCTAATGTAACTAAATTGCTTACAGCTGGGAAAAGTTTTACAACAGAGAGAAGTGTGCTGTTCTTCCCCAGTTCATGAGTCATCTCTCTGTTCTCAGCAGTCAAGCCTCACGGTAAACCTGAAGAAATCCACTTAATCGTTCCTGCAACAGTTATAATCTGTGACTTTTAAGTATTAAATCAGAGAAATTAATAAGATATCAAAAGCAAAATACTGCTGATGCTGGAAATCTGAAACTGACAGAGGAAATGCAGAAAAGAACGCAACAGTTCTGGCAGCATCTTTGGAGAGAGAAACAGAATTAATGTTTTGAGTCTGGCACAACTCTCCTTTGGAACTACTTTTATAGGTAGATCAACTGCCTGTATCTCTTACCAAACAGTAGAAGCATCCAGAGAAAGATGACTGAAGAAATATGTTGGTTGGCAGAAGTGTCATAAGGACCATTTCAACAACAGAACATGGGAACGAAGACCACTGAAATATTTTTTTTCCAGATTTTCCCTTGTGACTATACCTATGTTATCTTGTCTGTTTATTTGTCTGTGTGTGTAAAAGAGAGTTTGTAAGGGGATAAGATTCTAATTAGTAATGTTAGTGCTTCAGGTAGCTACATGCCTGTGGCTGCAGTCTAATAATGTATAATAAATACCATTTTTATTCAATACAGAAGCCTGGCCTATGCTTTCTATCAACATGGATCTGAAAGTCAGGTAAATTGGGAAATTTACATACTTTATTGAATCTTTAACTTTGTAATGACTCCAGGAACAGTGGAGTTTGATTTCCAGCATGCTACCCCAGTAAGTCGTAACAAAATATTGAACCTATCTGCTGTTTTAACTACATAACTTTTGAAGTAGCAGACATTTAAGGGGTCAGCAGTGCTACTCTAGACAACATCCACTGACAAAATAAACATCTCTAGGTCCAAAAAACAAAGGAAAACCGCTCAATGAAATATAGATACCTACTTTAAAAATGTGCATTCTGCAAGTAAAAACCTCCTTCCATCAAAACAATGAAACAAAAGTTACATTTCAGTAAAATTTACTCAGGAGTATTGCAATAAAAATAGGGAAATCTTGCTACCATTGTAAAAGGCACAATTGAAACTGCAGCTGGAATACTATGAGCAGGTTTTTAAATTCAATTATGGGATACAGGCATGTTTGGCTGGGCCAGCATTTACTGCCATCCCCAGTTGCCCTTGATAAGAAGGTGGTGAGCTGCCTTCTTGAACTGCTGCATCCAAGAGTTGCATGAACCAGTTGAGAATCAATCACATTGTTTTGAGCCTGGAGTCTCGTGTAGGCTAGATCAGGTGAGGATGGCAGATAGCCTTCCCTGAAGGATATTAGTGAACCAGATGAGATTTTCCTGCTAATCAACAATGGTTTCATGACCACCATCAGATTCTGAATTCCAGCTATTTATTGAATTCAAATTCCACCACCTGCTGTGATGGGATATGAACCCAGATCTCCAGGGCATTAGCTGAGTTACCAGATTAACGGTCTAGCGATAGTACCAATAGACCAACACCTCCCTTTATCGAAGGAATAATATACTGACATTGGAGACAGTCCAGGGACGGTTAAGTAGGTCGATCCTGGTTACGGAGAGACTGAGGAGAGGTTAAGTAGTTTGGGCCTGAACTCTTTGGAGTTTAGAAGAATGAGAGACAACCTTATTGAATCATTCAATTTTCTTAGGAGACTTGACAAGATGGATGTAGAAACATTCTTTTCCCCTTGTGGGAGAGTAAAGGACCAGAGCGCATAATCTCAGAGTAAGAATCACAGAGTCACAAAGTCAAAGAGATGTACAGCACGGAAACAGACCCTATGGTCCAACTCGTCATGCCAACCAGATTAAATTAATCTCGTCCCATTTGCCAGCATTTTGCCCATATTGCTGCGAACCCTTCCAATTCATATCTCCATCCAGATGCTTTTCAAATGTTGTAATTGTACCAGTCTCCTCCACTTTCTCTGGAAGCTCATTCTATACACATACCATCCTCTGCGTGAAAAAGCTGGTCCTTAGGCCCCTTTTAAATCTTTCCCTCTAACTTTAAACCAATGCCCTCTAATTTTGGACTTCTCCACCCCAGGGAAAAGACCTTGTCTAGTTACCCTATCCATGCCCCTCATGATATTATAAATGTCCATAAGGTCACTACTCAGCCTCTGACACTCCAGGGAAAAAAGCCCCAGCCTATTCAGCCTCTCACTACAGCTCAAACCCTCCAACCCTGGCAACATCCTTGTAAATATTTTCTTAATCTGTTCAAGTTTCACAACATCCTTCTTATTGCAAGGAGACAAGAATTGCACACAGTAGTCCAAAGGTGGCCTAATCAATGTCTTATACAGCCCAACTCCTATACTCAATGCACTGACTAATAAAGGCAAGTGTACAAAACACCTTCATCATTATCTTAGCTACCTGAGACTCCACTTTCAAGGAACTATGAACCTGCACTCCTAGGTCTCTTTGTTCAGCAACACTCCCCTGGACCTTACCATTAAGTGTATAAGTCCTGCCCTGATTTTCCTTTCCAAAATACAGCACCTCACATTTATCTAAATTGAACCCTATCTGCCACTGCTCAGCCCATTGGCCCATCTGATCAAGATCCCTTGGTACTCTGAGCTAACCTTCTCCACTGTCCACTACACCTAAAATTTTGGTGTCATCTGCAAGCTTAAAACCATACCTCCTATGTTCACATCCAAATCATTTCTTCAAATGATGAAAAACAATGGACCCAGCACCAATCCTTGTGGTACACGACTGGTCACCAGCCTCCATTCTGAAAAGCAACCCTCTACCACCATCCTCAGTCTTCTAACTTTGAGCCAGCTCTGTATCCATATGGTTAGTTCTCCCTTGGTAACCAGCCAACAACGAGGAAACATGTCGAATGCCTTACTGAAGTCCATATAGATCATGTCCACCACCCTGCCTACATCAATCCCCTTTGTTATTTTTTTCAAAAAACTCAATCAAGTTTGTGAGATACGATTTCCCACGCACAAAGCCATGTTGACTATCTCTAATCAGACCTTGCCTTTCCCAAGACATCTAAATTCTGTCCCTTGAGATTCCCTCCAATAATTTGTACATCACCGATGTTCACTGGCTTTTCCTCACCACCTTTCTTAAATAGTGACAACACATTAACTAACCGCCAGTCTTCCTGTGGCTATCGATGATACAAATATCTCAGCGAGGGCTCATCGTTCTAAGACAGAGAGGAAGAATTTCAACTCTTAGAGGACAGTGAATTCGTGAAATTCTTTACAGAAGAAGATGGGTCATTGGTATGTTCAAGGCTGAAATAGAAGGATTTTAATCAGTAAGGAAATCAGGGATTATAGGCAAACGTAGGAAAATGGATTTGAGGATTATCCATGATCGAATTGAATAGCAGAGCAGACTCAATGGACCAAATGGCCTGCTTTTGCTCTTACATCTTACGATCTTAAAGAAAAGAACCTGCCCACAAGCCCTCAACCACTGACTAATCAATAATGTATCACTACGAAGGGCTTCCAAACTGATAATCCTATTTTTAAACTTTTGGACTCCATCTTAAAAACAAGGGCATTCATCAACTGAAATCCCATGGTTGTTTGTATTTAAGTCATTACTGACTGAATATTGTCTTATCTGTTCTGTTCCTATACCTCTTTATATTTTTGTAATTGTATTTGTGTTGTAATAGAGCCTCCATGTCTATGTGTGAATTAAATCCTACTTCCTGTTTAACTTTACCATAATATTGTAATGGTCTTTGCAAATTACAGCCCACACACCGAGGGAGCAGGGATAATGCACCCCCAACGTTTAAAACTAGGGAAAAGCATTAAATGACATCCTGAATATGGACAGATGGTGAGAATAGGGAGTGAGATTTGTTTTAAAACACGCAATCTGTCCTTAACAGACAGGACAAAGAAGAAAATGCCTGTTTCAACAGGACAACCGTTACCTTTGAAAAGGATCTCCAGATATTTCAATTAATAAATTGCATCTTTCATCAGGAGTGACACCCCAAATGAAGGCAATCCAGGAGATAAAATGCCTTCAAGCTTAAAGGGATTTACAGACCACACACAAATAATCCAAGTCAAATTCTTCAACACTGAGATCTTCTAAGTCCAAAGAGAATGGTAAACCCTCCAAGGTCACCTGAATTTGTGTAGTCAGCGACTTGGGGGGAGATGGAGTAGTGGAGATGGCGATTATAAATGCAATATTCATCATGGTTCAATAAGCTTGAGGGTTAGACATTGCTTAAGGTTATAAAAGTCTGAAAGTGTTAAGTGCCTTGAACACCAACCACTCTGACACTCTGATCATGTTGTACAGGCTTGGTGGGGCAACTACTCAGGATATCAAAGAAGTAAGATCAATCATCTGGGACTTTTTCACAGACTTCGTAACAATGGCCCAGATATTCCAATCAGGATCAGAAATCTTATTTAGCTTTCATGATTATGTTAGAGCTTAACCGCTTAACATTCAATGTCTTCTGCATTGGAGATTCCTGGATAGGGGCCTTCTTTTACAAACCTGTTCAGAAATCCGTGAATCTAGCAGTGAAGAACATCATTAAAGAAATCTCATTCTCTTTTGCAACAGTCAACGTGCCAGACTCTCATGTAAACGTACAGCATCACAAACAGCCACTTGCCAGTCCCTGTGAAACAGTGAGAAAATTGCAAGGTTAGAGTGGCTGTTGGTTAAGGAAATAAAAGCAAAATACTGCAAATACTGGAAATCTGAAACAAAAAGAGAAAATGCAGGAGAAGTTCAGTAGGTCTGGGGACATCTGTGCAGAGTGAAACAAAGTCAACATTTCAAGTCTGAGATGACTGTTTTAGGGTGACACGAGGATAGGTGCCAAGTTGCCAAACACTAGGGCACTTGGTAATAGGTACCTGATGAGTAGGGCACTAGGTTAGTGATGGAGTACTTAGGTTAGGACAGGTTTGGGACCAGATGTGGTAGGGCCTGGTGTTATCCAGGTAAGTGGCACATCAGTGGGTTTGGGGTGTATCAGTGATAGAGGTATGGAGGAGTCGGTATTGGTAGCAGCAGAGGGGAGTAGTTGAGTCCATGAGGTCAGGTCAGCAGGGGCTCACCTCACCTTCAGGGGCTCACCCTGTAGCAGGACATTTAGATCCCTAAAATAATTAGCCCGATTTCTAGGATCTTTAATACATTAAAATGATAATGACAAATGGTTTTGAGACAATAAAACCAGGCAGGAGACATTTGTTAAAATGGTGAGAGGCCAGTATATGCAATATCATATCTGGGTGACATTTTAAACTTTCTGATGCATATCATTGTTGGGGATTAGGGTTTTAAATCAGGTATTTATTGAATCGCAAGGACTCTCTGTTTGTAAGGGCATAGATTTCACTGGCATCTTTTTCCTCCGTCACAAGAACTCTTCCAAATTGTGATGCATTTTTGTTATCGATTCCTAACATGAATAGAAGCTGCAGAGGGCCTGCGTTAGGAGGTTGAGTGTGAACTAAAGGGGCTCCAATGTTTGTTTGCTGGGTGCCTCTTGCTGTGTGGTCCTCTTGCAAAATGCGTAACATTAATTGGAATTTGGCTTCTGTGTCAGGTTTTCAAAGACTTGTCTAACTTGTCAGCAGCAAAAAAAAAGTGCTCACAATTATTGAATTAGAGAAGCAGAAAATCCAGTCGATACCTCGCAAGGTGAAACTTGAAAAAGAACTAAAAAATAATCAGGAGAAAATATTAAATTAAGAAGCAGTTTGTCGCTGTTCAAATAAGCTTTTTTCCTTATTGGGCTGCTCATCTCTTAATGTAAACAACATATGAGTTTGGTTCTAATGTGGATATCATTGTTTTAAGCAATAGTGATGATAGGAGAAAATAATAAAAATAATAAATTATCATAAATATATTTGCTATTTTATCGGGTTTGTAGTTGTGGGGAGATGTCAGGTCTTAAGGAGGTGACACCAGCAACCAGGGCTGCCAGGTCCAGACAACCTGAGGACAGACTGTGTTGAGTCTAGGAGTGTGGGGCAGGGTGCTAGATCCGTGGGTACAGATTGGCAGGTTGTGGGAAGAGGCGGTGCTGTATTTACATTGTAATCATGAATGTTTGAGGATCATTCCACATGGGGCCTCCACAGTAAGCATAATCACTTTTGTTTCTTTGACAACTGCATTTTCCCTTTAAGGCATTTGTGTGCTTACCATATTTGCTTGGATAGGAATGAAGTAATATCAGCTATGCCTAGAGCTGAGGTTCCAGGCTTTAAACAATGGGATTCTGCTGTCAGACAGAAGGGGTTTCCTTCTCCTTTCATCCTTCTCACTGGACCTCCCAGGAATGTTGGCTGTATGTCTAGGATGTTTATTGCATTAAACTACTAGTGATCCATGCTGTCAGCCCAATGCAAGCACTCCCCCTCTAAAACACTTGCTGACCTGACCCTGATGGAACAGACCTCTGCACCCCTACTTCACCCATTCCATTCCAGGACACGACATCCCACCCCAGAACATGAAGCCCCTCTGGGCAAGTCATTCCCATCCTTCCTGCAACCTTCTTTATATTACACGTCTTCACTCACCATGACAACGCCACCCCACACTCCAATACTGGGGACCACCTTCTTTTAGCTAGCACATGGGTTGATCCACCATCAGCAAAGGTTATGGTAAAATGGCCTTCCGGATAGGCAGCTTGTCCAATTCCAGTTGCGCAGTTGGTAAAATTCCCTGATAACGTTATACAGTCAAGATCCAAATCAGCTCCCCATCGTTATACCAACCAGCATCTCCCCCTGTCTGTTCCCTACCTGTACTTCCTGGGTGCTAGTAAAATTCTATTTGTGATTTTAAAAGTTATCCTGTGCGCTAGGAGGAGCACTTGTGCTCTATTTCTGATAAATGATGCACCAGCTTCTTCTGGAAATTGCAGCATTCTTTTCTTTACAATGTTTTAATAATGAGAGTCTCTGCAAATATTGCCTTTAGATATGAAAGTTTTCTTCTAAGATTAATAGCTGGGTTTTATAACTATGTGGTGGAAAGATTAGTGCATGGAATTTCATTTAATTCCTTCATTATTTTAGCCAAGATGTCAATTTGCAAACTAAATGGTGCAATGCTAGAGGTTACTACATGGTAGGCACTGGAAATTGAATGTTGCCCAATGTAATTTAGATTGTACTCTTAATTATTCTTCTAATCCTCTCAAATGAATCTGTGGACTAGAAAATTCTGCCTTAAGATAATCCTTTTCTGGAGTAGTAGATGAGAATGGATAAAGCTGCCTTGAGTTCAAGTCTTTGCAATGCTGTGGGTCCCTGCCAGTAACTTGGCACATCACTAGGGGAACATTTTACAGCAGATTTTCTCTAAAGCCTTACATTTCTGACCAAAGAAGTCAGATTTCATTAAATACTGACTTCATCATTAATGTTTCAATTCTCAAATCATGCTTTGTCAGTTGATACATTCATTCTTTAGCCAATTATCCACACCTTAGCTGAGATCTCTGACATCTTTCCCTCAATTTGTTGTATGATGCAACCAATGAAGCAATAAAAAATGCTGAATCCAGACAGAAAAGGACAATGTCATTTATTCAGCAACTTATAAAGCTCTTCAGAAACAAACCGCTTCAGCTGCAATGGGTTATTTTAAGTGCTGTGGCTGTTATTGTGCAGACTATCGCTGCAGTTGGAAACGGTGAGGTTCAGGACTTTCCCTGTGGGCTTCAGGATTCTGCCACAAGCTTCAAAAGAGCGTCAAAACTGTGTGAGAAACAATCACTCAATGTGAGTTTCCCTGGAGCAGCCATTTAATGGCCAGACAGCAGGCTGGTTGCAAATTAAGGATGGTGGGCAGACTCCCAAAGCTGCAGGGTCAATCAGAGGCTATTCGGGTTAAAAACAGTAGCTTGATTCTATAGTTCATGAGGCAAAGGGTGCATCAAATACAGACACTCACTCACAAGCATTTCCAAAATGTAACTCAGAATCATGGCCTTTGTAGATGGGTGATCACTACATACGTGTATGAGTGTGTTTGTGTTAGTGTGTTTGTGTGTGTGTGTGTGTGTTAGTGTGGGTATGGATGCCTGCGTGTGTTAGTGTGTGTGTGTGTTAGTGTGTGTGAGTGTGTCTGTGTATTAGTGCGTGAGAGTGTATTAGTGTGGGTATAGATGTGTGTGTGTGTTAGTGTGTGAGAGTGTGTTAGTGTGGGTGTGTGAGTGTTAGTGTGTGAGAGTGTTAGTGTGAGTGTGTGCGTGTTAGTGTGTGAGTGTGTTAGTGTGGGTGTGTGCGTGTTAGTGTGTGTGTGTTAGTATGGGTGTGTACGTGTGTGTTAGTGTGGGTGTGTGTCTTTGTGAGACTCTGTGTGTGTGTGTGTGTGTGTGTGTGTGTGCGCGCGCGTGCGGTGTGTGACTCTGTGTGTGTGTGTGGATGCGTGGGGTGGTGGAAGATCCTTACAAGGCAGACTCCAGCTGCCTCTGAACCCAGACAGATGCAGGAAGAGATCTGCTCGAACCTGGCCTTTCCATCCTGTTAAGCTGGCCTTCTCCACCTCAAGTCATCTGAAGGCTTACTGGAAAATACTGGTTGGACTCCTTTCGCTTGGTCTTAACGCCAGTAACAAGCTTAATTGGCAACTGGTCACCTGTGGGTGGCCAACAAAAATCCAGATTCGGGGCAAATGGCCCAGGGGCAGGATGAAGTCTGCTATACAGGCCTCCAGCTCAATTTTCAGGCTTGCAAACAAGTGTTCCTAGTCCTGATGGGGTTAGAAGTCCAGCCCTATATTGCAGAATTCTACCATCACAACAATGCTGACTTTCTAGTTATCCTGATCTTGTTGGAACTCCATTTGCTTTTTCTGAGAATAATGCCAAAGGTTCTTAAACTTACACTTGAAACACTGGAATAATCAAGTGTGACTTTGGCCTTACAGATCTTTGAAAGCATAACACTGGAACACTCTCTTCTGTACCTGACCCAGACAAATTTTCTTTATATTGTCAGTTTCTGGTTTGAAACTGCAACACACAACTGCTGCTGAGAAGAAAATGGACACATTTTACTCAAATACAAGAGGCACTGCTTGTTATTTTCAGATTTCCAATATCCCAGGTTGCTTTGCAACAGCCACAACATTGTTCATTTGTATAGTGTGTTTAATGTAAGAAAACATCCCACAGAACTTCACAGGAGCATGAAAGAAAACAAAATTTGACATAAAGCCATAGAGAAAATATTTTAAGTGAAATTACCAAAAGCTTGGTCAAACAGGAAAGAGACAACAAAAGAGGAAGAGGAGCAGAAAAGGGAGATAGAGGGGCAATAAGGTGGGGGAAGACGGTCAACAAAGTTGAACAGCGAAGATTGGTAGGGGAATACTGTTGCAAAGGGAAGAAAGCAGTTTTAATCCTTTCAACAAGGAATATTATATTGTATGAACTGGATTATCATAATGAATACTGTCAATTGAATAAGTTAATACTGAACAGCTTTATTTCATAAAGATTTTCATTTATCACAGAATCTGTACAGTATGGAAGCAGGCCATTTGACCCTGCAAAGAGCATGCCATCCAGACACGGCCCATCCCTGCTACCCATACATTTCCCACAGCTAATCCACCTAATCTGCACATCCCTGAACACTTTGGACAATTTAGCATGGCCAATCCAACTAAACTGCACACCTTTGGACTGTGGGAAGAAACTGGAGCAACAGGAGGAAACCAATACAGATACATGGAGAATGTGCAAACTCCACTCAGACAGTCCCCCAAGGTTGGAATTGAACCCTGGCACTGTGAGGCAACAGTGCTGACCACTGAGCCACCATGGCTGCCCTATATTTGATTGTTATTAAAAAATGTCTCGCATGCAGTGAATTATTTGAAGTGTAGTGAATGTGTTAGAGACACTCGTTGACCTCCCAGTCAGTGGAAAGCATGTTTACAGTATTTTTTTTGGGTTGTGTGTCAGTTTTTTTTTTAAAAAAGATTTGTTTCCAACTTATGTCTGTTATTGTGGACGATTTTGAATGCAATGGTAGCTTGAAATTCATGCTGTCCATTTGTATAATAGCTCAATGGAGCAATAATTTTTTGAAGATATTGATGATTTTTAAAAATTCTGCTTCATGCATCAACACAAATACAGAAGGTAACGTTACTACATCACTGCATCACTAAACAAAGGGGTCATAGAATTAAAAAGTAGCCCCTGAAGGTCACAAAAATAGTCTGTGAGAAATCTCAAAAGATGAGTAGTTTGACCCTTAGGTGGTGGACAAAACATGTGAATATAAGAAATGGGAACAGGCATCGGTCATTCAGCATATCATTTCCACTCTGTCATTTAATGAGATCAGGGCTAACCTACTTCAACGCCATTTTCCTGAAATATCCCTCTTTCTCTTTATGTTTTTAATATATAGAAATATATCAATCTTAGCCTTGAGCATTCTCAGTGATTAAGCCTCCTCAACTATCTTTTTTTTTCCTTTATTCATTCAGGGGATGAGGGCATCGCTGGCTCGGCAGCATTTATTGTCCATCCCTAATTGCCCAGAGGGCAGTTAAGAGTCAACCACATTGTTGTGGGTCTGGAGTCACATGTAGGCCAGACCAGGTAAGGATGGCAGTTTCCTTCTCTAAAGGACATTAGTGAACCAGATGGGTTTTTCATGACAATCGACAATGGATTCACAATCATTAGATTCTTAACTCCAGATATTTATTGAATTCAAATTTTATCATTTGCCATGGCGGGATTCAAACCTGGGTCCCCAGAACATTATCTGGGTCTCTGGGTTAACAGTCCAGCGATAATACCACTAGGCCATCGCCTTCCCTTTGAGGTAGAGAATCCCAAAGATTCACCATTCCTTTTATTGAAGACATTTCCCCTCATCTCAGTCCTAAATGTCCTGCCCGTTATTCTGAAACTGTGTTCCCCTGGTTCTAGACTCCCTCAATCAAGAGAAATATCCTTCCTGCATTTACCCGTCAATTGTTGTAAACATTTTGTCTGTTTGAATGAAATAACGTTTTATGTTTCTAAAAGCCAGAGAATCTAGACACAGTCAACTTAATCATTCCTCTTAGGACAATTCCTCCATCCCAGAAATTAGTTTGGTGAACTATCATCGCACTCCTTTCACTGCATGAAGATTTTTTTAAAGATATCTTTTTTAAGATATCAGAATTGCAGGTATGGCTTCAACAAGCCTTAAAATATTGGCTGTAAAATATCTTCATTCATATGCTCAAGTCCACTTCAATAAACATTTAGGAAGGGAATGTCAGAGTTTAAAATGTGGGCAGTTGCTTGTGGTGCTATGATTAATATCAGGGATACTCAAAAAACCAGAATTAGACAGTCACAGAAATCTCAGATGTATGTGAAGCTGGAGGAGATTACACAAGTCAGGACCAATGAAGTAATACAGGGATTTGAAAACAAAGATAAGGATTTCAAAATTGAGACAGCAACAGAGCTTCGGATGACATCAAGATTATATAGATAGAATATGAGAGGTTGGCCAAAACTACATGAGAACAGACAAGTCTCAGGGGAACAAAGGCATGCATCAGGGTTTCAACAGCAGAATAACTAAATTAAGGACAAAGTTGAATGGTGGAAATAGATGGCTATAGTGAATACACCACTGTGTGATCAATAGCTCATTTCATGCTCATAACTGATACGAAGGCATAGCTTTAAGACCCACCTGAAACTCAGGTCTAGCTTTATTTACATAATTTTCAACAACTCCAGATGCAATCTCAGGTGGATGATACTACTGAGATGAAAGGAAAGTTTTTAAAAAAACAAGAACAAATAAAGGGAAGTATTGCTAGAACAGTAACAAAAATAAAAGATCAGGAAGCTTGAGAACAGCATTAATGGACAATTTGAGCAGCTTAATGAATATCATTTAATGATCAAGATTCTGGAAAGCAATATTAGAATCTTGAGTAGCAATTTATTTGAGAGATTGTGATCAAGTTGTGCTTCATGCCCAAATAATAATGTTGAATCCATTAACTGGAAACATGACTGGGCCATTTCATCGGAGACTTTTTAAAACACAGACTAAAAGTTATCTGAACGCACAGTCAAGGCGATAAACTAATTTGCATTACTAGGCATTTGACATTCCAATGAACACTGTGGTAAAGATAGCATGTGTGCAGAAACCCATTAAAGACAATTGTAGAAGCATTATAAGTAGCTCCTGGGATCTTTAGAGAAACAAGGACTGGGCACCATACTAGTACAAACTGATGAATGTGTGTTATTAACTATTTATACCCTATAAAAGTCACAGTTCAGCTGAACATTCTTCCATCATTTCTGAGGCCCATGGGATCTACCATCACTGAAGACGTAGTCTAACTATCAGTGTACATTTATTAATACCATAAATGTTAAGAATGAATCCTCCATCCGAACAGAAAGTGAAAGACCCCCCATCTCATGCCTCATTCGCAAGGCATCTATGCTTTTAGCAACTGTTGGCAAGAAACCATTAAGCCTAACCACAAAAGAACCCAGCTAAGAAGAGGAACTCCCAAATCTGATCTAATCAAGTTACAATGGGAACGCACAATCATGTTTAATTACTGGTAGTGGTATTGTGACAATCCTTTTTTTTGTGTTTTAAGAATGCATTTTCTGCAGACCAAAACAAGCAGCTCAGAAGCTGAGAGAGATCCACATGACTCTGTCTTTCTCATTATTTTTCTCCATCCAGCTTGTACATATTGGATAAAAACCAAAAGAACTGTGGATGCTGTAAATCAAGAACAAAAACA